>NW_019154085.1:39161341-39380683 GCF_002288905.1 Enhydra lutris kenyoni | reverse complement strand
TTTTTTTTTTTTTTTTTTTAGAAATCTCATCTATAACATTTTAGGCAGGTCCAAGATCTGGATGTATTAAATGTGTCTACTACTGGCTTTCTAGTTTTTCCAGTTTCAAAACATAGAGAAAAAAGACATTATCATGCTCAAATTACTGATTTGCATTTGTTTCTAACTTGAAACTCATTCTTCCTAAGAAAAATTAAATGGCAGGAAGATCCTTTTCAAATTGTAAAATTCAGTGCTCTAACGCCTGTGTATTAACTTATATTTTCACTCTTTGTCACATTCCTGAGTTAGGTATAATTCTTATTTTCAGTAGAGGAAACTGAAGCAGAGAAAGGTTTAGTACTAGACTCAAGGTTACAAAGGCTGTAAATGGTAGAATCAGGAGTCAAACTCAGGATGTCTGATCCCAGAGTCTATGCTCCTAATGACGATGCTGTGTTAGAAACGTCTATAGTGTACCCTTCTGGTAGAGGAAGGATGTTTGTAGGGTTACCCAAAGGAAAAAGAAAATCTCTCCCAAAATCTACATGAAATGGGAGGGAACGTTCTCTCTTTTGCTAAGAGATTTGTACTGAGAGCTTTCTCCAATGCTTTGGAGATGTATCCTCTGTCAATATACCACTGTCCCATGAATTACTATCCCACTGGTATATATCTTAGGGCCATCAATAACTTACTGGTTTGAAAGGCTGGTATCTACAAGTCTCTGGCATGGTCAGGACCTTAAGCTGGGCAGGCATAACTCGGGCAGGGTTATCCAATAACTGGAAGTTTGGCTCAGGTTCCTTTTTCTTCTCTTTTTCTTCCTTTTTTTCTGCTTCATCCTGGAAAATATTAAAAAATAGCCCAACAAAGGTTCACTTCTCTTCCACATCACTGAATAATGTTTGATAAGTTTACTGAGTAACTTGCAGGCACAAAGGGTAGCTAGGATTAGATATAATGAAAGTACAACCAAAGTCATACTAGACTCAGAGGATGGAGAGGGTAACTGTGAAGGGTGAGAATCTGTGTAACTTGGTTTTAGAGGATGAGGTTTTTCTACCAGGGGAGACCAGAAAAAGACGGTCTATTTAAACAAATGATATTCTCCTTGCTTAAAGGGACTTTATTTCTCCCACTATCATCTCATTGTCTGAAAACTCTACACTGCCCTTCAAAACACACTTTAGTTATCATTTTCTCCAAGAACTCAAGTATCTTCCAAGTAAAACTATTGGAGTCTCTGCTTGGAACAGGATACTTATTTAAGGGAAGCCAAAAACAAGGTATGGTAACGTTCACTTAAGGAAGAGTCTGGACCATGACAGAGATAGATATATCAACCCACATGACCACCAAATTATACCTACCACTTCCATTTTCTCCTCTTCTTTTTTCTCCTTCTCTTTTTCCTTCTTTTTAGCCTTGGCAGTAATAGATAACACAGCAGTGGAAACCTGGAGGAAGCAAACAGGGTAAATCATAATCCCTTACCTACACACAAACATACAAGCCCAAAGAGAACTCAATTCGACAATACTACTTGGTTTCCTGGCAGTATCATAAAAAATCAAATCATTAGGGAATACATGGGAAAAGCAAGCAGCACATTTATTCACATTATTTACTAGTATGGTCCTCAGGTGACTCTTTTAGTTCCTGGAAGCTTGTGTCCTATATAACTTGTTTTTTTTTTGTTTTTTTTTGTTTTTTTTTTTTAAAGCCTACCTTAGATGTGGATTTGCTACTATGCAATTCTGAGATATCTGGGTACTGCACCTTTTTTTACTTTATAGGGAAAGCACTAAAAAACAAAAAAAATTCCTCCAAACGTGGTCATAAAGATATTCTTACTGTATTAGATGTCCTGCAACCGTAATACACAGTGGGTAAGTGGTTAGCCTAGAATTACCCTTCCTGATGGGTCTCACTGAAATCAGGGTGAAAAAGACTTTGAAAGGCTGGTACTACTGGTATAAAGCTGATTTTGTTTCTGACCCAAAAGCTGGGCATTTGAAACAGAGCTGATGAAATGAGATGAGATGTTGTTGTTAGAGGATAATCATCACCCACCATCCTCAAATTTGGTTAATTATATAAATATCCCCACTTACACACAATGTTTATAGCAAATAATCAACAACTGGCTAGTATGGAACACTACCTTGAGAGGAAAAAAAACATTTTCTTAAATGTAAGGTATCAGAAAGGATAATTTTACTGAGAAAAAAAGTCAGGGGCAAGTGCAGCTCTTGAATTCACTATAGTCTGATTTAACACACATCAGTGAGTGTTCTCAGATACTGCTGACAGAGGAATATAAGTTGGTTATATCCACTTTGAAAGGAAATTTAGCTAATACCTATGAAAATAAATAATGTACATTACTTTTCATCAATCACATCTCATACCCTATCCTACAGATACACTTGTACAAGTTCACAAATACACGTGTATGAAGACTCTTTTTTTTTTTTTTAAGATTTTTATTTATTTATTTGACAGAGAGAGATCACAAGTAGACGGAGAGGCAGGCAGAGAGAGAGAGAGGGAAGCAGGCTTCCTGCTGAGCAGAGAGCCCGATGTGGGACTCGATCCCAGGACCCTGAGATCATGATCCGAGCCGAAGGCAGCGGCCCAACCCACTGAGCCACCCAGGCGCCCCTGTATGAAGACTCTTAATCTCATTTGTAATAGTGATTAATTATAAATCACCTGAAAATGTGCATCAAATGAAGAACCGAGAAGACAAGTAATGGTATGTATACCTAAAGGGATTGTCCGCAGCAAACAATGAGATCCATATATATTGAAATTTCTAAAGGTTATTATTGTTTTTTGTTTTAAGTAGACTACACGCCCAATGTGGGGCTTGCACTCATTATCCTAAGATCAAGAGTTGCGCACTCTATTGACTGAATCAGCCAGATGCCCTTAAAAATCGTTAAAGTAAAAACTATAAGCTGCAGAACAGTATGTCAAAAATAATTCTTTTTTTTTTTTTTTTAAAGATTTTATTTACTCATTTGACAGAGAGAGATCACAAGTAGGCAGAGAGGCAGGCAGAGAGAGAGGAAGGGAAGCAGGCTTCCTGCTGAGCAGAGAGCCCGATGCGGGGCTCCATCCCAGGACCCTGAGATCATGACCTGAGCCGAAGGCAGCGGCTTAACCCACTGAGCCACCCAGGCGCCCCTGTCAAAAATAATTCTATCTGTGGTGTAAAAAGTATTGAAATGTGTGGAGAAAACATTTGGAGGGATTCAAATTATGATTCCTGCAACACGGGACCTGGATGACTGGGAGAGAAAAAGAGCCTTTTTTTTTTTTTTTTTTTTAAATTTGATAGAGATTACAAGTAGTCAGAGAGGCAGGCAGGAGGGAGAGGAGGAAGCAGGCTCCCCGCTAAGCAGAGAGCCCGATACGGGACTCGATCCCAGGACCCTGGGATCATGACCTGAGCCGAAGGCAGAGGCTCTAACCCACTGAGCCACTCAGGCGCCCTGAGAAAAAGAGCTTTTACTTTACATTCTTGTGTAATGTTAGATTTTACCATAAGAAGTATTATTTTGAAAATATCTAATTTAAAACATAAAAATATTTAAAACAAACCCAACGAAAATACTAAGTAGCTTCTATATGTAAGTATAAACGCTCCCCAAGGGAACAAAGAACTTACCTTTTCCTTTTCTTTTTCTTTTGGTACTTCCAGAGGGGCAGGATATGCAAATGTGGATGGTTTGCAGTTTGATTTATACTGAACTTTTGGCATCTGAAGAAATAAAAGAATTTTCTCCCTTACATTAAAATAACCCAAATCAAGATTTAAGAATTCTATGCTTTTAGTCAGACGTTTCAATCCAGGCTAAATGTTCTCTTATAGTACCTATAGGGATCTGTTTTCTCACACTGAATTTGTTCTGAAGTGCTTTATGGAACTGCCTGTAGTTCCCTATACTTTTCCTGAAGCTCTGTGCCTGTTCAGAGGCACCTCTTCATCTCATCTTTACTGGCCGTGCCCCCTGATTTAGTGAGTGGGTTAAGTCCCACTCACGGTGTGAGCATCAGATCAACTGTTACCTCCTTTGTAAAGTGTTATTTGATTATCTAACCTGCATACCTAACTTCCATGTACCTTCCTTATACCACTCCAACAACCTACACAAGTCTGTACAGTTTCTGTATCACATAATCCCTCCTAACAAGAGTCTAACATGAGCCTAATGAGAAAGTTAGCTTCACATTACTTATTGAGTAGGTGTTACATTCACTAGTCTGAATTTTTCTCTATTTCCCCAATTTACACTGATAGAGAATGGTAATTGGCATCACATTCACCAGGATAAGGAATCTTGTCTTTTTCATCCCACTTTCCTTGTAAAGAATGGAAACAGAGAACAGGAAATTGTGTGTTAGATGAAAAAGTCCCTATAGATTGTGTAAGATGTTTAACCATAGTGTTAAAGGTTAGGGATTGCGAAACCTAAAGAGTCTTCTTCTTCCTCTTTTTTGATTTTATTTATTTATTTGACAGAGACAGAAAGAACACAAGTAGACAGAATGGCATGCAGAGGGAGAGGGAGAAGCAGGCTCTCTGCTGAGCAGGGAGCCTGACGTAGGGCTTGATCCCAGGACTTTGGAATCATGACCTGAGCCAAAGGCAGACGTTTAACAGACTGAGCCACACAGGTGCCCCTAAAGATTCTTATCTTGAAAGATAAAACTGCTCAATATTTATAAATGTGAGTAGTTTTATGCTCAAACACTTAAAGGATAAATGGCTGTATAGCTAGCTATACTGGAAAAAAAAAAAAAGGCAACTGGATGAAATAATCTTTATCAGCCATTTTCTGGCCTCCAATTTTTCCACTCTGAAATTTAACAAACCATTTTAACACAAGTGATGCCCAGATTTAAGAGTATTTGAAGGTCAAAAAGCCTGTGAGAAGACAGAAGAACAGGTGAATCATCAGGCCACAGGACTGAGAAAGACCTAAGCAAAAACCCCATTTAAAAAAAAAAAAAAAAAAAAAAAAAGGATGGTGTGATGACAGGGGATGGGTCACCTTTAGTCCTTGAGTTATGTGACCAGTTTCTGTCAGATTCCTCAAATCCTCAACCTTTGGCCTTGTTTTCTGCCACTACGAGAGAGACATCCTCCCATTTTGCTCTTCCCTTTAGCTGTAATCCTTTTTTCCATCAAATATTCCAGCATCACACAACTCTGAAACATGGCCCTGTCTCAAACCTTCATTCCTTACTAAGATTTAGTTCGGGTCACCTTTCTTCCTTGCCAAGATTACTGCAATAGCATTCATTGTAATGGACTTCCACTGATACCAGAATGTTGTTTCTAGAATGCATATCTCATCATGTCATTTATCTGCAAGAAATCCTTCAATAGCTCCCAAAGAACTTCAGTAATAAAACTGAATAAAACTGAAGAGTGATCTATAAAGCTTTCTCATATTTTTATATTTTCCCCTTTCTTACCATTCCCTCTCAACTGATTCATCCAAGGTTAATGCTAGTAGGGAGATTTGATTTTCAAAACTTCCACTGACACACTCCACTCAACAAGGTGATGACTCAATTTAAAGGGGGAAATACAATATTGGTGAGAGGCCAACTCATCTTTAAAATTTCATGAAAATTCTTATGAGTGGGTGGTTAGGATACAGTGAAGATGATACACTATAAAACCGAGGTGTTACAAACATACCTTTAAGTCCTTGTTAAGGCCAATGACACAGGTAGGGGTATAAGCCAATGATAGGAAGTGTGAAAGAGGAAACCAGAACCAGAACTGGGTAAAGACAAGGACACCAACTACAGAAGGCATATGGGTGTGCCCAGTCCTGGACTGCAAGGAGATTGTGACGTTATGACCACCTGTAGAAAAAGAGAGAAACAATGAACAAGAATCCAGTAGGGTAATAAAGATATCTAAGTATTGCACTAGGGAAGCATTTGGTGATTATTTTAGGAATACAGTTCATAAAAGCTAATACAGAGTAGCTAGAATTTGTTAATGTTATATTTTAATTGGAATCGGGGTAATCTAGACCTTTTTTCTATATAAGTAGGAATTTTCCAAAAACAAAGCCTGAAGGATATAAAAACTGAATGTTAAATTAAATATTAATCTCTATTATACATTAGGGTTTTTAATGTCCTAAGAAGTAAAACTTTAGTATACATCATATTTACAAACGATAGCAAAGAGGCCAGAGGCAGATATTGTTTGCTTAGTTTTACTCTTTCTTTTTTAGTTATGTCTGAATGTAGGCAGCTCCACCATTAACTAGCCTTGTGACTTTGGATAAATCATTTTCCCTCTAAAGTCTCTTTTCCCATTGGCAAAATGAGGGTTTGGACTAGAGCACTGGAACTAGAGCTCTACCACCAACAAAAGAAAACCTTTAATCTCCATCCAACCTTCGAGTCAACTGAAAATTTTTTTGCAGAAGCACAATATGTGAAACAATGAAATCAAACCTAATTCTATTTAATCAGAAGTTTGGGGTGCTGAGAGGCTGAATGGCTCAGCCTGTCCTGTTCACGAACTTCTTGCCACATCCCCTAGACTATCCCTTGACGGAGTGCAGAGAAACACAGTCTGAACCCTAGTGAATAAGAACTAAGATCCAGCATCAGTTCGCTGGATCTTTACTGGGCCACTTTAGAAAGGCTGAGATTCTAGGAGGCTATTAGGGGTTGCAAACTTGAATGCCTTTAGGAACCAGTCAGGCAAACAAATGAGAAAACCTGGACTGGAAGCAGTGGGGAACTGAAGCAACTGGAAAGTTCATGTCGTATTTAAAGAGGACATGTTACTAAAGGTATACGTCCAGAGTTGCTAGGTAATTCTGCTTTTAAAAGTAGACTCTAATCTGGATTTTGTCGAAAATTTTGCACCTTGGTTAGGCAGACAAACATGTTTAAATCTGATTTGGCCCACAGGCTGATGTATTGCAGCCTCTGATCTATATAACAGTATTAGTGTTGGACCCCAGAACTTTGAGACACCAATCTTTTAGTTTATATAAGATACCTGATAAAGGGTATCTCAGTGGCTCAGTACGTTAAGCATCTGACTTTGGCTCAGGTCATGATCCCAGGGTCCTGGGATCAAGTCCTGAACTGGGCTCCCTGTTCAGTGGGAAGTCTGCTTCTCCCTCTGCCCTTCTCCCGCCTTGTGATCTCTCTCCCTCTCAAATACATAAAATCTTAAAAAAAAAAAAAAAAAAAAAAAAAAAGATACCCTATAAAAATGGAGCTTATCTGTGCCTAGTCACCATCCTAATTTGAATTCCAATTCTGGATCTCTATTGGTCACATTTCACTTCTTTTAACCTCAGTCTCTCCCAGATGCTGCTACATTAGAGTCAGGAAGTGAGTACTAATTTTACTAAACTAAAAAAGCACTTCAATTTTTTATAAGAATCAAATAATCTAGATTTTATTTGGAAAAAAATCAGGTACTCTTTAATTCTGTTTTTCCAACAGGGATGAGTTATATGCATTTATTGTCTGCTTGTGCTCTTCCCTATGCTAACCACCACATTCACCAAATGCTTACTATATATTGAGAATTTTTAACAAAATACTGAAAAGAGATCCCAAGGAGCCTCTACTCTAGTGGAGAAGACAAATAACTAGATAATTAAACTAGGGCATACAAGCATTATGAGACTGAAACCTGGACACCAGTGAGGACATATAGCTAAGCATGGCATCAAACCCAGGGTGAACGCTGGGTAGGGCAGAGGAGAGGGGAAGGCTGCTCAGAATACATGATAATATTTTTAGTTTTGAAGCTCAATTCCCTTTATTTCAATGAAACCCATTTTCTTCAGACTTAGAAACTAAACTCGTCTTTTGTTCCACGAGTCTGAGATTTAATACAAAACAAGAAAGAGTTTATCCTATTGGTAGTGTTTACACAGTCTTACAAACTTCAGTCATAAACCTTAATCTTTGGCTCTTCTCCCTGAAGAGACCAAATCATTGAGTGAATTCTCATAAACTTCAACTTCACTCATTCCTTTGAAGCTGCCCTCCAGAGTTCCTCCATTAACACTAACTTCTGAGAGCCAGACTGCAGGACTAGATGTTTTTTCTATGCAGCTACAGCAGTTTGTAGGACAGGATACTGATAAAGTGAAAAGGGTGAGAGAATAATTTGGCTTGTAATAGTGAACACAGCAGTACAGAACTTTTAAGTACTGAATAACACTGAAATAAGTAAGGCAAAAAACACAGTAAATAAAAAGATAAACGGAAAGAAGCATCAAAACTTTATTGGTCCACTGACAATTCAAAGAGATACTCATAAAAGGCAGTGAAGGGAGAGGGGCTGAAAGGGGAAGGAAGGAAGGGAGAGGGGCTGAAAGGGGAAGGAAGGAAGGGAGAGAGAGGACTTCTAGTAAAGATGGTAAAATAAAGCTGAAACAGAGAAGTATCCTCCCCTAATTCTTAAATAATATAGCAGAGACCAGCAAAAAACTGTAGTAGTACTGAATGAACAAGAATGAACAAGTAAAGGGTTGTACGTGAAAGTACAAAGCTCAAAAACTGGCAGCTAAAAGAAATAAATGGATTATGGAGTAGTAAAATGTTACTCCTAAATTCTATTTAAAAACCAATTACCCAAAGTAGCCAAGCTCAAATGGCTACATCCTGTATGATTCCAGCTGTATAATACTCTGGAAATGGAGAAACTAAAGTTACAAAGACAATAAAAAGATCAGCGGTTGCCAGGGGATCGTGTGGAAGGAGAGAGAGATGAAAAAAGGTGGCACACAGAGGATTTTTAGGGCACTGAAACTATTGCCTATGATGTAATGGTGGATATATAATTATGCATTTGTCAAAACCTATAGAAAATGAACTTGAATGTAAACTAGGGACTGATAAAACCCAGCCAATTCAGTGTCAAGTTCTATGAACTACAGGTTCTACGTTTTTTCTAGGAATAATTTTCCCACAGAAAATTTCCCAAACAATCCCCCAAATAATTTTCCCAATTTCTACTATGTCATATAGTTAGAGCAGATAGGTACTTCATCAGATTTAGTTTAAATAGATAAATACATCTGGAAGATTTAACATTTACCTGCATCCAGTATGCCTTGCGCCAAAATAGCGCCAAACTTGGCCATGACATCATCATGTTTATCATTGATAACTTTGGAATACAGCTGTCTGAACTGATTCACCTGAAGGAACATGCAAAAGAATTGTAGTCATATCATATTCATTTGTGGAGCCATTTCAGACCAGGGAATAGACTGTTCAAATTATAATGAAAATTGAGCTCTAAAATTCACAACATTCAAAAAGAGAGAGATACAAACCAGATATCAAGGCAGAAAATTTCCATGGTTGAAATCATGGGTGTTATGACTTTTCATAAGAACTGGAATACCAGTTCTGTTTTCAATCCTCATTCCCCAGTGGATGATTCAGACTCATGGAAATGCTGAATGTGACTTTGAATTGCACCACTGTTAGTCAGCAGGCTTAAACAGTTCAAGCGAACATTGAGGCTTTAATTGTACTGTGAATAACAGCTACTTTGCGTACCATCACCCTTATAGATTTCCTAGCAGGCATAATCCTTCAATTCTGTCTTCAAGTAAACTACCCTTTAGTGAAGATGTGTGAGGCATATTTTGGATCTAGTGTATATTCACATCAAGATTTTCATTACGCACACATATTAATTTTTTGAGAACACGTGCTAACTCAGGGTAGGATTACTGGAATTTTTGTTTATTCTTTTCTGTATTCTTAAAACTAATATATATTATTTTACAATTAGAAAATAAATTTATAAAATACATGTTATCAATATATTTGTGATTGCTTTAAAACTGTGTGAGTGACAATAAGGGAACTATTTTATGCTTCCTCCATGTCTTACACTTCTCTGTTTTCCCACCCGTGCCTTTCAAGGGGTAGGCACCCAGGAAGAAGTCTGCCTATGCAAGACATGTGATCATGGAGGTCCCCAAATTTGCCCAAAGCAGAAAATAATGACTTTGAGTTTCCTAACATAATGACCTTACTTGCATGACATATTCTTTCAGAATCTCTTCCCCTCTTCACCTGTCTTGGTCTTGGAAGCCATGCTGTGCAATGCAGGGTAAGAGAGAATCAGACAACCTTGGCTTATAAAGATCTCTCCTTCAATAAGTCGTTTAGGAAAGTTACTTAGCTTTTATGTGCTTCAGTCTTCATCCCTATAGGGATTATAGGATCTATCTTACACAGCTGCTGTAAGGATTATATGATGCAATCTATATGTAATGTAATGTGTAAACAGTGTTTTATAATTCAGTTTAAGCAGGACTAACCTACCATACTGTGGCAGAACCCTACCAGTCCCCCTTGACTATTATCTCTGCAGCCTAATACTGCTAACAAAATGTGATGAGAAAAACAATGAACTCGCTCTGCCACTACCTACCATATAACCATTAGTGAGCCATTTTCTTTTCTAGGTCTTACTTTCTCTAACTATAAAACCCAGCATGACTAGATCATCATAAAATTCCCTTCTAGTTTTAAAAATCCCAAGGTTTGATGCTTTTACTCTGGTTCAAAAGGTCAAATTCCTTTGATTCTGAACTTATTTTAGATGAACACTTACATTTCCTTATATAGGATGGAAATTTTATGTGCTTAAAGGTTTATGAAATATGTCATGAACTTATAAAAAGTAACACTGGACAAAGCACTGTATGTACATCATGAGGAAGAATTTAAATATAAAACTGTACCTAAAACAATAGGAAATCACACGTTCAGTGAAACTGAAAGACAGATTAAAAAAAATCAATACAAATATGTCATAGGACTCTCCAATTAAGTAGACTACTTCAAAGAGCTATTTCTTATTTATCATTTAAAAATTGTTTTCCTCACATTTTATTACTTATGGAGTAGTAATTCTCATGTTATGATTCTTCATAAAGAATTATTTTAGTAGGTTAGGATAGTATCTTAAATTTGAAGGCAAGTTTGAGATCATATACTTCCTGTACATTCGGATGAGAAACTGAAGTAAGATAGGTGACGTGACTGGCCTGTTTGCGATCAAATAACTAACTGCAATCATGATGAGGATTATGATTTCTGGTTCAATTTCACTGTTATGAACAGTATGGTGCCTCTGGAGAAAGTATAATTTGTGGGAGAAAAACGTTTATTTCCCATTTTATATTATGAGAGTCTCACAGAAAAAAGACAAATTCTAGGCAATCCTGTGATCCATGCAGTCATTCTGCTGTATATGATTATCTAAAAATCCACCTTCTCCAAATTCATGCATTTTTAACATTCATCATATTTTTAAACTCTATACCTTATACTTTTGGGGGAAAAAAACACTTTCAGGAAAAAAAAAATGGGGAGAAGGAAATAAAGTTCTCTGGGGTCATTTCTGTTGGTACTTATCAGCTGGGTATGTTTCCTTTCAATTTTCATCTATTTTCCTACATAGAGAAATAAAGCAGCACATCAAGGATTAGTTTTGAAGTTGTCTTCCTTTTCTCTTTTTCTGCCATTACATCTGCTCTTATGACTTCAACTATAGGTATATAACTTCTTCCATGAAATCCTTGAGGTCAGATGAATTTTGGAATTCAGAATTTGTAAAGATAACATGGTCTATATACCATACATTATGTAATACTCAAGGGAGCATAAGGGCAATACCCTATAATCAAATAAATTAGTATTTCAGAAGGAGCTAAATGACTGAACATTAACACTAATTGGGATAAAGGCTATAAATGAGTTCATATTAATTCAAGTTTTACAGCCAAATGAGTCCTGAAAAATAAACAAACCTCTTTTCAGTTTTCAGAGCTTTTTGGATTTTAGAACTGCAGATATAGGGCTATGGACTTATGTAGTTTCTTTGTAGTTACTTCCCAAATCTCTATCTTCAGTTCTGATTTTTTCCTTTACTCTCATCTTATTTCCAGCTGACTCGCTATCATCTCAAACTCAACATGCCTAAAACAAAAATTATCTTTATCCTTTTAAGATATTGTCAATATTATCACGATTTCCCCATTATCAATATACCAAATGATGTTTTTAGCTCCTTTCTCAGCTTTATGAGTATTATTTTGTTTATGGTAGTTGCTTGTAGCCCTTTCTTTCTATTATCATTGACACTGTTAGAGTCCAAGTTCCTACCTTAAGGCAACAGTACGGTAATACAGATTACCATTTATAAATGTGTTATGTTATAAACTATCACCTTAAAATATAAAATTTTATTCTTATAATTTCATCTTATAGAAGTTCAAAGACTTCTCCATAGAAATATTATAGGTAGCTATGATGGCTCACAAAAGCCTAATCGACTCAAATTGTGATTTTAGAACTGCAAACGCTTATCAAGCTTGGCCAAACTTGGATCCTACTGCCAAAAGAGCACCTGCCAGTTGTGGTTACTTACCTACAGCAGACAACCCAAGGCCAGATGATATTAGGCAAGGAGGAGCATCAGAGTTTTTATTTTTACACTGCAATATTTTTTATCTGATTCTATATATGATAACTATGTATATGTTCAAAAATGCTAAAGGTGGATTTCACTTAACAAGGAAAACAAAAGACAGATCCTTTATAAAAAGTAGAGTTGGGTTCTTGAGTGGAAACAGTTCAAAGGACCTATAAAAAGTACATTACTCTAGTTAAAATGTTTTGAATCTCTGGTCTAAGGGCTTTCTAAATTGGGTCTGTAATCACTCAGGGATGTATACAATGTCCCTGGGTCTATTTTGTTGAGAGTGAGTGATCAAAAAAACTGGCAGAAGAAGAAAGAAAAGATGCACTGGAATTAACTTAAACTGGTATCAGTGTATATAGAACTAAGCATTAAGACAGCATTCTGCAAAAGGATGTGATGTATATCATGCTTACATAAATACTTCCTTTGGAACTTTCCATTGTGAATTTCACAAACTATCAGAGAATGTCCCTTATGGATTCCTCTGAGGGGTGGTTATAGCCTTGATGAAATTAGTACTTCATCTCCATTTTACTTCCACTTGATCTTGTGCAGTTTGCAACCATATACTAGGACTCTCTAGTCTTGAGAACTTACTTCTCTTTAAGCTTTTTTTTTTTTTTTTTTTTTTTTAAGATTTTACTTAGGTATTTATTTGAGAGAGACAGAGAGCGCGCGCGCATGTATATGGAGGGGCAGAGGGGGAGGGAAAGGGAGAGAGAATTTGAAGCCAACTCTGTGCTGAGCACAGAGCCCGATGTGGGGGGCTCAATCCCATGACTGTGAGATCAGGACCTGAGCCAAAACCAGGAGTCAGATGCTTAATGGGCTGAGCCACTCAGGCACCCTTCTTCCAGCTTGTTAACAGCTTTTTCTTTTCAGCAAAATGTCACATATCATTCCAAAATAATATCAAGTTGTCTTGTTAGCAATCATCAGATAAAAGGGAGATGATATAAATGAGAGCCCACAGAAGTCTTTATAGCATGCCTGATAGCAGAAAAAGATGAAATAGAACTCAAACTTTAAGAATTCATGAGCTGAGTAAACAATTGCCCTCTAAGGAACAGTGTTTCCTGAAAAAATACTGGAGTTTTACACTGGCATATGTAGCTTTGCTTTCATAGTCGGTAGCATACACATTTAACTTTTTTCCCACGGAGTTTACATTAATGGCAACAGCTAGAGCAGCTATAACTGCATTTCAGCATTCTTAATTAATACTCAAGATTCTGATAAAACCTAAAGATGGAAGTGCTCCCCATGTATTCACATCAGCTAAGACGGTTCAAAGGCATTTTATGGAATGATTAAAAAACACTAATTATTTAAATTCTGTATTTTTTCCACTTTTTCTAAATGTGAAAAAGTTTTATTTATTAGAGTAAATAGTTGAAAGCTTTTTCAAACTACACAGTCTACCCTATACCACCCCCATTCCAAAGGCCAGTGTTGGTGCAGAGTTTATGGTTGAAAAATCAATAAACTCCTACAGCAGAAGATGAGAAGACAGTAAAACATTTGTCTTGTTTACAGTAAAATAACATGAAAGCAACATGGGAGGGCAAAGTGAGTAAATATCTATATATTACTGTTAGGGGAGGTGCACTCTATGGCCTAAACTTCCTTCTTTAACAACCTTACTCAATTGGATAACTGCTAGCAGATAAAGCTCAGATCAAAAGCAGAAATAAAAGATGCAAAAGCTATTCATATTGTAACTGATATATTTAAAAACAAAAGCTAAAAAGAAATGTGGACTCTCTGAAAAGATGTTTGCTCTAGAACATACAATATATGAAATAATATTAAAACAGAATGAGAAGGTGGGATTCTATTTTTGCAATAATCCAGTGTTTGGAAGTCTTAACAAATGATTTTGACACAGAGAGAGAGAGCAGCACTGGGAAAATGAAATAAAAATGATAGCAACTGCTTAGAAATGGGAATCTAGGGCGCCTGGATGGCTCAGTCAGTTAGGCAACTGCCTTCGGCTTAGGTCATGATCTTGGAGTTCCAGGATCGAGCCCCGTATCAGACTCCCTGCTCAGTGGGGAGTCTGCTTCTCCCTCTGACTCTCTCCTCTCTCATGTTCTCTCTCTCTCAAATAAATAAATAAAATCCTTAAAAAAATGGGAATTTATTAAACAAAGTTCCATAAAATGAGAATGAATGATCAATGAGTTCTGGAAGTTTTGCTCTTCTCCACCCTCCCTTCCCCATCAATCTACTTTGCTGAAAATAAGGATGTTCTACATGTGCTTGATGAGGCAGAAGACAGTATGCCAATGGTTTTTCCAGTTGTCAATTTCTCGACTATTTTTCAAATAGAAGCAAAATTAATACAAAACTATTAAATGCTCTAATTTCAAGTAATGAATAAAAAGTTCTAAACCTATTATATAAGGTATACACACCTATTTCATATACAAAAAGTGATAATTTTTAGTACATGTGAATAAGATCGGTGCATTTTCTCAACAAAATGAGAAATTTTGGCTGAGGTGCTAAGATACATTAGATATCATATTCTAACATGATGTCTGCGAGAGTGTTATGAGGAAATTTTAAAACAGATATCTCAAAATCTGTGCTGGGAGTCATCCACAAGGTACCTATGAGAAGTGGACTACAGTATGTGTGAGGGGGATTTCTGTGGGGAAAGCTGAGCTGTGGGTCTTTGTGCCTCACTCCAAACCTAAAGATGGGCTTCAGAGGGACCACATGGAGAGCTTAATAAGATCAGTGGTCACTGTACACGGACATATGACATGAAAAGTTAAGAGAAATTAGCTATCCACTGAGGTACTAGCAGAGAGTGTGAGGGAGATAGAGAAGAGGAGGGAGAAAATGACAGAGAGGAGGAGAGAGAGAGGGACAGGGCAAGCAAAGCTACACTGAGAACCATATATGATACTCCTAGCTACAAGGGCAAAATACACAGGACTGGCTCTGTAAGCAGATATGGGTCAAGAAGGAAAGAGAGCCGTCCTGGAGCCATGTGAATGTCTCCCAGGGGGGCAGTGACATTCTAACAGAGAATCTGGATATACTCATTTCTAAACTGAGATTGTATATACCATATAAAAATGAATGCAGGACTTTTTATTACCTCAAAAAGATGAATCAAAAAGTCACGGACTACCTAAATTTGCATTCTCTATCAGAGGAACAAGTTATCCTACTAAATGCATTTTAAGAGGACAGTAGGAGGCAAAAATTCAAGTTCATTTTTATGATTTCATCAACCTGTAAGTTCTAATTTTTCAACTATAGCTAAATAGTTAAATTAACAAAGTGACTATAAATCTGTAAAAAATGCATTTAAAGAGTGTTATATAGTTAAAGTTGTCTCTTTCCCACCTTTTTACTTCTTTTATGTTTGGTGTCCACTACATTTGAGGTAAAATTGTCCTTAAAAGAGGATAAGTTACTAAAGAAAAGCCTGAACGAGCTCTCTTCTGGAGAATTTGTTTGCTCACCTTTGGACAAGTGATTTCAGTCTGCTGGATCATGATGAGAGCCGAAGCTATCAGAGCTCCTTGCCTCACATAGTTCACGGGGTCATTTGTCATTGGCTCTAACAAATTAATTGCTTCCTGAAAACATTAAAAAAAATTTTAAATTAAGCTGGGTAGCTGGATTTTCAAATTAGTTACTATTATTCTAAGTCAGTACTTTCATCTAACATTGTAGTGAGTTCATTAAAGACTACTTGCAACTGAGTATGCTTTAAGTTTCAATACAGTTGACCATAAGTGAGAAGGAAGCTTGTAGAATGGGTGCTCCTGTCTTGAGGTAAAAGAAGTCAAAAAGAAGGTAACAGGAAATGAGATTAATGTTTGATAAACACCTACTATTTTCCAGGTGCAACAGTATTATATATGTTACCCCATATAATTCTATTAATCCTAAAACAAAAACAAATAAACAACAACGTAAAACAATCTTTATAAACAAAGGAAACCGAGGTTAAGAAATTTGCCCAAAGTCATGTAAGTAGAGCACTCAGGCCTGTATGACCCTAAAATCTGAATTAAGTATCCAACTTCCTTCAAATATTAGGTTAAGGTAATGTCTTTGATGATTTTGTAAGACCTAACTTAAAAAATTAAATGATGTTGGGACGCCTGGGTGGCTCAGTTGGTTGGGCGGCTGCCTTCGGCTCAGGTCATGATCCCAGTGTTCTGGGATCGAGTCCCACATCAGGCTCCTTGCTCAGCAGGGAGCCTGCTTCTCCCTCTGCCTCTGCCTGCCTCTCTGTCTGCCTGTGCTCTCTCTCTCTCTCTAATAAATAAATAAAATCTTTTAAAAAAAATTAAATGATGTTTAATAGGATTCCTCAATATTATATTCTTCAGAATAATTGGTTCTATGAAAAAGGGATTCCTTGGTGAAATAAGTTTGGTAGCTCTGGAGTACTATATATCACTGCCCCTTGCAGGTTCAAAATATATACAGCTTATCAAATACTCTCTGAATGCACACCACACCAAAAGATCCAGAGCCTTATTAAAGAAATTACTCAAACTTTGTTTATCCCAGCATTTGTTCACTATATTTGACCAAGAATTCTTTCGCCCTATGTAAGTTCTGTTAACAACGTGCAGAAATTTTGTTAAGTGCCACTTTATAGCATTCCTTATAAGGTCTTTGGTAGATATAAATCCAGAGGAAAAAAGCAATGGGTTAACAAAATTATCAAATTTCTTTTTTTTTTTTAAGTTTTTTTTTTTTAATTTTTTATTTGACAGACAGAGATCACAAGTAGGCAGAGAGGCAAGCAGAGAGAGAGATTGGAGGAAGCAGGCTCCCCGCTGAGCAGAGAGCGCGATGCGGGGCTCGATCCCAGAATCCTGGGATCATGACCTGAGCCGAAGGCAGAGGCTTTAACCCACTGAGCCACCCAGGCGCCCCTCAAATTTATTTCTTAATACAGTATGCCAGTTTTTAAATATCCTTTGTTTCAAGGCCAAGGAAGGAAAGAATAAGTTGAATTCTTTTTTTTTTTTTAGGCAAACAACTTCAGATTTCTTTACATGTGGATTCATTTATTTTAAAAATCAGAGCTGTTGGGCGCCTGGGTGGCTCAGTGGGTTGAGCCGCTGCCTTCGGCTCAGGTCATGATCTCAGGGTCCTGGGATCGAGTCCCGCATCAGGCTCTCTGCTCAGCAGGGAGGCTGCTTCCCTTCCTCTCTCTCTGCCTGCCTCTCTGCCTACTTGTGATCTCTGTCTGTCAAATAAATAAATAAAATCTTTAAAAAAAAAATCAGAGCTGTTAACAGATAATACGTATAACAGATAAGTGTATTCTTTCTCCTCATTTCAGTGAAAGATGTCATGACATTGTGCAGAGTTTTTTAAACACACTCATAGTACTGTCAGTACTTTTTATGAGGTAGTCATGATAAAAACACAAGCAAATTTCCAACTTAAAAGACACTAACTTGGTCTTTGAGGTATGTGATACAACCTCAAAGATACATTTTAGAACATAAAAAAAGTTTTGAGTTTTTAATAAATAAAAATAAGGCACCAAACCTTGGTCAGATAGGTATTGTTATATAGCTCACACAAACTATCTAGAAATAAAGCAGACCTGCTTAATATGAGTAATAAAAATTTTTCATTGAATTAACTTGTCAGATGCTGTGTCTCAAAGAACATTTGTTCCTAGACATCATACTAAGTTTACAATAATCTGGAAAGAAAAAAGAAATCTAATATACATTTAACTTAAGAGGCTTAACATAAATGTCTACTGAAGATCTGAACGGGAAATACTTCATAAAACACCCAACATAATTTTCCTTTGTTTACAGAGCAGATGTGTTCCAGAAAAAAATGAAGGCCAATTTCTATAAGCTGTATTTTATAAACCCAATGATATTTCTAATAAAACTGAAGATACATTCTCAGGTAAGAAATCCCCCCTCCAAAAAAACACTTTAAAAACAAATCTCTGTGAGGACAGAGACTATGTTCAACTCGTTCACCATCATATTTTTAAAGGATCTTCCAACACTGATTTGACAAATATTTACTGAATGCCTACTATGTGTCAGGTCTGACTTTAGGTTGTAGCAGTGAATATTCTGTTCTTAGGGACCTCACATTTCAGGGCAGAGACAGACAATAAATAAATAGGTGTAATAAAAATATCAGGTGGTGACAAGTCCTATGAAGAAAAAACAAAGCAGGGTAAGGAGATGAATGAGAATACCAGAAGGGGATGTTTCTCTACAAATTTTTATGCAATTTTTATCACATATAGTGAAAATGCCATTTTAATTCCTAGCTTAAGTAAGGTTTTCTGTGACTAGAAAAAGTTATTTGTATCCAATACAATACTCTTTATTAGAGAAAAAGTTGAGCAAATTAAAATTTAATTCCTGGACTCAATCAATAAATAATTATGTTTTATTTTATTTTATTGTGGACAAGAAAGAATTAAAAAAATGACTCCTCTGATGTAAAGACACTGGGAGCATAATCTAGCTATCCTCTTGTTCTTTATGTTCTCATTCTCATTATGTTTGTATTCTCTCTCTCTCTCTCTCTCTCTCTCTCTCTCTCACACACACACACACACACACACACACACCCATGCATGCACATACTCCATTAAAAGAAAAGTTCATGTTCTGGGGAGTGGTTAAGGTATGTGGGTTTGTGCTATGAAAGGCAAAAATGAGATGATCATGTCATTGCTGTGAATGAAGAATACTTGTTTAAGCAAGAGTGCATTTCTTTATGAATCCCATGATGACTTGTATTTCCTAGTCATTTGCTTGCCTAACCCGCTCTTGATTCTGTCACTTTTGAGGACTTAACAAGTATCAGGTTAGCTATTACGTTTGCGAGAAGAATCAGGCAAATAGCAGTTAAATGATTTTCTTAAAACAAAAACAAAAAAAGAAGGTTAGCTGATTTGGGTGGTCTCATTCAAGAAGGTTGATTTCCACAATACTAATCACGTCAATTAAACATGTAAATTACCATGTAAAGTGACCAGAGTAATTCTTTAAAGAAAAAAAGTATTCTATCTTTTTCTCTTTTTAAAGGAAATCAATGGTTTCAAAAGAAATTCAATAGCATTGTTTCCATTACAGTCACCCACGCAATGTGGTGGTTTGTTCTTAACCGGCTTAGAGGAACCCAGCATGGTAAAGTGAGGAAGGTAGTTCTGGGAAGCTTAGTGAGACAAGTTAACTTTTATAGATCACACCATACTTGCATTTTTACGGTGTACCATTTACTTTTCTGCAAGGGAAAACAGTCTGGTGCCAGGAAAGAACTGACCCGACTGGCTTTGGGCTTTACCTTGTTTCCTGTACCAGCACAGCAGATGCCCAGGGCCATAGCAGCTCCATAACGCACGTGAGGATTGTAACTCTCTGACAACAATGAAACAACACTGGGGCACTGTTCAGGGGTCCTGATAAGAAACAGAGGGAATGAAGACAGTGTTAGAGGTAAAATATTTTAAATAAAGATGGAAGAATTTTAACCTTTTTTTTTTTTTTTGTACTTATGGGGAACAACAGTTCTATTTCACACAGAAGTTAGGAGAATAAAAAACCACTCATGGAATTCTAATTATTGATATTAAAAATCTATCTTCTGTATTCCGAGAATACAGAGAAAGAAAGCAGAATATAGCAGTGATTCCTCAACCATAACTCCGCATTAGACCAAGCATTACAGTTGTTCCTTTGTGCCTCCTCCATAATGGGTAATAACCATGAGGGTGTGGGGGGCACATAATGCTCTCCATGGATCTTACTTTGTGTTTTGTATCAGAAGACAAAAGTTGTTATACAGACTCAGGGATGTTTCCAAAGCTGCACAAAAGATCTGAATTGCCCAGTATAACTCTGATTGAATATCAAATTGGTAAATATGCCTTGATAATGAAAAAATTCTGCTTTTTTTCTTTAGCAACTATTGTTGTGTTGATAAGGACAGAATTTTTTTTTTAAGTTTTATTTATTTATTTATTTGAGAGAGAGCAACAGAGCACATGTGTTGAGCGTGGGAAGCAGAGGGAGTGGGACAAGTAGACTCCATGCTGATCAAGGCCCACATCGGGCTCCCTGTTTGATGGGAAGCCTGCTTCTCCCTCTCCTGTTCCCCCCAGCTTGTGTTCCCTCTCTCTCTGTCAAATAAATAAATAAAATCTTAAAAAAAAAAAAAAAAAAAGAGAATGTAAGGGGAGTATCTGGGTAGCTGATAACGGTCTCAACCTGGGTGCTGTTACATTGTGTGTTCAATTGTGATTGTGAAAATTCACCAAGCTGTAGGTTAATTACGTGCATGTTTTTGGATATATAGTACACTTGAGTAAAAACTGAAAGAAAAAGGCTACCCATATAACTACATTTAATAAAGTTTTTTTTTAAACACTATTTTCTTGTGAATGAAAGCAGTTACTACCTACAGACCAATTCAAATCCATAACTCTGTTGGAATTGTCCTCCAGACTGAAACTCTAGTAAGTGGTAAATTCAAATTTCAAATGGAGTAGAGCCAAATTTATGAAAACGTGAAATTTTGCTATAAGGCTGGATTTCCTCCTTATAACAAGGTCCATCATTCTTTCTTGAAAATTTTCTCAGTTTGACTAAGCTTCCTAGTAGGAATAATTTGTAAGTTAATACTAACAGCAACAATATGGAAAAAAAAAGCTTGGTATTATAAAAGATGCAAGTATTAAGAAACAGAAGATTTGGGTTCTAGTTCTAGTTTTGCTAATTTCTTAGTATGTCATGACATTAGGTAAGTCACTTTTTTTTATAATTAGAGATAACTTTTCTTTTGCTGGAATACATAGAATACATAGAAAACAAATGAGTAAATAACTGAAAATATGGTGTATATATATATATACATATATATATATACCTTCAGTTAATGCACACTGACATAAATAACATTATATAAGAGGAAGCCATAAAGTAAAAAATCCATGTTCCAGTTCCTGTTTTGTCTCTAAAGAGCTGGGATAATTCAGATAAAGTTTAATAAACTATACACTCTGGGATCCCTTTCTATGTACAAAAAAAGAAGGAATGGGACTAGAAGTTCCATAATGTCTTTCCTACTTTATAATTCAAAGGCTTTTTTTAAAAAAAGATTTTACTTATTTATTTGTCAGAGAGAGAGAGACAGAAAGCACAAGCAGGGGAAGTAGCAGGTGGAGGGGGAAGCAGACTCCCCACCAAGTGAGGAGCCCAATGCTGGGATCATGACCTGAGCCGAAGGCAGATGCTTAATCAACTGAGCCACCTAGAACTCCCCAATTCTATGATTGAGATTCTCTCTCTTTCCCTCTTCCCTGGCTCATGTGTGCTTTCAAATAAGTAAATAAATCTTTAAGAAAAAAAAAAAAAGAACCAACCATCAAAGGTTTTAAATCAGTGCTCATTGTTTCAGGACAGTTCTTTGGTGAGAAATATTCCTATGGAATTTAAAGCGACATTACATCAAAGAGGCTGCCAGAGAGTCATTCTGCAACTTGTAGTTGACAGTACCATCATTTAACTTTTATTTTGCACTCCTATTAGGCAAAGAACTTAAAGCTCGGTCCATAACTTGATACTC
Organism: Enhydra lutris kenyoni; assembly: GCF_002288905.1. Taxonomy (NCBI): domain Eukaryota; kingdom Metazoa; phylum Chordata; class Mammalia; order Carnivora; family Mustelidae; genus Enhydra; species Enhydra lutris. The sequence continues at coordinate 39,358,569 of NW_019154085.1, read as the reverse complement.
AAATCCTCTGACAAACTCAAGCATTTTGTCACCAAATTAATTACAAATAAAACCAATTCAAGAGTGTACATATCCTAAGGGCCAAGGCTGTTTTTTCTGTATTTTTTATCTTCCATAAATTATTAGCACAGTCCTAGATAGTAAAGATAAAATAACTTATTACTTAGTAAATGACAAAGTGAGCCAAACTATATTTAGAGACTTAACCATTAAGTATTTTCTATTAGGTTCAGGACCTAATGGTTAACCTCTGGGGATGGGAGTGGCAGGGGCGTGGTGGAAGTGAGGCCCTTCCCTGTTCCCCTGCCCACTTAAATTTATAATTCAGCTGTATAATTTAAAAAAAAAGAAAAAAAAAAAGGAAAATTTAAAAAGTACCTGTGTTGCTTCATAAGGGCTAATTGAGTGTCTTTTAATTTTATGTGCTTTGAAGTTCTCAGTAGAGAGATCACATAGGTAAGGCCTAAAATACCCACAAAATAGGTACCTAATTCTAATTTGTTGTTTCAATAAAATTTCTTGGCTTGCAGCTACCAGTCAACTTTCCAACTTTACTATTTGTACAAACTTTCCACAGAGCAGGAACTGTACAAAGATATATGCACAAGTCACTGCCATATCATCTGACCATAAACTGCATATATGAACTCCTTTCTTTCAACATACTGGCTATTAATTACTGTTTCTTTACTAAATATTTTGTGTGATCTCAACATTAAACTCTATTAATAAATCAGATGCTTTCATCTGGTGTCTTTTTTCTAATCTATCTTTACTAGAAAAGGAAAAAAAATATAGCAATATATGTATAGAGGCAGAAACACTGTTCTAGGCACATGGGGTCGATCACAGAAGTAATCTGGAGAGGCCATAAACCACAGGGGACCCCTTGGTAGAACTGTGAATTTCTGATTCAAACTAGGTGAATGCCACAGGATTAACATATGATGAAGGAATTAAGAATATACCCCTGCTGAGCTCCCTTATATTCTCTACTGAAAGACTAAATAATCTTAGTATTTTGGTAGGGAATTTCCAAGTACCTACTGATTGTCTTCAAGCAAATACACCACAAACACCTCAATCAACATACAGCAGTCCACACAGAGGAATAAGGGGCACCCCCTCCCCTACACTTCTCCCACCATGACAGTTCATTTATATAACCCAGGAAACTCACATCTTTGATCATTCTATTCCCTCATCCCCCATGTCTTATCTGCCACCAAATCAAGTGAAACCCTTAAATTTTATTTGTTTCTATTGCCCGTTTCAGGCCCCAAACACCTCTCATTGAAGTAATAGTGACTCCTTAAATAATCTCTCTGCCTTCTTTTCCTTTTGCCCTCCTTTTGCTATGTTAGTGAGAATAACATGGGCTTGGAATCAGAAAGACTTGAATTCCAATTCCAGTGCAGCCATTTAATACTAGAGTGGCAATCACTAAATCTCTCTAAGCCTTAACTGCATTACCCATGAAATGGTATCTGTCCCACCTTACTCATGCTGGGGAAAGGTGGTGGTATGGTAGAGTAGAATACTATACCACAATCACTGAACTCTAAATGCATTACCAGAAACTGTCTTTGGACCAGAACCAGGAATGTGGCTACCCTAGCTGTAGTTTGGGTTCTTATTTGTAAAAAAGGTAAGGTAACTCAAGCCCAAACATTCATGGAAAATAATATAAAGTGAGTTGGATATTAAACCTAGAAAGCTGGTTGTATTCAGAGTCCTGACCTCCAGATCTCCTCACCAACTTTTTAAGGAGCTAATGCCAGACAGAACACTTACCCACTTGTCCCTCAGCTATAGCAAGGGCAGGAAATTCCAGGGAAAACTGACTCACACTGAAGAGCTTATTTTAAATGTATCTTAAAACTTCATTTATTTTATGATGCTCACTTGTTAAAAAAAAGTATTATACTTAGAATAGGATATTAACAGTTTCATGAGGTTCAGAGAAAATTTTGCCAGTGAACATAAATACTGGGAGCTTAATGCAGAGCTTTACCCAGTTGATTACCATAAAGACTAAAATAGGTTGTAAGGGCTATAAACTCAAAGAACATAAAAAAAAAAAAAATTCTTGTTAAGTTTCTCAGTCGGTAACAGTTCCAATGCTGACACATTCTTCAGTAAAGTGTTAAGACAAGAAATGATACATTTTTTAATTAGCTTAGACATTCAGTCCCTTCAAGAGTACAGTAAAACCAGAATATCTATGTTTACTTTAATTTTTAGCAAGTAGCTCTAAAAGGACAAAAGAATTCTTCTAAGCAATGATTGGAATGTAAATATTCGCTGGAAGCAAAACTTTGGCACATTAATCCTTGTCGAAACATATAACACACATAAAATGTATGCATAAATATAAAAATTTAAAGTCACAGTTAATAAATGAATAAATGGCAAAACAATTATCACCACCACTTTGAGGCTTGGAATGAATTAATGGACCTCAGGATAATTATCAATGACTGCTAACATCACAAAAATAGGAACAAGTTGGCCTAATGTGCACTGCCAGCCCTGCCCCTCTAAAAAGGAGAAAGAGAGAGAGAGAGAGAAACTGAACCTCAGTGTGACCAAGTCTCGAGATCTATCAATTTACAGGAAATACAGAAGACCAAAAAGCACATTATATTATACATAGGGATGCAGGATGCAATTAGCAAAATCCCTACTGTGCAAACTTGAGTCATAATAACCTGGTTTCTTCAACAAATGAACTGCAAGGTGGAAACAAAAAGATTAAAAGAAAATACATCAAATCCTTAATAATAGTCCATAGGGTTTTCTTTCACTTATTTTAGATAATTCTAACACTACTTGAATCTTACCTTGCTTTTCCTTCTTTCTTTCCTTCCTTCCTTTAAGATTTTATTTATTTGACACACAGAGAGAGATCACAAGTAGGCAGAGAGGCAGGGAGAGGGGGGGCGGGAAACAGGCTCCCCACTGAGCAGAGCCTGATTCGATGCAGGGGCTCAATCTCAGGACCCTGAGATCATGACCTGAGCGAAGGCAGACACTCAACCGACTGAGCCACCCAGGTGCCCCAAATCTTAGCTTTTCTATACAAGCATTTATCTCTTAGATAACATCACAAAATAATTCCTGTCATTTGATATAACTCCTTCAGATTAGCATTTATAACAAAGTATTTAAATGACTAATCCCTGACCAGCAATAAAAACTTATCTCTTTGTCTCCATGAACATATTTATTTATTTTAAAAACAGGTTTGATTTATTGGGAGGGGCAGGGGTGAGCAAGGGAAGGGCAGGGAGAGGGAAAAGCAGGCTCCCCACTGTGCACGGAAATAATATGGAGCTCAACCCCCTACAACCCCAGACCATAAGTGGAGCCAAAACCAAGACTTCAACACTCAACATATTGAGCCACCCAGGTGCCTCTCCATGAACATATTTAGAAAAACAAATGTCTAGAAATTATCAAGTCACAGGAAAATAATGGGTTTTGTTTTACTAAGTAGGGGGATGCAGAGAACAAGGAATTCAATAGTTTGGAAACCACTGTATTAGCATAAAATGTGTTATGTCTGACAGCTTTTTCACATATTTATGTTATGCTATTTAAATTTAAAAGTATATTTACTCAGACAATTATAAATGTGCTAGCTGCATTTCTTTTTAACAATGGAGCTACAGGTGGTGGGAACTCTAAGAACTTTTTTTGTTCCTTATTTTTTGGCTAGTTTATAAAAATAAAAAGGTGAATATCATTAGGTTAAAAAAAAGTGGGGAGAGGGTGCCTGGGTAGCTCGTTGGTAAAGCAACTGTCTTTGGTTTAGGTCATGTTCCCAGGGTCCTAGCAGAATGGAGCCTACACCTGCCCCAATCAGGCTGCTTCTCCCTCTCCCTCTGCAGCTCCCTCCTGCTTGTGTGTTCCCTCTCTGTCAAACGGATAAATAAAATCTTAAAAAAAAAAAAAAAAGGCGGGCAGAGATATATTGAGTTTTATTTTCATTACAATATAAAAGAAATGCATCAAATATTTATTATCAGGAAAATAACTGAGAAAGAAGAAAGCAGTTTTGTTTCCCCAGCATACTTTTATCCCACGAACCTCTATATTCCAAGCTGCTGCTATTCGTGGATTTTCACTTTATCAGTTTAGATATATCTACTACATGTGAAGTATCATAAAGAAAACAAAACAAAATTACACAGATCCTGCCCTAAATCATACAAATTTAGTCCTACCTTTAATATATATATATATTTTTAAATCATTTTACTAGACTTCAGATAATGAAATATAGCAATAGTTCTAGATAAGCTTTTGCTTTATTTCCAAACAGACTGTTTCTTTCAGGTGCTACCAAAATAGGGCAAAAATATCTCAAAAGATGAGAAGAAAGTAAATTTGTAAGATTTATACAAAGAATTCTACTTCACCATAATAAGAAACATAGCTCTTAAAAATATCAAATTGCATTCCTGGACCTACAGAAATCTGTAATATTCAAATCTATAATATTCAAAAAGTTATAGTATTATCAGCACATTCCCACTACCCCTTAAAATGAGCAAACCAGGGAAAGTCTTACAGTGTGAGTGAGAGATTATACACTTGTAGATTACTAAAGTATTAATATTTCCTTGATTTTATAAAAATGAACATAAATATACTTCAATTCTCAGAAAGTTTAATTCATTTCTGGTATTTAAATAACTGTCCTAATAATAGAGGTCTACTTCTAATAGCTGATTACAGTGATTACTGAAGACTTCCAGAGCTGAGCAAATAGAAATCAAATATTTGGGTCTTTTATGATCAACTGTAATTCTAGATATAAGAATTCTTTTGATTAAAGACATTTCATGATATCAAGTTGTACTATAGAGTTTCACCGATATTTAAAAAAAAATCTTATTCTTTTGTCCTTGACAAAAGTGGATAAAGTCATGACCAGCTTTCTTTGGCGATAACAACCTGGCAAAAACCGTCAGAATGAACTCTGAAAAAAATCTAAGGAAAAACTTACAACAACCATGGGTCAGCTTAATGAAGCACTGTTGGAAGAGAGTGCTGTGATATTGGAAACTGCCTATCTACCACCCTACTCTGAGACTGATGGTGTCAGTGGAGAGGGCAGCCTGTGTCCTAGCACAGCTGTTAAGGAGAGGGAGCAAGACAGACTTTATTCTCACAGAATTGAGAATAAATTGTGTTTTAACCTGCCTGGTGGCTCCTTGAAGCACCAGTGCAATAGCCTGCCTTTATTTCACCAAACTTAAGAGAACTTGCAGGCCTGGAGCAGCTTGCCAGGTGACATTTGTTGAAAACATGTAAAGGCAAAAGTAATGGCCATGGGAGCCTGGGGCATGGATTAATGGTTAATCTAGGCAATAAACGGACTGAGAAGCTTGGGAAGAAAGAGGCTGGGAGAGGAGATATGTGGGGTTAATAAGGGCTTTAAAAGCTGCCACATACACCGAGGGAATTGTGAATACCACATGCGTACTCAGGGTTAGACACATGTCCAGGAAAGGCCTGAGAAGACTCGAAACGTTCACTCCCGGCCCTGCAGAAGCAGGAAGCAAAGGCTAAGGCAGAGTAATCAGGCTAAGTTAAAGGAGTGTCCCAACAAAGCCAATCTGCAAGGACTAGGAGAATCTTTTCCCTTTCTTTTTTTCCTTTTCTTGGCTCCAGGCATTTAAGGAAACTGTCAAAAAAACCCACTAGCTGACCGCTAGGCTAACATAACACAGAGTTGGAGGAAGAGGCTTATAACCCACTGAGCCACCCAGGTGCCCGTATAAAACTACTTTTAAAAAAGTCACCAAAGGGGCGCCTGGGTGGCTCAGTGGGTTAAAGCCTCTGCCTTTGGCTCAGGTCGTGATCTCAGAGTCCTGGGATCGAGCCCCGCATCGGGCTCTCCGCTCAGCAGGGAGCCTGCTTTCTCCTCTCTCTCTGCCTGCCTCTCTGCCTACTTGTAATCTCTGTCTGTCAAATAAATAAATAAAATCTTTAAAAAATAAAAAAAAAAAATCACCAAACAATCCACAAGAAGCAGCAATAATAAACCCCTGGAAGGGGGTGGGGGCAGAATCTGATTTCCTTTGTTGCCACACTGTAATATTCAAAACATCCAGTTTTCAACAAAAAATTAAGAGTCATGAAAAGAAATAAGGAAATACATAAAGCCTATTCACAAGAAAAAAAGAAATTAATAGAATGAGTCCCCGAGTAAGCCCAAGTATTGGACTTAAGCCATCTTAAATACATTCAAAGAGAAAAAAAAAAAAGGCAAATAACTAAATAAAACAGGAGAACAATTCCTCATCAATTCAAGAAAAATCAATAAATAGAAATTATATATAGATACACAAAATCAAATTCTGGAACTGAAAAGTAAAAGTGAAATGAAAAATTCACTAGAGAGGGTTCAACAACAGAACTGGGCAGGCAGAAGAATCAAGTTAGGTAAAGTGACAATATTAAATTAAATTGAGAATTATGTTAGGTGAACTGAGATTATCTAACCCGAGGAGCAGAAAGAAAAAAGAATTTTACAAAATGAACAGAACCTTAAAAACCAGTGGGACACCATCAAGCATACCAACGTTGCATAGATGGGAGTCCTAGAGGGAGTGAGAGGGAGAGAGCGGTAGAAAGAACAATTGAGGAAATAATGGCCAAAACCTCCCAAATTTTGATAAAAGACTAGAAACTCAACAAACTCTAAGCAAGATAAACTCAGAGACTAGTGATCAAAGAAGACAAAACCTAATTCTAGTAGGAGACATATAATCAAAAATAAATAATAAACTAAGTAAAAATGTGAAGTACTAAAGAGAACAAAAAAAAGGAAATCAAGGTATGGGGTATTGGAAGAGACAGGAGAGGAAGGTTTAACAGTACCAATTAGGGTAGTCAGCGTAGGCTTCAATGATAATGTGTTTTTTTTTTTTTTAAGATTTTATTTATTTATTTGACAGAGATCACAAGCAGGCAGAGAGGCAGGCAGAGAGAGAGGGAGAAGCAGGCTCCCTGCTGAGCAGAGAGCCTGATGTGGGGCTCGATTCCAGGACTCTGGGATCACGACCTGAGCCGAAGGCAGAGGCTTAACCCACTGAGCCACCCAGGCGCCCCGATAATGTGGTATTTAAGCAAAGACAGGAAGGCAGTAAGGAAGCAAGTCACATGGCTAGTAGGGGAAGAGTGTATTATGTATTAGGTAGAGAAAATACCTCATTAAAAGCCCAATGATAAAGCAATGCCAGGCATGTTTGAGGAACAGCAGAGGCCAGTGGTTTGAGTGTGGTGAAGAAGGGGAAGAATAATTGAAACTATGGCTAGATCATAAAAGCTTTATAGGAACTTTATAGGCCAGGGGGTTACTGGAACTTTGCCTTTTATTATGAGTGAAATAAAGGGCCACTGGAGGATTCTGAGCAAAGGAATATGATCTGCCTTGTTTAAAAAGGGTCATTTTGGCTGCTTTATTGAAAACAGAGGGCAAAGGCAGAATAAAGAAGACTGGTTAAGAGGCTACCTAGAAATGCAGTCAAGATATGATGGTGACTTAGGGGAAATCTTGGTATATATGGGTTTGGTGTATATATATATAGAGAGAGAGAGTAGAACCAACAAGATTTCCTGAAGGAAAAAAAGTAGAATGTGAGATAAAGAGACTGGGAAGATGCAACTGCCTTTATCTGAGATAAATAGACCAATATATAAAGCAGATCTGGAGACAGAGAACATAAGTTCAGTTTTAGACAATCTGAGTTTGAGATGTTTTTTAGACATCTAAGGGAAATACTGAGTAGGTGATCGAACAAGAGTCTGGAGTCTAGGCTAGAGATAGAAGTTTGGGAGTTTCAGTATATAGATGGTATTTAAAGCCATAAAAGTATATAAGATACCAAGTACAGACAGGGGAGAGAAGAGATCCAGAAATGAACCCCGAAGAAGGTTAAAGATTAAGAGGCTGAGGAGATGAAACAGAACAAGGAGACTAAAAAGGAACAGTCAGTGAGGCAGGAGAACATCCATGAGAGTGTGATCTACTGGAAGCCAAGTGAAGCTATTTTACGGAAGGGGAAATGATCAACTGGGTCAGTTGCTGCTATGAAACAGGCAGAGCAGGTTACGTCACCTTATTACAAATGCAGAAATCAAAGCTCAGAGAAAGGTCTCCTAACCCTTAAGGATTCTGCTGGTCTACTTTCATGACCACGAATCATAGTCATTAGGCTGGAAATAGAGTTTTAGTTTTAGGGGCTTTCTTCAACAAGTTAATGGAAACTATGGGTGAATGGAGGAAAACAATAATGAGGGAGATGAAGTCAACAGAGGACAGGAACCTGGGAGGTGTCTGCATATTAAAAGGGTAGAAGAAGAGTTAGAAAAGATTCTTTAAGAAAGACAAAGAACCAGGATGGAATGTCTCTGAAGGCAGGAAAAGATAAAAGCTTTAAGAAGAAATGCTTAGCCAACAGAGCTGAATACTGCACACAATCTATTACTGGTGTTAATAATTGAGTTTTTAAGAGTTGTTTTAGTAGAACATTGGAGATAAAAATCTGATCATAAGGATTATAGACTGGGTGGGTGATGAGAAGAGAAAAAGATAGGCAATTCTTTAAAGAAGTTTGATGATGAAGGAAAGAGACTCAAGGGATAACGAAATGTTTAGTTTTCATTAACTAGAAACCTGAGCATGTCTGCAAGAAAGATACTAGAACTGAGGAACTGAATATTCAAGGCATGGATTCTATGTGTGAAAAAGATCCTATATTCAGCAAAATTGCAAAGACTATAATAAAGAGTTGGGATCAATAACTTAAATGAAAGTTGTGGAAATGTCAATGTAATCCCAAAGGAGAGGATGGATTGAAAAAAAAAAGACACTTCAGAAAGATTAAAAAGTAATAGCACTTTCAGACTGGTCTAATCTTTCATTAAAACATAGGTAAAATCTGTTGTCGGGGGAGAGTGAGCAGAGTCTAAGAAGAACAGATTAAATTTGGAAGAAATATTTTTAGAATTTTAGCTCTTTTGCTGATATGAGTAAGAAAGGAATGGAAAGAAAAAAAGCAAAAAAAATTGAGTTAAAATGAGCTAGTTTTAGCTACCACGTTTGCATTATAATGATCAATATACTTGCTTGTATCCATCTGTAAGGGCCTACTTAGCCAGAGGGAGCCATTTTGTTGTTTACTCAATAAATTTAGATTGACCCTGCCCCTCCCAGAGGAACTTACTTAAAAGCAAGTCCGGAAACTAGTCCCAGGTAACAAAGCCCAAAAACAAGGGTGGGTCAGGCCAGGTGGAGACATCCAATCTGTGAGGCGTGCATACTGTCTCCCTAGCTACTAAGGAGAGTGGGCCCTGCCTTTTGGGTGCCAATTCTGACCAAGGTGATAGGCTAATTCAAATATCTACTAGGGTAAATTGAAATTCAATTGGCCACCCGTGTGTGACCTAGCATGACTGTGCAGTTTTCTCTGTGTGTTACAATCTCATTGGCCACCTGTGTGTGGCCAGGCTCAACCACATGGCCTTTACTCTATAAAAGTTAGTCTGTGAGGCTAGGAGGGGGTTGCCCTCTCTGTAAGAGGCAGCCCCTACCAGTCAGTTTGATTCTCGATGCTTGGCATGAAATAAAGCTTTGCTTGACCTTCGCTTTGTATCAGTCTCGCTCCTTTGATCATGGGCCCATTATTGGGGGACCTAAAACGTCTATGAGATAAATTACACAAGGGCAGAAAATGTTTATCCTGTTTATCACTATATTGCCACGAGCAAATGAACTCAATGAATAGTTCACAAAGAAATGAATATGTCCTGGACACAATCCCTATATTGCCAAAAATTCCTTAATGGCTAGTGTTTGATAATTATGACTGAGAGGTAAAAAAATGTTCTTGGTTGGTATTTGTCTTAGACCTATAAATTAGACTGCTCTTTTAAGTCAAAGACAGAATATGTTCAATAAATTAAAAAGGCATCAGGACAAAAGTTATAGTTTTGGATAAAATGCAGGAATTAAGTTTTCTGGTTATGGTTAGATTAGAGTCTGAGTCTGAACTTCAGGCAATTTTAGTAAGAATTTATCTGGAGTTCTTGGTAAATGAGATATGTTACACAAATAAAGTTTCCAGATATTTGAAATTTAATTCAACTGTTAAGAATCATACTTTTATATATTTATCATTGTGGATGGCAATCTTTTAAAAAATGCATTTCATGTATTCCTGCCATCCAAAACAGAACCGAATAAAAATTATTTAATCTTTTCTTCAATATGTGGAAGTCATCCCTCTGGTATCAATTATTATACACATAAAATTGTGACAGCCTGGGTTACAGGAGAGCTACAAGCCTCTACACTTAGTAGACCTACATGCCTATACTTCTTACTTCCTGTTTCTTCTGTGGACTCTATTTGCTTTTACCAAAGTGCTTGTCCACCTGTTAATTTGTCAGTCTACTCTGGAGTAAACAGGGAAATGTGTTTGTTAAAACCATCTCAAAGTGGATTTATCACTGAACATTCTTTTGTACTATTTAGATTTACCACCATGTGCAAATGGTATTTTTATTAAAGAGGGGAGAGAGACATGTTTCTGTGAATGAGTGTGAAGAGATTTCGAGCGGGGACTTACAGGCTGCCTTCCATCTAATGTGCATGAAGTTTTAGAGCACAGTTCAGTTATTTGTCAACTGAAAGATTGGTCTACTCTTTCATCTATTTCTTTATTATTATTTTGCTTCCTGATTCTCAGCTATGCTTCTTTATTTTTTTAAATTATTAACATATAATGAATTAGTTGTTTCAGGGGTACAGTTCTGTGATTCATCAGTCGTACACAATACATAGCGCTCACCAAAACACATTCCCGCTCCAATGTCCATATCCCAGCCAGAGCGAAAAGTTGCCAAATAAGTAGTTTTAACTAGCTGTATTCCTTAGCCATTAAACTAATTAAAAAAACAAAAAACAAAAAACAATAATAATCCAACCACCAATTTTAACTACTTAGAATTAAGATTCTTAAAAAAATAAGTGAGGAGATCTGGGTGGCTCAGTTGGTTAAGCATCTGCCTTCAGCCCAGGTCATGATCTTGGGGTCCTGGGATTGAGCCCCACATTGGGCTCCTTGTTCAGTGGGGAGCCTGCTTCTCCCTCTCCCTTTGCCTTTTCCCCTTCTCGTGCTTGCTTGCTCGCTCTCTCGAATAAATAAAATCTTTAAAAAAAAAAAAAAGTGAATGTGGATAAGAGGGTTAGTACTGGCAAAGTTTATAATAGTAATAATGGTCAGCGTTTTAATAATATAGTTGATGAATATTTTAAAAAATTTTAACTATAAAAACAAATCCATATATTCATTGAATATACTGGTACAACTTTAAATCTGGCATTATTTGTTTTGCAGAATCGTATCTGCCTGCATAAGTACAGGTACTAAATTGTGCTTCACAACAAAGCAGTATTTCAGCATATTTCTATATTCCTGAATAGAATCCTTGCACATTAAAATCCATTTGATTGCTCTTGAGTATTATGTTTTCACTCAAAATTTACAGCAAATTATTTTTTCTAAAATACTGGAAAAAAACCCCTGAATTTTGAGTTAAAAAAAAGCAGCAAATACTGAATAAAATCTGAAGTGCTCAACAGAACTGAAATGAACCAAATATGTTGCAATAACTTTCACACAAGAATAAAAATCTGAAACGGAAAAAGGGCACAACTGTTATTGCTGACCTAGAATTAAATACTTTAAAAATGAGTGATCTATGATGATCTTTTAAAAAGGAAACTTTGAGAATGCTCAAGTTCTAATGCTAAGCTACTCTTACTGTCTAGAAAAAACTTAAGCATAGCTGTTAAAATTTTTACGCCGATTTTCTGAAATAAGGCAGAAATATATTTTCATTACATACTGTATACTTTCCCCAAAATATCTGAGAAAAAATACAAAAAACTGCCAATGAACCAACCCCCCAATCCAGAGGCCATCTGTTTAAAAACGAGCAATCAAAGTTTCTACTAAAACCTATGCATACATGTTGAATTCAGATCCTTCTGTGTTCTTCTATACAAGGCTGCAACCAGAGAGAATTAACTGTGTTCCACAGCCAACACATAAAAGCTGAATAAGAATCTTGTTCAGAAATTAGAACTCTGGAAATCACTATAAGGTTCACAGGGCACACTCTTTACAGAATGAAAGCTCTAGAATCTCTAGACTATATCTTAATATTTTTCAAAAAGGAAAAACACCTCAGTGTTAATCCAAAACAAAATTATGTTGAGCAAAAATGACAGAGTTTATTTCAATCTCTCAAATACCAAAGAGAGCTCTTAAGAATACAATATGAATAGGTTCATGAACTGGTTCAACATACTTAACTGGTAGTTTTATGAATTACAATGAATGCTGCTGCTTTCTAAAAATGAATGTATCAAAGAGGAAATAACCTCCTTGGCATGCCTGCAGCTATACAACACATTTGTTTCATTGCTTTTAAGCGTCTGTGTGGGAGGCTCTGAATAAGTCAATGAGAGGACTTCAGTCAGAGCAGCACGCAGGTCTACTGAGCAGATCAGATGACATGCTCAGGAAATTAACAAGAAGAGGTAAGTATTTTTACAAATAAATAGATAAATAAATAAATATTTTACAAATAATTAGAATTAATCTAAAGATTTTTTCCCTTTCTTCAGAAAAACTGCTACTGTATCTTTTATTTCTATTCAGTGGCTTAAAAACCAAAATGAAAGTTTTACCAATGTTACAGGAGAGATATTTTATATAGGATTTACAAATTTTATTTACTTGAGAGGAAGAGAGACAGAGAGCACAAGTGGAGAAGCGTGCTGCCTGCTGAGCAGGATGCCCTGACGTGGGGCTCAGTCCCGGGACCTTGGGATCATGACCTAAACCAAAGGCAGCCGCTTAACTGGCTGACCCACGCAGGCACCCCTGGATTTACAGATTTTATGAATTAATGGTTTAACCTTCCTCTTATCTTATCCTCCTTCCCAAGGAAGCTAGGGAGGTTAAAGAAAAAAATGACTACTTAAAACAAAAAAAGAACTGTTTCAAATTTGGCATAAAGTGATAAATTTGGAAAATATTTGTGGCAGTAATAGGCTTTCTCTGAAAGATTATTTTATTAAAAACAATTATTTGGATCCTACTAATACCTATTTTTTTCCTTCTCTCAAACTAAAAGAGTTTTAAAATGTTGCATAAAAATGGCTATTACATCAGTATTAAGATAAACCTGACCAGATAAAACCCAATTACAAATAAGGATTCCTAGCTGGTAAATCATTCATATGGACTTTAGGTGGGCTTGAAGAATTTCTGGGTGGGTAACCAGTGTGTACCAAAAAGTTCTATTCAGAACTATGTAGAGCTTTAATGTTTCTATTCTTCTGTACATATTCTAAGGTAAAGGTAAAAAGACATTCAAGGGTCAGGAAACATCTAGCCTTTTTTTTTTAAATAACCACTGAAAAAATTAATGCATCTCCTGTTTCGTGACCTGAGGCATATCAGGAACACGACTGTGGAAATAGGTTGCATTGTCACAAATGCACAAGGGACCTATTAAGATGGGAAGGGCTACTAAGTTCAAGAGTTTTTTCTGTTTTTTTTTTGCAAATAACAAAATAAAATAATGCAATCTACATATTTTAAATCTGGGGGGAACTCTTTGAACTCACTGGCATTCAAATTCAAACACAAGTCTAGTGCTACAGCAGAGAGAGAGAGAGAGGAGAGAGAAGACAGAGAAAGTAATAAAGTCTTTCTTTCACAGCTATCAGTTTCTTTCTCGAAGCCTTCTGAAATCTGAGCCTCTGCAGAAGACTAAACCCTGGGGCCTTACCTACAGAAATGGACAGAAGCTTGTATACTCTCATTTTCAAGAACCCAAAAATTTTTTTAAAGGAAGGAGTCAACTTTGGCTTTGAGTTTTCAGCCTGGGTACAATGCCTTTAAAAAGCAGATGACCAGCTTAGCTACCGACCATGCAGACCATTGTCCGGAATTGGATCACATCACACAAAAACAGCGAATGGCCTTCTCTTACAGAATATCAGAACAGAGCACAATTCCTGAGCACATTTTGCAGAGCTCCTTTCATCACTTAATCTTTGCTAACTGGTCTGGATTACAGACAGAATCGATACCAGAGGAAATGAAACAGACTGGTGAGCAACAGGGAGATAAACCGCGCTGGGCAGCTCTTCTGATACTCCTGGTGATAATACCCACAATTGGTGGGAACATCCTTGTTATTCTGGCTGTTTCACTGGAGAAAAAGCTGCAGTATGCTACTAATTATTTTCTAATGTCCCTGGCAGTGGCTGATTTGCTGGTTGGATTGTTTGTGATGCCAATTGCCCTCTTGACAATAATGTTTGGTAAGTATTTCACTTTGCTCCTGGCATCAAACCACAGAACTATGATATACTATCAGAGAAATGGATACTCAGTCTTTAAATATGGACTTGGACCATTTAAAGTTAACCGTAGATAAACAGTCCCTCATTTCCATCATTTTCTACCGTTGATAATGAGTTTTAAAGAGCAAAAAATAGTTTCTTAGAAACTATTCTACTCTTTCTCCAGCCGTCTAATAAAAGTCTAATTAGCCATTTAATCATTTAAAAAGTCATCCAAGTTAGCAAGATCCACAGATTCTGCATTCATCGCGTAAAAATTACAGTGAAGAAGAGAAAGACCTATACTTTAACTTTCCCATTATCAATCCTTTTTTTCTCTTGACCAAGCAACAGCAAGGACACTTTTGTGACAGCTGGTTATGTGCTGGGTTATTGATTAATGATAAAATCTTTGAATCACTTAATTCCAATTTGAATCACTAAACACCAATTTAAAATTGGAATTGTTCTACAAGTTGTTATTTTTTTTTTATCATTTGTGTACTTTAGCCTTAAACATAATTCTTAACACATGTGTCATGTTAAGAAAATATTATGCTTAGTTGCTAAAGGAAATGGTCTGGCTCACAGTGTCCTAAGAAATGATTCATCTGTTTAATTTTTATGATTTCTAATGATCCATGTCCTTGATACATGTAAGAAAAATCTGATTCAAAATAAAATTAAATATTAAAAATTTATTAAAAATGAACTATTAAAACAAGTGACCAAAACCTGAGCTATTACAATAATAACTTGATATTAAAATATTAGTTTGTTATAAGAAAAGAGATAATAATATTAAAATGAAAGTTTTCACTTATGTGTATCATCTCTAGTTACAGAATTTGGGTAAATACAAATAATTCTGATAAATTATGAGGGCTTCTGAGAATCAGCATAAAGAAAATACTTAACTTATTCAGTGCTTTGCATAAATTGATATTAGACTCATTAACTGCTTAAGAAAAATGATTATTTGTAGCAGATAGGGCTTTTTGAAATTATGTTTATATGGTGAGGATAAAAATATTTCAGGTTATAGAAGTAAAGTTTATTTAACTAGAATATGTGTTAGAAGGAGACTAAAAACTCCAATTAAAAAAAACCCTCCAATTTAAACTATTATATTTAGGTTTATATGTTACATTTTTAAGTAATTATAGAAAGATACCTAAATTAAGTGTCTGATCCCCCAAATGAGATGGTGACAGGCTAAACTTTCCATTCTAAATTAACATTGAACCAAGGCTTTAACCAAAGCAGTAATAACTAAGGTTCTACAGCTTTAATGGACTCTCTAATCATTAATAATATCTAACTATCCCTTCTTTTATACATTTGTAATTTTTTGAATATTTTAGTACAACATGTAACCATGGGAAGTAATTAAGAAATTTTATTCTAAAGGAGAACCTAAAGGATCTCGATTCCGAAAAAAGTTTGAAAGAAATAAAGTAAATGAGGATAATGTAGAAACATTTATGTATATTTGGATACTTGATTCAAGGCTCTTATCTCCAAACACACAATACTAATTAATCTGTAAAATCATACTCTTTAAATTATGTTTTTGCTAGACATACAGAAAATGTTACAATGCTCATCTTATACTACCATAAAATTTAATTGATATATTATTTTGAATAAATGAGACTGAATGAGTTACACAGAACTGAATTTTAACTCTAAAGTCCATATCAAACATCCACTATTTGTAAATTACTGTGGTAGATACTCAAATTATCAGCTAAATAGTTAAAGAATCTTAAAAAGCTAAGTTTCATAGTATTAAAATGATTAGATAAAAGAGAAAAACAGATAAAAGAGCTAATTCCGTGTAGTCCACAGAAAAATGGGAGGTATCTGCAGCTGACGATGGAGCTTATATTTAGATTTTTGGGACCCAAGATATTCTTGGCAATAAATGGTAGCAGAAAACCCAATATATTTTAACATAAAATATATGGAATGTCTTCCTATTTATGTCCTAAATAACTATGATATGTTTTAACTACATTTCATTCTCTCAAATGCTTGCTAATTTTTAAAAAATAAAATCTTCTGTGGTCCCAAACACTTCTTCTATCAGTAATGAAGCAATACTGGGGGATTAGATTTTTAAAAACTAAACTAACCTGGGTACTTAAACACTACTTAAAAATTACTGCTTTAAATTCATTATTAAAAACATTATTCCATTTCTAAGAGAAAGAATATGAGAAAATGCATGCTCTGCACTCTAAAAAGCTTCAAAAGGATGCATTCATAAATTGGAAACTGCACATACCATAAATTGGGACTTGACTTCAAACACTAAGATTTTTATAGCCCTTCACATGTTAACAAATACAAAGACTTCCTAAATTAATGCAGTTATAAGAATTTTTGGTAACATTAAAGGGGGGAATAGATTTTGTGTATTTTTCTCTCATTATAGGAATCATCTTCCGAACTTCAGACTTTTGTACAAACAAAAGCATCCCTGATTCTGTAAACATAAAACATTAACTACCACTGAGTAGTATGAGTGCTTTTAATTATCTCAGGGAAATTAAATGAAAGTAACAAAAGAAACTTTACATTAGTTAACGTTCTAATAAAATTAAGTTTTGAAAAAAGGAGAGCAGTGAAACTTTAAAAACTGACTCTTACGCTGCGGAGTATGTTATTCAACCAATGATTTACGTAATATTTGATTCTATAATATTGTTTGCTTTTTTTTTTACAGAATTTCTATTTTAGCAAGATTAGGATGACTGGCCTAACATGGTCTCTCAAATGAACTGTGATACCTATGTCAATCTTTCTGCCACTTCTTCCACTCTGGGAGCACTAGACTTAACTTTTGCTTTGTAGGTCTAGTTTTGACTGTCTTGTGTATAATTCCCAAAATCCACGATCATAAGTCAGTGGCTTATAACATAAGGCTTAAAAATGCCTACTTAGAAGGCATTTAGAAATACCTCAATAGGATGTAAAGGAAAATAGAACATCATATGCCAATATAAAAAAGACAGGATGTTCACACTTTATGAACTTCTCTGAACTTTCATTAAATAAATGATTAAAAATGTAAAGGAGAGAATACAGTGTTTGGTCATTCATTGGTCATTACTGGTTTATTTATAACTTAAGTTTTAATCCATGTCTCACAATTAAAGTTGAAACAGTATCTATGCTATAAACTGCAAGAGGCTGTAGAAAATAAAATGGTTGCAAGATAGGGATCTGAAGCAAGACATCCCAGGCACTGAATCCTGAAATAGTCAACTAAGGCCCAGCACATTATAGGCACCAGTAACTGGCAAGTATCAGCAGAATATGAGAAGAGTTTATAAACTTTAAATATGTGATTTAGTTTAGATGTGAATCTGACCAGAGAGGTGAAACAGATGTACAGCAGTAAAAGAAAAAGAAAATCAGTTATTTATGTGGTGAAATGCTGCTCTACCCAATCTTAAATGAGGGACCAAAGCAATTAAAGGCACTTCTTTTTGGAAAGTGGAAATTTAGGGTGCCTGGGTAGCTCAGTCATTAAGCGTCTGCCTTTAGCTCAGGTTCCCTGTGTTGGGCTCCCTGCTTGGCGGGAAGCCTGCTTCTCCCACTCCCACTCCTCCCGCTTGTATTCCCTCTCACACGGTCTCTCTGTCAAATAAATAAATAAAATCTTAAAAAACAAAAACAAACAAAAAAGGAAAGTGGAAATATAAAAAACCAAGAAAAGAAATTTTGTAAGTATTAAATCACTTGAAATGTTGAAAACACTATCATATTAGACATCTAATCCCAGAGTATTTTATATATCCAAATGTAGTGGAAAAATGACAACAAAAACAAAACAGAAGCTTCATAATAAAAACTGAAGCACTGATCTATGTCTTTCTTTCCTGAAAGATAAGAGAAATGTAAGAATTTCTGAGAATAAAAAAATGGGTACTTTGAGAACCCCGTGTCCTTTTTGGCTATGAGGCTATTTAGGGTCTGTCCTACTCTAATAAACTCATGAACTATTTACCTTGGTAAACTCTATAGGCACAGTCCCCTTGGGATAGCTTCAAAAATACAGTCATTTAAAATTCTCAGAAGGCAAATACCTTATGTCTCAGATTTACAGGTTAATTTTAATTATTTTTCTGAATTAATCATATAACTCAGCTTTCCAAACTAAAAACCTGCTGAAAGAGTAAGCAGGTTTCAGATCAAATGAGTGCATCTCACCAAGAAATGGAGTTTCTGGTTAAAAACACTCAGGTGTCTATAGCCATTAAAAAGAAAGCTAAATAAATAAATAAATAGCCAAGCATGCAATGTATATAAGTTATTTATGTTTGCTATTTATATATATACACATACATATAAATATAGAGAGTAAAAGGCATACTTTCATGAAAATTTAAACACATTCTCATACCTTTAAAAAAAAAAGCTTTAAGTTCAGTTGGATACATGCACTCTTACTACAGCAGACAGGAGGACAAACATACTGGTTTTACAGTGATGATAACATTTATTTCTAAGTAGGAGTGTTTTAATGGGTAGGCTAGTTTCTGTCAAACAGTAATAGTAATAGGAACTAACATTTATAGAGTGCTTTCTTATGCCAGACATTGTTCTAAACACTTTACAAGTATTACTGCATTTAATCTTCAAAGCAATCCTATAAAATTGGTATCATCATCATTATCACCATTTTTCAAGAGAGAACAGAAGAATAATAAATAAATGGCAGAGACATGATTTGAACCCTGGAGAATGGACTCCAGAATTCACAGTCTTAACTCACTCTTTTACACTGCTTTCTCAAATGAAATGAGAAATTATGCAACCATAATGGTCATATTTGACAAACAGCCAACATTTACATCTGAAATAACTTTACCTAACAAGTCAGCCATAGAGTTTTCTCTGCGGACGAAGCAGACAGTATTTTTTTTTTTCAGACAATATTTTTTTAAAGTTATATTTCATATTAAATGATACAGAATACTTGGGTCTTAAATAATACTTGTACGAATCTTTGAGATGATAACCATATCTCTTTTCTGAGGAAGATATGAGCCTGGGCCCAAGTCTATGAAGTTGTTGACCCTTGTCTGGAGACAAACAGAAACTGATGTAATTGAATGGCAATTCTAACACCCCTTATGTATGGTGGTATTTGAAGCATGCAAGTCTTCATTTTAAGCAACAAACTTTGTGCTATTAATATTTTTAGATAAATAATGAACTATATATAATCCACAACTCAGTAAGATTGTTATGCTCCTATAATTACTGACCTGTAATTATTTCAGGCATCCACAGAAGTGCCATTATTCAAACTTTACTGAAATTAAATTCCTCTTTAAGATTAATTTGGGAGCAGGTGGGGGAAGAGGTAGGTTTTTCAAAGAAAGTTTGTGCACTTTTTGTGAAACAACAATACTATACAATTTAAAAGTTTTCCTTCTTCTGCCTTAGCTTTTATGAAAAAGACAAGTTCAGAGTCCCAGAATAGCAGTAATTAATTTTTTTTTAAAGATTTTATTTATTTATTTGACAGACAGAGATCACAAGTAGGCAGAGAGGCAGGCAGAGAGAGAAAGAGAGAGAGAGAGAGAGAGAGAGAGAGAGGAGGAAGCAGGCTCCCCGCTGAGCAGAGAGCCCGATGCGGGGCTCGATCCCAGGACCCTGGGATCATGACCTGAGCCGAAGGCAGAGGCTTTAACCCACTGAGCCACCCAGGTGCCCCAGCAGTAATTAATTTAGTTCAAGTACCGGATAACTTATTTCCCTTATATTGACTCTTATATATGTTTTTCTTTCTGTATAAATCTATAACTGGTCCATATGAAATAGTATAGTAAGTTCTTATGGAAGTAAGCTGGACATAATACATTATAACAAATAAATGAAATTATAAATCCTTAAAACAAATTAAAACCCTAGTAAAAATAACAAAGTTTTGGAGTAGTTAATCTACTCCACACCAAAGTAAGAAACTTTTCTGACCCTGAGCCTATCAAATTAATACTAAATGAAAAGATAATTTTAGAAATGAAAGTATCTGGACTAGGGAAAATCCCTTTACAACCTGAGAATGTCTAGAACTGTTTTTAATTTGTATAAATTCTTAGATTACCCAAATCTATGTAGGCAGGCAAGATTTTTTTCTTCTTACTTTATATAAAAGATTTCTATTAATTTAATGCAGTCATATTACTTTTATGTTCATTTCATAAAAAGCCTATTGACTAGTACCTTCATGAAACTTTCAATTATAAAGATTAATAATAAAGTCCATCTCTCTTAATCCTAAACCTGTATCACAGTCTCCTTAAAGAAAATTCCCTATCATGCCTCAGTATTTCTACTATTAGTAGTAAGTACTGACTAAAATAATAAAATTCTAGCAAACTGCATTAATTATAATATCTGCTTCATGCACCCAAATTGGAGTTTATTTTATTTTTTTAAGATTTTACTTATTTATTTGACAGACAGAGACCACAAGTAGGCAGAGAGGCAGACAGGGAGAGAGGAGGAAGCAGGCTCCCTGCCGAGCAGAGTCCGATGTGGGGCTCAATCCCAGGACCCTGGGATCATGACCTGAGCCGAAGACAAAAGCTTTAACCCACTGAGCCACCCAGGCGCCCCAAGACTGTATTTATTTGAGAGAGAGGAAATAGCGAGATAGAGCATGAATTGGGGTGTGTGTGTGAGGGGGTGGGGAGAGGGAGAAGCAGGCTCCCTGCTGAGCAGGGAGCCCAACGAAGGGTTCAAGCTCATGACCTGAGAAGAAGCAGTCCCTTAACCGACTGGGCCACCCAGACGCCCCTGAAAATTTGGAGTTTATAAAATAAATTCATTCTGTTGGAAAGTGAGCCTAACAAGGCTTCATTGGAGCACTAAAGAGCTTTCTCTTTTAGTCCACAATTAGAGTCAAATTGTCTATTTTCCAAAGACTTGTACTTTTTACATGGCTTCCTGCTCATGGCTACTAGATTTATGACTAGAATTTCCCGGATCTTAATTTAAAAACATATAACCCATAATTAGAAAAGCTAAATAGGCAAGTTTAAAACTATGATCAGTATCTCTTGTTATAGTTCTACATTTGAGTATTTTTCTATCTTCTACTCAGTTCTAAATATAGAACGTCAGGACAGTTTAGAACGTAACATCATTTCAAGTAGTTTCCACTGCACAACTCTTTCAATCATATGTGATTATTTTCACTCTACTTGAACTGTGAGTTTACTTAAGCTGAGGTCCGTTGCAGCCTTTCAGTGTCCAAAGTCCTTTTCTACTTATTAACAGAAAATCTGAATACTATGACTAAGAGGGAGAAAAATCTAACTGATTAAGTTTCTCTCTAAAGACAGATTTCTCTGCCATACTTGATTTATGTTGAGAGGTCTCCCATAAAGAGGCATTCTGAGTGCCTATCCTACAACAGTGAATAAATGCTGGTGCATCTTTTAAGACCCAAGATATTATAATGTTCCCCAGAGTCTTCTAAAACACTGCTTTTAAAACATTAATTTGCACGCTTTTGAAAAAAAACATATTCAAATCTATCTCAAAACTCTTTCCCTAAATGACAGGCTTTCATTTATTTATTTATTTATTTTTGGTGTGGGATGTTAACATCTCTCCATCCCCAAGGTTCTTAAATTTAAACAGTTTACAACTGAAGAGTTTCTTGGTGCTCTGAAATCCTAAAATGGTATCTTGGTCTTCCTTCAATTATCCCAATTATCTGTCAAGGTCAAATAATCATGCAAAAACTAGGAAAAATAGTTTATATTTTTCAGTGGACATACAACAATTAAACTATAAAAAGGATTTAGATACTCTCATATATATACGACATTTGTTCTGCAAAGAAGTAATTTGCTTTTATTGCAAGGTCTAAAATCTGTGTGTGTGTGTGTGTGTGTGTGTGTGTGTGTGTGTGTGTCTGTTAGAAATGTGGGTTCTAAATGAAATATTCTAGGGGAAACCCTAAAATAAATTTTAGGTGTTTTGGAACTGCAAATATATATATATACTGGGTGTATGTATAAAATATAACGTATCAACCCGTATGTGTTATAGATACTTGCCTAAGTAAATTTATTGGAAAACTACATAGGATATTCAGTACCATATCCAATACTGAATTTTTTCCAAGTTATTATTTCTCAAATGCTTAAGACTGTATGAGGCATAGAATAAATTTTTTTAATAAGAGTTTGTTACATAAATTAAGTACTATGTTTAATCCTGACACTTGCTTTTTAAAACATAACTCCCCAGTGCCTGGAGTGAATGATGAAATATGGAAGGATAACAATCCATTTTTCTTCAGAATAATCTGAAGTCATTCCTTTTGCAAACTTTATTTAAGAACTACTTCTGTCAAAAAGAAAACTCCTATCATTTCACTTAATTATTTCACCAAATGAGAATTTGCTATAAACAAAGATCATGCTGCTAGTTATTGCTAGAAATGAGCCAAATCCTAGGCTTCACTGAGATTCCCATTCTAATACTCTTTTTTGCCACATCGTATTGCTTCCTCTATATGGTAAAATATTCTTTTTATACAAAAGCAGCTTAAAAATTAATTTTATTTGACTAGCAAGGTTAAGTTGCAGTTGCAACAGTGTGGAAATTTTTAAAAGATCACAAAAGGAACAGACAAAAGAGCAACTACGGTCAAATGAATGCTAAAAATGCTAAACTGCTGATTTTGAAAAAGGGTGTTGTGATTACTATACAAAACAGAAAATGTATTTAAAAGGGACCATTTACAGAAATATATTTATTATTACTGAATCCATTATCTAAAGTTAGACATTTGTGGAGGTTAACTCATAAAATTTTAAATAATTAACAAAAAGTTTAAAAATATGTATCACTTTAAAAAGAAACTGCAAATTGAAGATTGCCATTCATGAGAATATGCTTTTGTTTTGTTTTTCAGAGGCTATGTGGCCCCTCCCACTTGTTCTATGCCCTGCCTGGTTATTTCTTGATGTTCTTTTTTCTACTGCATCCATCATGCATCTCTGTGCCATTTCCGTGGATCGTTACATAGCCATCAAAAAGCCAATCCAGGCCAATCAATATAACTCACGAGCCACAGCACTCATCAAGATTACAGTGGTATGGCTAATTTCAATAGGTATGTGGGGAATGTCAGGGTGTGGGGTGGTATAAATAAACAGCTTTTGGTTTCTTTTGGGTAAGAAATATACCAGGCCAGGTAGGCTGTGAAACTTAGCATAAGAGGTCAAGGCAGACTACTGATATACTGATACACCAACACAAGCTCTTTATGCCATGTCATCATATAAAATCACACTATCAACAACATGTGTGAAAAAGCAAAAAGTTCACGTCCTCAGAAAGAACCATCTTCACAAAGGTTACTGAGATATCTTCCTGCTTTGATTTTGATGTGCAGGAAGACTAAGTCTGAAAACAGGTTTTGTTTTTGTCAATAGATCATTAAGGTCTAGGGAGCATGCAGAATCTCGAAATTAGTATTAAAGTAACAAAAAATTAAAATGCATCTTCAGTCACACTTAAGAAGATAAACAGGAAAAGAGAAACAAGAAAAAAAAAACCAAACACTTTGTATGCACGTACTAAAGACCATAAATTCATCTTGGAAGCCAATATGTGTATAGAATAAAGGCAGTAAGTGTCTACATAAGTGTTCTGGATATATGATTAATTGGAGGTTTTAAGAGAGATGCTAGCGATATTCAGAAATGATTTACATAAGAAAATAGTATTTCTTCTAAACTGCCTTATGCCCTTGTGCCCATCTTTAATGCTCAAAGATAGCTTCTATGATAGAGTATCCTAGCATGAAGTACAGCAGAAATAATTCAGACCTCTTATAAGTTAGTATCAGAAAAGATTCACAACAATTACTATGATGATCATCAATAGTCTGACTAGAAGATTCACTTCTTCCTAGAAAAAAAATCAAAGAGGAAAAAAATCAAGAGAGATCTGGAATGCTAAAGGAAAACCATGAAAAAGACATGATCTCTCTCTAATCAAAATAAGAACACTGGGCAAAAAAAAAAACAAGATAATGAAAGTGACCTTTATGTTCCTGAAACAACAGCAGGGCCAAACCTCTTTTGAAAAGTTTGGAGGTAAAAGTAAGGAGTGTTATTACTCTGGCTTGTGAAGAAATCAGTGCCAAGGAAAAGTCTGTTCAGAATGACAGGTTTGTAAGCAGAGAGATAGGCTAGTTTTGGGGACAGATGCTGATTGACAGAGCAGAAAAGGCCCCCCAAAAGAAGCCAGAGAAAGGGCATGGGAGATAATGGGTAACAGTCACCAAAATTTAAAGTAGAAAGGAGGGAAACTACAGTAGCTCATGCCAGAAGTCCCAATCTTTTTGATAAACTCACCGCAGTAAGGGAGAGATGGGGGAGACAGTGTGAGGTATGTGTGTGTTGGGTTAAGGTGGAGGAAACAGGGCAAAGGCAGGGAGAAAACAGGAGAAATGATCCTTAAGAAGAATTAAAACATTTGAAACCATGAAATATGATCAAGCCAATAAAGAGCCTACTGTTAGAAGTGATCCCAATTAAAGCTGGTTCGCATGAATCCATAAGCAGATCAAATCTCTGTTGCATACCTGTGACATACTAGATATCAAGAATACAAAGATAAATAAAAAAGAGCCTCTATATTCAAGGAAGGCAGATAATAAACAAATTAGACTAATATAAAGATTCCAGATTTACAGCTTTGGAAGGGATCACATCCTTTTTCCTTTTATAGATGAGAAAAGAAACCTAGAGGTTTTATTTTTTAAAAAGATTTTATTTATTTGTTAGAGAGAGAGAGCATTAACAAGCAGGAGGGGAGGAGCAGAGGGAAAGGGAGAAAGAAGCTCCCTGCCCTGACATGGGGCTCAACCCCAGCACCTGGGATCATGACCGATGCTTACCAATTGAGCCACCTAGGTGCCCCAAAATGTAGAGGTTTTAGATAGTTGGCTTAAAGACTATTAACAGCTTTTCAGCACCAAAGGTCACAATCAATGCTGTGTTCATTTCATCACCCTTTGTTTGTAGGACCAGTGACAATTTAGTAACTTTGTAGAAGAAAAAGCAGATGATAGGGTTACTTCAGTTTTTAAATTCTGCAAAATGCTGAAAAGAGCTCGCTTTCTTCTGGACTTAGTTATCCTCAGTAAGACCTGGCAAAAAGTAAGGTATCAAAGAGTAAGGGAATAAGGGTATAAAAAGTACCAGTGAAAACTTATGTTATTGACCACCAATCTGGTTGAAAAGGTAATGTGAGCCTTGAAGGAGGTTAACAGAATGTGAAAATAGAGAAGGATGAATGGACTAGAGGTCAACATAACTGTAAAATGAAGTCCCACAGTAATGAAGAGTAGCAGGGCAAGAAAGGGAAATTTCACACAAAGTTCTTGGTTTTAGATATGGAACAGCTTTAAGAGGGTTTGTGGATGCCTTCAGGAGTGCAAATAATAATAATGAGGGTTGATACACCAGAAACTAATATAATACTGTATGTTAACTACACTGGAAATAAAATTTTAAAAATAATAAAAGATATCAGAATGGAGTTCAACAGACACAAAATGAAGATGTCAGAAGGGTCATCAATAAGGTCAAGTCATGGAAGGTAACAGCAATGGAGTGGTGGAGAGGAAGGCTTTAGCAAGGTGCTGAATCTACTGAGGAAGATGGGCAGAGGTCCTGGAGGTTGGTAGATGACCTGCATGGAGAACAGAGTATTGTAAGCAGATTATCAATAGACTTCAAAAGGGAACGGTTTTGGGGAGAAAAGTGGAAAAATCACTTAGAATTACCAGGGTACAGCAGGGGTCAGCCAACTTTTCCTGTAAACGGCAAGAAAGTAAATATTTTGGGCTTGCAGGCTCTAACGGTACTCAACTCCGCAGCAGGAGAGTAAAAGCAATCATAGACAATTTGTTAACAAATGGGGATGGCTGTGTTCCAATAAAATTTTATTTACAAAAACAGGATGTAGGCCAGATTCAGCCCTCAAGCTGTAATGTGCTGACTTCTAGTAGAACAGTAAGTATAAAGAATCCACTTTCTGGTGGGAGAGTTGAGGAAAAGTAGATAAAGCAGTAGCCTCCCTGTTAGAAAGTATTTGAGGAAAATATTTTCATCAATGGCTCTTCAGTTACCATAAAAAGGCTGTGTACATGATGAAGTACTTTCAAATTCATAAAAAAACAAAACAAAACACAAGGATTCTAGAGATTTCTAAAGATACAGTTAATTCAAACTTCTTTTTAAGAATCTGCTGTTTCAAAGGGAAAGGATTCAGGATAACACTTGTGTACTTGTCTAATAAGCTACTTCATGTGGCAAGATCATATTTAAATACCCTCTCCATGGTATTTAAAGTATTAGAAAATTAGCATGAGATATATTTCTTTCATATCTGTTAGAGGAACTCTCAACCTGAAAATAAATTTCATTTGGAATGTCTTCTTTGCAGAAATGTCTGTTCATGTCTTCTGCCCATTTCTTGATTGGCTTATTTGTTCTTTGGGTGTTGAATTTGATAAGTTCTATCTATGAATTTGATAAGTTGAATTTGATAAGGCTTTTGAATACTACACCTTAATCTGATATGTCATTTGCAAATATCTTCTCCCTTTCTGTCAGACATCCAAGTGGCCAATGGACACACGAAAAAGTGCCCAACATCACTCAGCATCAGGGGAATACAAATCAAAACCACAGTGAGATACCCCCTCACAGCAGTCAGAATGGCTAAAATTTACAAGTCAGGAAATGACAGATGTTGACAAGGATGTGGAGAAACACCTACACTGTTGGTGGGAATGCAAGCTGGTGCAGTCACTCTAGAAAACAGAATGGAGGTTCCTCAAAGTTGAAAATAGAGCTACCTTATGACCCAGCAATCGCACTACTGGGTATTTATCCTAAAGATATAAATGTAGTGATCCGAAGGGGTACATGCATCCCAATGTTTATAGCAACAATGTCCACAACAGCCAAACTATGGAAAGAGTCTAGATGTCCATCAACAGATGAATGGATAAAGAAGATGTGGTATATATATACAATGGAATATTATGTAGCCATCAAAAAACCCGAAATCTTGCCATTTGAAATGACGTGGATGGAACTAGAGGCTATGATGCTGAGCAAAATAAGTCAATCAGAGAAAGACAATTACCATATGATCTCTCTGATATGAGGACATTGAGAGGCAGGGCGGGGGGGCCATGGGGGGAAGGGAAGGAAAAAAATGAAACAAGATGGGACTGGGGAGGGAGACAAACCATATGAGACTTTTTTTCCCCCCATATGAGACTCAATCTCAGGAAACAAACTGAGGGTTGCTAGGGGGTGGGGGGAGACAGGATGACTGGGTTATGGACACTGGGGAGGGTATGTGCTTTGGTGAGTGTTGTGAATTGTGTAAGACTGATGATTTACAGACTTTTACCCCTGAAGCAAATAACACTGTATAAGTTAATAAAAAAGAAAAAAAAAAAGGAAAGTAAATTTCATGATTCATATGATCTCAAATATTTAAGTAGCATTTAAAAAAAAAACAATGAACTCCACTTAGTTTTCCCTAAGTCATCAGAGGAAAAGATTAAGACATTCATAAATTACAAATAATGAAAATGTCTATTAAATCAAACCGTGTAGCCTCAAAGAAAAGAGTCATCTATCTAGAATTAAGATACTGCATGAATGTACTCTGAAGTCTCTTTAAATCAACTACATTGGATATAAAGATAAAGCAAATTCCCTTCTGAACTACTTTTTCTTAACCTGGGATAGATCAACAAACACAAACAGATTATGAGAAATGGAGAATAAATGACATTCTCTTCTATTTTGTAGACATACTACAGCTTTAGGGAAGCTTAAATTATAAACTTGAAATCACTAATCAATCTGTTTAAAAACATCAGGTTTGCTTACTTGGGTCTATTTGTTAAATCTTCCTTTAATTAAATGCTTTGACAGATTCTGCACTGTGTGTACTAGGAATGAAAATCGACTAACCATTAACCACATAAAGTCACTAAGATAAACTCTAAAAGGACCTAATCTAAGAGTCAAAGGTCATAAAATTAACTCAATTTATCTTGTTCCTTCTTCCTTAAAGGCATTGCCATTCCAGTACCCATTAGAGGGATAGAAACTGATGCAGGTAACCCAAGCAACATCACCTGTGTGCTGACAAAGGATCGTTTTGGCAACTTCATGCTCTTTGGCTCACTGGCTGCCTTCTTCACACCTCTGGCAATCATGATTGTCACCTACTTTCTCACTATCCAAGCTTTACAGAAGAAAGCTTACTTGGTCAAAAATAAGCCACCTCAACACCTAACGTGGTTGGCTGTGTCTACAGTCTTCCAAAGTTCCAAAGAAACACCTTGCTCATCACCTGAAAAGGTGGCAATGCTGCATAGTTCCCACAAAGGCAAAACTCTGCCCAACTCAAGTGATAAGATACGAAGGCGAAGAATGTCCACAGTTGGAAAAAAGTCTGTGCAGACCATTTCCAATGAACAGAGAGCCTCTAAGGTTCTAGGAATTGTTTTTTTTCTCTTTTTGCTTATGTGGTGCCCCTTTTTTATTACAAATATTACTTTAGTTTTATGTGATTCCTGCAACCAGACTACTCTCAAAATGCTCCTAGAGGTATTTGTGTGGATAGGCTACGTTTCCTCAGGGGTGAATCCTTTGGTCTACACCCTCTTCAATAAGACATTTCGGAATGCATTTGGCCGATACATCAGCTGCAATTACCGGGCCATAAAATCAGTAAAAACTGTCAGAAAATGTTCCAGCAATATCTACTTCCAAAATCCAAAGGCAGAGAACTCTAAGTTTTTCATGAAACATGGAATGAGAAATGGGATTAATCCTGCCATGTTCCAGAGCCCAATGAGGCTCCACAGTTCAAACATTCAGGCTTCCTCAATCATTCTATTAGATACACTTCTCCTCACAGAATACGAAGGTGACAAAACTGAAGAGCAAGTCAGTTATGTATAGAAGGAATGTCAGTTTTCATCTAATTAATATAACAATGAATAAGGTGATGAAGATGATATAAATGTACCAAGAATTATAAAAGAAGAACTTTATGTCATGTATCAAATCATCTCTTTAAAATAAGAGTTATCTATTAAGATGTACAATTTTCTTTATTTGGACAAAACTACTCCATGAAAAAAATCATTTTGTATAGCTGAAAGCAAAAACAATCCAAAAACAATCTGCTGTCTGGCTAAATGTTAAGGTATTCAAATGAAATAAAATTAAGTAAATCAATAAGTTTCAGTCTTAAAAATAAACAATGTCATTGTAAGAATTTCTTTAGTTCCTAACTGTATGAAAGCTGTGCTAAGAATGAAATAAGACAAAAAAGCATTAACCTCTTTAAAGCCTTAAAAACATAAGGCGTAACATAGAACAACAACAAGAGGAATAGAAGACTAAAAATAAGTGCACAGAATGATCGCATCTGGAGGTAAGCTAATATTGTCATTACAGTCTGGCTCAGTTAAAGGTAGTCATGATATTGCTTTGATCTAGAAACTTGTGATGGAAGGGGTAGGGAGGACAGTTGTTAGGTGCCACACAAAGTAGTAGGATCTCAGAACTAGAGCTATTTGTTAAATGTCTGATACCAGGTATATCTACTCACCAGAAGTGGGTCTAACTTAGAGAACAAGAGGATGCAAATGAAATCACTCCAGCATACCTGAAATTCATTTTGTTCCTTGGAGAACAAGTGCAAACTGGAGACACAGGATCTCAATCCAGGAACCTAAACTTTAATGACCCCATAATGACCCAAAAACTTGGCTGAACTTCTGGCACAACATTTTTTATTCACCCTTTCCTAATTTCACTGTGCACTGCTAGATCTGGGAATAAATCCAAACTGTGTCACCAACTAACTAAATTTATGAAAGATACTTAATTTCTCTGAGCCTCAATTTTCTCAGCTACATAGGGTTCTTAAGAAATGAGTACAGGTGGGTAGTCTGTATTGGTAGCCAATTCTAGTTACAACTGATATTTTATTGTCATGCTATTGCCATAAATGGTGAACAAAATTAGCTGAAGGGTTCTGCAGTGAAGACAGTCCACATCCTAGCTTTTCCTTTTCAGGCTGACCCATTCTTATGTCTCAACCTATTGCACTAGTGCTGTCCCTCTCCAGGTGATTAAGTTTAAGAAAATTACTTCAAGAAATGTGTTGGCTATGGAGAAACTCAGCATAAGTGAACCAGGTATATATTCTCCAAATGGCAGAATCCTTTCCTAAAACATAGTTAGAACATAGACCTTATGGGCTCTGTGTCATCTGCCAGAAAGAGCATACCTTACAAATTTAATCCCGAAATCTCAAAGCTTTAGGCACGGAATTCCCCCCAGCAGTCTAAGATTTTTCAGCAGCATGAAGGATGGCCCAGTTCAGATATGCAAAATAATTCTTTTGTTTTTTTAAAGATTTTATTTATTTATTTGATAGAGAGGGAGACAGCGAAAGAGGGAATACAAGCAGGGGGAGTGGAAGAGGGAGAAGCAGGCTTACTGCTGGGCAGGGAGCCCGATGCAGGGCTTGATCCCAGAACCCTGGGATCATGACCTGAGTCGAAGGCAGAGGCCCAATGACTGAGCCACCCAGGCACCCCTAATTTAATTCTTGAAGTAAAACTTATCTATTTTGGTTCTAGTCTCTAATATGATGAGTTTGACATATATTATTGCCAAGTCACATAAGATTAAGTTTTCTGATGTCACTTTAACAGTATTCCAAACTGCACCTTATATATCTGAAGGCATATATAATTGTTCCAGAAGTCTAAATACTAGAGATGGCACACACACTGCCAAACTCCACCCTGAGACAAACTAGAGTAAACGGACTACCTTCTCACATGCTCTATACTGCTTCCAAATTAGTGTATGTGCTAAAACAAACACATACCTACAAAATTAACTGTAAGACCCTTAAACTAGTCAGCATCAATTCCTGGGGAAAAAAATCTTTGCTTATAGTCTGCTGAGAGATCTTTCTCTAGGTAATGAGAAATATTCTAGTACTTCTAGAAAATGAAATACAGTTCTAATATAAACTATTTCTGAAAAAGTACAACATAGCACAAACTTTTGCCACTTTGATACACAACTGATTCTTCTATTTCACAAGAGTTTTAAGAAATCTATAATTTTAAAGCAAATCTCAGAAGTTAACCACACCAATAGCAACCAAAAGACTAGTTTTAACTTCATAGAAAAAGAGTAGAACTGTATCCCTTTAGAAAAATAATTTTTAAAAAACCTTTCATTTGCTTTTATATTTATCGTTAATTAGCAAAGGGAGAAAACAAAGGTATAGAAAAAGAGTGAAAAGACAAAATTAAAGTAAGGAAATTATAGCATCAAGAACACAGACACAAAGACACTGAGGTAGAATACAGAGAGTATGTATTGAATTGATACAAAATCGTGAGCGGTAATATTGTAAAGATGAATCACACATTTGGTAGTAACTAACTGCTCGGGGTTCCTTCAAATTCTAAGCATCTATGATGGTGCAATGTTTTTTATTCAAGGAACCCATTTCTCTATGGTATAAAAAAGTCTGTGCTGAGAATCTCCCTCACATCTTGCAAGATCCATTCATGTCTGAAAGCATATTAATGTATACATTGAGAAATATCTG
Organism: Enhydra lutris kenyoni; assembly: GCF_002288905.1. NCBI lineage: Eukaryota > Metazoa > Chordata > Mammalia > Carnivora > Mustelidae > Enhydra > Enhydra lutris. The sequence goes on along the minus strand of NW_019154085.1, from coordinate 39,326,387 downwards.
GTTTTATATTTTAAGAGCTTAAGTCATAGCAGAGATGACCAGGATTGTCTAATTTTAAGAAAGATCTACATCAGGGGCACCTGGGTGGCTCATGGTTAATGGTATGACTCTTGATTTTGGCTCAGGTCATGATCTCAGGGTCAGGAGATCAAGCCCCACATTGGGCTCTGCAGTCAGCACAGAGTCTGCCTGAGTGTCTTTCCCCTTTTCCCTATGCCCCTCCCCCCACTCATGCTCCCATGCTCTCTCTCTAAAATGAATAAATAAATAAAGTAGAATCTTTTAAAAAAAGTTTGTATCAGATCATTATAGAAACTTAATCTCAACAAGTATGTAAAGACCAATGCTTCTTTTAATTACTTTCTTCACTTTCCTTTCCAATGTCAAGTTAAAATAGTTCATACTATGTTCAGTTCCAACTGAGTTTCAGTTAATGCCAAACACAGTACTATAAAAAGAGTTATAATAGTTATAACTACAGCTATAATAAAATCTCCTACTGGACAGATAACAATGGGCCTAATAATCACCTACTTATTACACAAAAAATGTTCTAGATTCATTTCGCCATGGCAAAAATGTTTTTTTTTAACTTAATTCTCAATATTTATCTTATATATTATGAACAAATAACACAAAAATTTCAGTAGAAAGAAACAGTGAAAATACTGTAACTCCCTGGACTACCTGAGAGTAAAGAAGATAACAGACATGAGAACTGTTAGTTTCCCGCAAGACAATTTCATCTAAGTTGAAGTACAAATACATGTTTACCCACATGTTTTCAGTATTCACGTCCAGTAAGTAGACTTAAAAAGATTTAAAAAGTCATGGTTCAACAGACATTTCTGCAAAGAAGACATCCAAAGGGCCAACAGACACATGAAAAAGTGCTCAACATCATTTAGCATCAGGGAAATACAAATCAAAACTACAGTGAGATACCCCCTTCACACCAGTCAGAATGGCTAAAATTTACAAGTCAGGAAATGACAGATGTTGACAAGGATGTGGAGAAACACCTACACTGTTGGTGGGAATGCAAGCTGGTGCAGCCACTCTAGAAAACAGTATGGAGGTTCCTCAAAGTTGAAAATAGAGCTACCTTATGACCCAGCAATCACACTACTGAGTATTTACCCTAAAGACACAAATGTAGTGATCCGAAGGGGCACATGCACCACAATGTTTATAGCAGCAATGCCCACAACAGCCAAACTGTGGAAAGAGCCTAGATGTCCATCAACAGATGAATGGATAAAGAAGATGTGGTACATATATACCACAGAATACTATGCAGCCATCAAAAAACCCAAAATCTTGTCATTTACAACGACGTGGATGGAACTGGAGGGTATGATGCTGAGCAAAATAAGTCAATCAGAGAAAGACAATTATCATATGATCTCTCTGATATGAGGAATTTGAGAGACAGGCCGGGGGGGAGGGTCGTGGGGGGGGAGGGGAAAGAAATGAAACAAGATGGGACTGGGGAGGGAGACAAACCATAAGAGACTCTTAATCTCAGGAAACAAACTGAGGATTGCTGGGGGTTGGGGAGGGAGGGAGAGGGTGGCTGCATTACGAACACTGGGGAGGGTATGTGCTTTGATGAGTGCTGTGAATTGTGTAAGGCTGATGATTCACAGACCTATACCCCTGAAGCAAATAATATATGTTAATAAAAAAATATATATTATGGTTCAAGAAGGTCAAATGTCTGCAGTTATTTTAAAAGTAATATGTATGGGGCGCCTGGATGGCTCAGTTGGTTAAAGCCTCTGCCTTCGGCTCAGGTCATAATCCCAGGGTCCTGGAATCGAGCCCCACATTGGGCTCTCTGCTCCCTCCTCTCTCTGTGCCTGGCTCTCTGCCTACTTGTGAGCTCTGTCTGTCAAGTAAATAAATAAAATCTTAAAAAAAAAAAAAAAGTAATATGTAACATCTAAAAGGGAAGAAATGGTAAAATGGAGCACATTCTAAGAAAGTAAACGATGGTGCATCAGAAAACAATTACTGTTCTTAAGAGATAGGACAGAAACTTTCCAAATATTAAAGGTAATGAGAAAATTTGAGAATAAAAATGTTCTATGAGAGTTGCTTAGGAAAATAGTACTCTGATGGAAAGGCATGTTGTAGAAAGCATTTGGTCTATAATGAGATCTGTTTTGAATTTCAGTTGTACCATTTAGTCCTATGACAATGAGAAATTTTATTAACTATTTTGGAATTCAATTTCCTTCTTCTTCTTTATTTTTTTTTTCAATTTCCTTCTTTTTTTAAAAAAAATATTTCTAAGCTTCTTCCACCTTTAAAAATTCTCAGTCACAGGAAATGGCACTAATCTAAAATTTTGAGAATTTTGAGAATTTGGTTTCAATTGCTATTCCTAAATTGATTACATTTAATTTTTTTCATCTAGAAATCTATAACTTTCAGACAAAATCATTCCTAAAGTCCAGTTTCTTCTACTTATAAAGAGTCATATTATGAAAAACAGAACTCAGAATGGTCCCTTAGAAATAACAAGTATATAGAACCACTCATTAGCTGGATCTCACTAGTCTAGGTAGTAAAAAAAAAAAAAAAAAAAAAATCTAAGAAAAACCTTTAGACTTTTAAGCAGCTCATGGGAGACATCTGCTGCCAAAACTGGGAATTTAGCATGAGTGTGAGCTACAGGAAAAGCAAAGGCAGAATTGAATGTTAACTGGAGAGCAAAGCGCTGTCAGGTTAAAAAGGGAAGAAAAACAGTTTTCAAAAAAAGCTCAGCTTCCTCTGTAGCAGAATATATACACCATGCCACTGATATATAGGATATGAAATATAAAATCACCAAGAGGAATTAGTAACTGACAATATAGAAGCAAAACAAAGGAAGAGACCATCATGAGTGGATTATTTACACAAACCAGTAGTTACTAAAGGTACCCCTAGAAAAATATACTTTCCAAATCAAAATTATCTAGTTCTCTGATAAGAATTAAAACAAAAAACCCTCTCTGGATAGCAATAATACTCCACACACCCTCCCCTCCCCCAACAGCACTCCCATCCTTGGATCTAAACTCCAGAGCAAAATCAGTGAAAGATTAGGGTCATAGTTTGGCTAAAATAATACACCAAAAAATTGACAGGGAGAAAACAGAACTATCCAACTTCTATTTTTACTTATTTTTCCCCTCTTAGGAGAATGATATTTGGACCAGAAAGGTAAAAAGTAATGTTGTAAAGCTTGATCAAAATGAAAAACAGGTTGGGGCACCCAGGTGGCAGTTGGTTAAGCTGCCGACTCTTGGTTTCGGCTCAGGCTGTGATCTCAGCGTCATGAGATCAAGCCCTGCATCAGGCTCCACCGCCCCCCCACCCAACCGCCACAGGCTCTGCTTTAGACTTTCTCTCTCTCTCTGCCCCTCCTGCTTGTGCTTTCTCTCTCTCTCTCAAATAAAGAAATAAAATTTTTTTAAAAAATGTAAAACAGGTACAAAGACTGGCTGGCTTAAATGAGTTCAGCTCTGTAAGCTAAATGAATCACCTCCCTGAAAGAGAACTTGTGGTTGTAGTTATGGAACCACTGCTGACAAATCTGAGAAAAAATAAGAGAATGGCAAAGGTACAAAAAGACTACAAGTGGCTAAATAGTCTATGTTTAAAAACAGTAAGAGGACTCAAGAAAATAAGTGTGGAGTCTACTGCAGATCTTTTAAAAAAATGTGGAACAGCTTAAGGAACATAGGTTTTGTCATACCTTAGAAAAAGAATCAATGATATGACACTTCTATGGATTACAAAAACACTAATAACCAACTAATCACTTATCTTGTTTTGGAGGTATCAGACTAGTAGATCTGTATAAATACTGTCTTTAGAATTAGTGAAGGCTCTCTAGTGTCTTTGTGAACAAGGTGAACAAATGAGGTTTAGAGAACAACACAATGAAGGAGCCAATTGGCATGTGGCTGAACAACCTTATTCAACAAAACTGGTGTAAGGAGAAACCTGATTACCATATCATATAGGTCTGTACTTCATTGTTTTATTCAAAATTTTTATCCACAGAGTAAAATATCTTAGAGCCTATCTGGTAACTTCTTGATAAATGGAGTAACTTCCTATCTAAGATGTTACGAAGAAGTTCCTGTAGCCAGTTCACAATGGATGTTCAATCTTTGTTGAACTGTATTATGACCTTTACAACAAAGTCCACTCCCAGGAATGTGGGAGACAATCTACCCCAGAGATTAAAAGGACATGAGTGAGACTCATCTAACTATCTCATCTAACATGTACCTTGGGAACTTATTTTTTTGTTTAATTCCATCACAAATGAGCTACAATAAGCAATGTCCAAATAGAGCTAAAAGAAGTATTTTTAATTTGCCTTTGCTAGATTTTAATATAAAGTATCTTAACCAGAAGAAACGATAGTACTTAAGACTGGAGATAAGCAGACAGTAAGAGCTGCAAGAAGTACTACTGCATCTGCCACCACTGTTAGAGTTACCACTACTGTCATACGCTTAAATAACACTTAGTGCCAGAGGCTGTTCTAAGGGCTTTAGGTATTAATTCAGTTACTCATCCAAAAACACACTTCTTTTCTTCCCCCAAGATTTATTTATTTGAGAGAGAGAGAGAGAGAGAGAGAAATAGCACAAGCAGGGGGAAGGGCCGTAGAAGAGGGAGAAGAGGGAGAAGCAGACGCCCTGCTAAGCAGGGAGCCCTCCTACTCAATCCCAGGCACCCCAAAAACACACTTCTTAAATAGGTACTATTGTTACACCCATTTTACAGATGAGAAATTGGAGGCTCAAAAAGGCTAACAAGCCCAAAGTCACTCAGCTTGAAGTGGCAGAGCCAGGATTCAATCCCAGCAAACTGGTTTCAGAGTACGTCCTCTTAATCACAACTATCCTGTGCCAAGGGCATCTCCAAATCTCCAGTCCAAAATTGTTTTCTTAAATCTGCAAAACTTTCACCCTTCTGCACTGAAACAAAGCTTATTACCTTTTATTCTCATTAAAGAGCTTCAAGAACTCTACAACCCTATGTTAGATACAAGATCCCATTTGAATTACCAATGTATATGGAAAGAGGAGTACTAAACATGCTATTTGGATTTAAAAATTTAAGCAAACACAGGGAATGTTATGAAAAAAAAACAAAAAACAAAAAACAAAACAAAACCAGAAATAATAAAGTCATTTCACTACTTTTCCAAATAGGTTCTTGGACTCTCAAGACACACTTGCTTCTTTTTCAGATCAACAATACTAATCTTATTGTTAAATGGTCTTCACTCTAAACCTAAGTATATCCCTCAGATATTTAGTTTCTGTTTAGTTACTATTTAAAAAAAAAGGACTATAAAGAGAACCAGAAGTTAGAAATTGTTACCTGAACAGAATGAACCCAAGTGATTCTACTGCTGCCCTCCGGACATCATCATTGACATCACTTACCTAGGAAAAATTTTAAAGGATGATTACATTATATCATGCATTCTATTACTAGAATAACTGATATGAGAGGCTCACATCATTCAAATGTAAATCAGACCTCATTAATATTAGAATGTCTTCCCTCATCTTGGGAAAAACTCATCTGAAATACCCTATTTCAGAACGTGGAAGCCCTTTAAGCTCGGTGAAGTTTAAGAACCAGGGCTACTTCTAAAGATTATTTCAGCTGCACTATGCCTTTTGCAGGCTACACTGAAAATCTAACCATTCCTTCAGTGTTGTTTTCAAAACACAGTATGTTCTAAATTCAAGCAAAACACAAACATCCACAATTTACAACATACCACATGCTGTACTGATAAAAAATAAATTAATAATAAATACTATGAGAGGTGCGTATCTCTAGGAAGAAGATAGTAATAGTTCTAAACCTTTTCTGCATGGGAAGATGACCTGAGGTTTACCTTCTCCTGGAACCAAGATGGTAGAAACCTACTAAGTTAAGACATATGGACAGTGTCCGTTGCACTACCAGGCAACACTATTGTTCATAAACTCTATCTGGGTTGGGAGGACTAGGAATGGGAAAAGCCTGTTGGAAAACATGGGCATTGGCTTTCCTGTGCAAGGTAGCTCTTGTAATAGGGTATGTTCCCTAGAGATACCTGGAAGCTAAATTCACAGGCTATAAAAAGAAGTGGTTTTTATTGTTCTTTAGATTTCCCTCTCCTAGGGTAGCTGCACATACTCACGTGGTCTTGTCCCTTAGAAATGAGGGTGCACTTTGGAGCTGGTTTTCAGAAGTTGCCCCTGAGTGATTTTAAGGACTTCTATTTGTACTGACATACTATTTTTCTGTTCTATACTTGGCGCTTAGGTTATAGCTGATTGTGTCCAGTGAGTGAGAATCTGAACCTGACATCACTCGTGCTAGTCATGCAGTGTGGGTGCTGCAGCAGCCTAGACATTTACTGTCCATCTGCAAACTGTCCTTTCTACCTCTACTCGAGGAAGAGTACTTACAGCAACGTGGAGCAGGCGTCGAATAGCTTTGTTGTTACCCGAGCCACAGTAAGCCATGGCTACGGTGTACATTCCAGATCGTCGAAGAATTGGGTCCTAAGAAGAATAATCTACATCAATCAACAAATTGTCATTTCAAACAGTAACTTCTACAGTCTAACTGGCACAGCTACATCCACCAGGAGAGTTGGTTTTAGGTAAGAAATGAGAAGAATGATTTTGGGGTTAGTAATTTTCGAAATGAATGTGGAAATACAAACTCTTAAATACAGGAGGAATTAACTCTTTTTAATTCCCAACGCTCTATGCAATGTGCCTGTACCGCCTTACACTCACTAGAAGTATCAACTCAAGTCCAATACCAACACTAACTACCTTCTCATACTCAGCTTCCATTTATTAAACAAGTAACAAAGAAGCTTGCTTCTAATTCTACATTGTAACTTGCTTACTTAATTCTTGGGGGCTGAGGGGAGCAGATATGACATCTGAGAGCTGAGCAAAATAATGAGAAGTTTTGTCATTTAACTATTAACAGTGATTCTTTTTACCAGACTATAGAGGACACCATTAGCTACCACTGACTACCTACCACACACAATACCACTATCCAAATAAAATTAAAAAAGCAATGAAAAAAACTCACCCAGATAAATAAGTATAGAGATTGGCACTGGTTTTTGATGAAAAAACAATGAGGTAAACTTTATACCTTATTAAACGGTTATGAAGTAATTCCAAAAATATTATTTCTAAAAGCAATCAACTTGTAAATTTCTAAAGAACTTCTTTGGATCTGCTTATCTGAAAATTACTGATCTGAAGTCTTAATTTAAAATTCTCAAATTAGTCCTATTAACCTGTTCTAATCAGTGCTCTCCTTTCCTACGTTCCATTAGGCTTTATATATATTGCAAGGAGTTTTATCAACATGTGTAGCTAGCTGTTCTGATGGGAACAGAGATAATTTCTAATGAAAGTGCTTCTCTAAATGCTGGTGATAAACAGGGTGTGATAACCTATAGGGAGAAAAGGATAAACAATGTATCTTCTCACCTTATCCCGGCACAGAGATTCAATGAGAGCATCAGCTTCCTCCATCCTCCCATACATTACTAATGCTATGCCAACTGCAAGACCGCGCAGAATCTTCTCATGTTGAGTTTCCTGTGCGTAACCGACCATGTCCTCAATAGCCTGGGCATTTTTAGAGCCCAACATAACCAAACCTAGGGCCAGGCCAGCTGCTTCACCTAGTGAGTAAAAAGTAAACATTAAAAAATAAAAATTATGTATCTAAAATCAATGAAAGATAGCTTACTGGAAGTGGCACTTATTATCATCACATATCAAAACAACCATTAGTTCTGGTAGCATTTTTTTCAAACCATTTGATAAAAAGCACATCCACGTATTTATAGCTATTTTCCTTTTAAATCTTGATAGATTACCTCATCGAATCCTACAACGATTTCAGAGGAGACATAATGACATTATTCTACATTATCACCATGCAGTATGGATAGCTCTGAGACTCAAGTATCAAGTAGGTCACTCTAATAAATTTCTATTCGCAAAAGTCAGTTATATAGACAGATACACAGGATATGTCATTTTTAAAATCTATGTATCACAAAACCTATTTTTATTAATTTGACAAACAGGGCAAAATCCACTCCCTTCTACAAGTAATCTATTAGATTTTTAAGAGGCTACAAAATATAAATAGAAAATAAATAAAGTTACATTAGTTAATCCTAGTTTCTTGTCTCTGGAAAGAATCACTTACCTGTCACAGCATCATCTTGATAAAGGTTTGTTTTTAGCAAATCATACACATCCTGGCGCGCAGTCCCCATGGCAGCCAAACCAAGGCCCAGACTGCCACCATGTCGAACAATCTAGGGAAAAAGCATGGGCTCTGTTGATTCAGAACACTGTACTTAAAAGTCCAAGCTTTTATTCTGATTTAAAAATATATTGATATTAAACACGCAGAGCAGTTGACCTAGTGAGAATGAGCAAAGTATTTGCGAACCAGATAGCCAGTGGTAACCTTGGCAATTTCAATTTCAAAAGAATGATGCTTGCTGATACAAAATAATAGTAAGTTGAGAAATGAATGAAAGTACGAAAGTGGAGGGAGAAGGTACAGCTCTTTTTCAGTAAGTTTACATGAGAAGGGGAGAAATATGATAACTAAGAGGGAGAAACAAGGGTCAAAGAAAGATTTTTTTTTTTTAGGATAGGTGAGACCTGAATATACTTACGGGCTGAGGGGAAGGAGCCTGAAGAGAGGAGAAAAGGGTATCTAACAGACCATTGTTGTAAGGAAGTGGGAAAAAATGGGGTCAAGGGCAAAAGTAGGTCATTATTTCAAGAGGGACACTTTAGCAGTCATGTTGTCATTTTTGAGTGCACAGTCTCCATTTATAGGTGACAACACACAATCTTGCTCGGAAAATACTCCTCTCTCATTGGTTAGTCTTGGTGGAATTGCCATTTAATAAGCACCCACCTTCCCCTACCCAAACTGTGGGACTGTGACCCAAAACAGACTACTCAGATGCTCTTTCACTAAAATTTTAATCTTTCCTTAGTGAAGTGACCCAAAACCATTTCAAGTTCATTCATCTGACAGTAGGGCCCTAGAGAGATGATTCATTAGTTCCTGTTATCTAGATCCCTAAAACTGTCCTGGCTCTTAACTTTTGCAAGAATTGGTTTATCTGCTTTTCCTTTAATTATAAAAGCTACTTTCTATAAACTCCTTGTTTGAAGTTAATCAGTGGAAGTTTCTATTGCTGGCAACCACAGGAGCTTTGTCTGATAAGAAAAGCTGTATCTGAGACCAGAGGAAATGAGGCAAAGATATAAATAAATGTACATAGTATTTGTGGATGAGGAGCTTATTAGGTAAGACAGATGATCCTACTGGCCTCAATCTTTTCACTAAAATCAAAGGACGAAGTTGTCTGGCTTACTTACCTACTCTCCTAATAGCCTTCTAAAGAAGAGTCTACTCTAACATAAAAGCTAAAGTCTAAAATCAAAATCCTATTTCAAGGTTCTGTAAAGTAAGAACAAGTTGCTTAGTAAGTTTTTCCAAAAGAATTACATTTAAAAAATATAGAATAGCAAATAATCAAGAATTCTGGTTCCTGAGAGAGTTATGTACTTCTTTGGGACTTAGTTTCCTATAAAATAACAAAATTAGACTAAATGATTACTAAGGTCACTTACAGTTATAACATTCCAAGACTCTTAAGTGTGGAAATACAATACATATTTTACAAATACATGGTACTTTATTCTGCTTGTCACATACAAGGTTTAAAGGACTGAGAAGCACAATTTTAGTTTAGAGAGAAAGAAAGAAAATAACCTTAAAAAAAATAATTCCTTAAGAATAGTTCTATTTTTGGAATTTCAAAATCCTACAAAATTTCTATTCACTAAAATAATTTGGCAAGTATGTTTTCCTGGACTCTTAAGTAACAGAAATTAGTTTTTAAATCAAATACTTACATCATTGCTGGCATTCTTAAGCTGGTTAAGCAGATAGTCAATTATATCACCACCATGATTGGCATGAATGAGACCTAATGCATAGAGACCTCCACCTTCCTGATAGGCTGATCCCGGAGAGGTGTCCTTGGGAAGATAGGTTGCCATTAACTGTAATGCTTCTTTCTCATGACCCTGTAAATTTGAACCACAACAAAAGTGTAAGAGAAAGTGAGACTAAAAAATATGTATTTTCTATGACTATTGTCTTCTTTCTAGAAAATTCACTTTCTAAAAGAGGAGGAAATGGGTGTCTCCTCTAAATAACTTTGTAACTCAAATGAGAGGAGAATTTTAAAAGACCCAATCACATCTTTGTCAGAAACAAGTGCTTTAATTTTTTCCTTTCTTTTATAACATTTCTCCAAATTAATCTTAGACTATGCAAATAACTTATTTCAATTCATCCTTTGAGAAATGTCATCTTCATAGGAAAAGGATTTCCACCTTCTACTAAAAACAAACACATAGGGGGATGCCTGGGTGGCTCAGTCCGTTAAGCATCTGCCTTCAGCTCAGATCATGATCCAGGGACCTGGGATCAAGTTCTACATCAGGCTTTTTGCTCTGCAGGGAGCCTGCATCTCCCTCTGCCTGCTATTCCCCCTGCTTGTGTGTGCTCTCTCTGACAAATAAATAAACAAAATATTTTTAAAAACTAAAAACTAAAAACAAAACATAGGTATTTTATTTACTTTATTCTTTCCTATAAGAAGACTAATCCTATTTAACAAAATGTACTTGTGAATGATTTACAGTAAACTTTTATTTTTTTGACTCCAGAAATATTGCTTCTGTTCATACTGATCAGTATATTTTACCTTATGAATTACACCCAGACTGGCTGTAGCTGTAAATTTTGCCCAGTTAGTGGCCCTGGCCAACCATTCCAAGTTATCTCTGTAAGAAAAGAAAATTCAGCAATACTATTGAAATGAATTCCATAAAGCTTTTTTTATAACACTAAAGTCAAAGCATTAAAATTTTACCTTGAACTATTATAAATCATTTTACTTCATGGAGCTCAAGTTACTGCTGATTCTATTTTACCTCCTAAGTTCTTAGTATTCTGAAGACTTTAAAAAAATGCATGATATGTAATCTCATTATGAACAAAAGCAGAATTATATTAATATATTTCATTCAAAAGCCTATAATTTAAGCTCACTAATAAAGGTAACTGATTTTAACTTAAAACAAGCAGACATACGCAATAAAAAATGTATAGGGGAGCCTGGATGGCTCAGTCAGTTGAGTGTCCGACTCCTGATTTTGTCCCAGGTCATGATCTCAGGTTTGTGGGATTCAGCCCTGCACTGGGCTCTGTGCTCAACAGGGAGTCTGTTAGGTATTCCCTTTCTCTCCCCATCTCCTCTTGCCCCACTTGTGCACATGGCACACACACTCTCTCTCTTTAAAATAATAAGTAAACACATCTCTGGAAAAAAAAAGTATAAAATAACAAAAATAGAATTTAAAATTCAGGACAGGGGTGCCTGGGTGGCTCAGTGGGTTAAAACCTCTGCCTTCAGCTCCCGGTCATGATCCCAGGGTCCTGGGATAGAGCCCCACATCGGGGGGGGGGGGGGTCTCTGCTCAGCAGGGAGCCTGCTTCCCCCTCTCTTTTCCTGCCTGCCTCTCTGCCTACTTGTGAGCTCTGTCAAATAAATAAATAAAATCTTTTAAAATAAATAAATAAATAAAATAAAATTCAGGACAAGTAGGCAAGGGAAGCTCTGCACATCCATGTAACAATGTCAACAGCCTCTATTAAAGATGAGTATAAACCCAAGTGGAAACCTTCCAGTATATTTACCTAAGAAACTGGTCACTGGTAGTCCCACAGTGCATAAAAGAGTTTGCTATAACGGTTGCTGTATGACACACAGAATTCCGTACTGCATCCTACAAAAACAAATAGGTTTTTATCATGACAAAGTATGGAGACATATAATCAGAGACCCTGTTTTGTGAAGAAAATATTAATAAACTGAACTGATATTTAAACCATGAATCTTGGATGTTTCTATATAAAGATTAAATAGGTAGTTTATAAAAACAAACAAGTCAGAGTCTTATCTGTGGTCTTAACTTGAGATCAGTATATTTTAGGCAGAAATTTAGGTAGTAGATTTTCTGTTTTTGAATAGTTTAATTTGCCATTTCTCTTCAGCATCTTTTCTATAGGTCTCCAAGGTATCAGGGTAACCTTAAGAGCAGTGCTCCACCTCTCCTCCCTCTGCACTTATGGCAGTCACCAAAGTGATTTTATTTTTAATAAAACTATATTATATAGAGTAGCTTCAAATAATTGTTAGAAAAACACATTGTGTAATTCTGTGTCCATTTGCCATTTGTAAGTATGATTTCATGTTTTAAGCAAACAATGATGTAATGAAATAATATATAGCTACAAATAATACACAGCTACAAAAGAAAAGGGAACTGGGTAGTTAAGGCAGAAGGCAGGAAAATGAAGATTTTTCATACTATAAATCGTTTCATATTAAAACATTTTTTGAACCAGATAAATATATTACTTGTTCAAAGATTAAAATTATTATTAGTAATTGTTAGGATCAATATCTCAACAAAGGTTATAAAAATATCAAGGTAAGAACCTCTGCACTCAAAGAATTTGCAGTTCAATGGGAAAAAAGACACTTAAACAAACTATATTAATGTTCTGACCGTGCCATCTGTCCAAGTGCTACATATATGTATTAAAATAAAAAGGTAGCTAAAAAAATGAAAATAAAACAAACACCACTAAACTTCCCAAGGAAGGTGAACGCAAAAACAGGAGCTCAACAGATATTAATTCCCTCTCTTTTCAACAAATTCAAGGGTTTCTCCCTTCGTTATATTTTTTAAAAGTTATTTTCTTGATCAAAATAAAATGCAACTAAAGTATTCAATAAGAAATAAGTAATTAGGGGGCGCCTGGGTGGCAAAGTGGGTTAAAGCCTCTGCCTTCCGCTCAGGTCATGATCCCAGGGTCCTGGGATCAAGCCCCGCATCAGGCTCTCTGCTTGGCAGGGAGCTTGCTTCCCTTCCTCTCTCTCTATGTGTGCCTCTCTGACCACTTGTGATCTCTATCAAATAAATAAACAAAATCTTAACTAAAAAAAAAGAAAGAAGTAATTAGGGGCACCTGGGTGGCTCAATGGGTTAAGCCTCTGCCTTTGGCTCACGTCATGATCTCAGGGTCGTGGGATCGAGCCCCACGTCAGGCTCTCTGCTCAGTGCCCTCTCTCTCTGCTGCCTCTCTGCCTACTTGTGATCTCTCTATCTCTGTGTCAAATAAAAAACTAAAATCTAAAACAAAAAAAAAAAAACTTAAAAAAATTGATCACATTTTTAAAAAAAGAAATAAGTAATTTAAAAAATTGTATTAATATTCAACAAAGAAATAAATACAAGAAGAAAGCCTCTGTTATAGATGAATTTCCTACCTTTGTGTTTTTTAGAATCATGAGATCTGTGTTATTATTTCGTATTAAGAACTGTAGATGTAACTCAATAGCCATTTCACCACTTAAAATTTTAATCATTTTCAAAGTTTGGTCCTTGGGCTCTGGACTCTGCCAAAATAAATAAACAAACCAGAATGAAAATTCATATATTACTAAAATCCACTAAGCCAACTGTATTTTAACAGCCCTAGACCAGTGAAATTCACAGTCCATACACACACCCAAACTTATATTTTAATAGTAGGATCTAGAAAACTCATATATCATTTATTTGAGAGAAAGAATGATTTATTTCTTTAATAGCTACCACTGAGATATGATACCAGTTTGACGGAAGAATGCAATTCATTCTGAACAAGCTTCCAATGTAAAACATTTTAATATTAAAAAAACTCAAAATATAAAGTAACTGATTACTGATGATACGCAAGAAAAACTCTTTTATACAGAACAAACTCATAGTTAAGATGAGAAACTCCCTACTCCAAACTAGAAAATCAAAAGCACATTTAATCAACACATATATATGATCTCATGAAATAACAAGCCATGCAAGTAAAGAATAGTTTACATACCTGAGTATCAAAAATCAAAAGTCTTGTTAGAGGAACATTTATATCCAGCAGACTACTAATACCCCCTTCTTCCATTCACTATGAATATTAAAAACAACAAGGGCAACTAAAGTGCTCCCCCTACAGTAAGTTGACATTTATTTGTTAGAGGTCATACTTTTGTCTCACCCTGTGACAAGTAATTCAGTTATTCTAGACAGAGTTCAACCTTTTGTAAGCATCCAAGGATTTGATATCTTCAAAGTTAAATGCTTTCCAGAGTCAGTCCAAAATTTTAGCTTTTTACAGAAGATCTATTTTTATTAAATGACTATAGTATTAAACTTAATATTAAATCTCTTTAAAGGCAAATATGTAACACTTTAAAATAAATTAAAATATACTGTGGGAATATACATTAATGATAAACTCAACTTAAAAAAACACACTTACCACTTCTGGCGTCTTTCCTACAAGCACACTACCTGTCTTTTCTTCTGTTTCCATTGACTCACTGAAATAAAGAGAACCAAGAGTTACTAATCTGATAAATTTTTTCTGAATAGTGTGTATGGGTGACTTTTATCAAAATGAAGGTCTGAATCATGTTCAAATTAAATATTTTGCAAGGAAAAAATATTTAAGTATTTCCCTTAAGAAACACCCAAGATTCTATTAAGATGGTGGCAGCCCATGATTTAATTTCTTCCAAATAAATTCATAAAAATACACAAAGCAACTAACCAGGTTAGCATGGACAACAAATACAACACAACTAGGTGAGAATGCATCCCCCGCACTCCCAAAACATAGTCAGGTAGAGATACACTGTCACCAGCTACACCAGTTTGAAGTGAAGCAGGTGGAGCCCCAATAGCTCTTAAAACCAACACTCCTTCTAGGTCAAAGCATGAAAATGCTGGGCACAGAATCCAAATTAATATGGCAGAAACAAAGGAAAAAGAAAGCCCAAATAAAAGGGAGAAAGTAAACAGACTTAGGAGATCTCCGATCATAAGTCACCACTTTGTTTAAAACTCTGTAATACAATAGAAGAGGAAGTTCTAGAGAGCAGTGAAATTAGAAAAACTATCCTAAATAAGCTTCTGTGCAAAAATTCAGGAAAACTAATTTCAGTAAACATAAGCTACACACAAGGATCAAAGCAAAATTCCATATGATATTAGAAAAGAAAAATTATGGGGCGCCTGAGTGGCTTAGTTAAGTGTTTGACTTGATTTTTGGCTCAGGTCATGATCTCAGGGCTGTGAGATCAAGCCCCACGTTGGGCTCTGTGTTGAGTGTGGATGGAGCCTGTTTAGGATTTTCTCTTTCCCGCTTCCTCTGCCCCTCCCTGCCCTCCCAACCTTGCTCTGAAAAAAAAAAAAAGAGAGAAAGATCATTTCAAAAGAGGTAAAAAACATTAAGAAAATTATGTAAGATATAAAAGAATAAAACATGTCAGAATTAGGAAACTCAGAAATGAAATAATCAAACTAGGGAAAAATTAGAAATGAAGAAAAAAAATAATTTTAGAAGATTAATTCAGAGAGGCAAATAAACACAACATGAATAAAGGACAAGGCAAGAAAGAAAAATTTTAATTAACAAGGAATAAACCAAATCTACTTCCCTAAGATCAGGAATGAAGGATGTTCACTCTAAGGTCTACCCAATTGGAAATCAGAGCCAATGCAGAAAAACAAAGCAGGGGGAAAAAAACATGAAAGTTACAAAGGAAGAAGTAAAATTGTTTCTATTCAGATGATGTGATTCCTATGTAGAAAATTCTATAGGACGATCTATATTACTAGACCTAATTGATTTAAACAAGGTTACGGGACTCAACATTAATATAAAAAATCAATTGTATTTCCACATACTGGCCACAATTAGAAATTGAAATTTACCATACCACTTATAATACATAAAAAAATATACATAGGAATGAATTTAAGAAAAAAATGTACAAAATCTCTGAACTAAAATCTATAAAATGCTGCTGAGAAAAATTAAAAGAAAATCTAAATAAATGAAGAACAATACTATGCTTATAGATAAGACTTGTATTGTTAAGGATTTCAATTTGTTCCAAATTGAAGAGATTCAACACAATCCCAATTAGAATCCTCCCAGTCTTAAAGAAATGCAAGAGATCCAAAACAATCTTGGTGGCGAGGGGGAGAGAAGGGAGGTCAAAACTTTAGGTCTTCATTAACGTAATTTCAAAGACTATAAACTTCAGTACTAAAAATATTATGGTACAGCTATAAGGAAAGATGAATAGGTAAATAGAAAAGAACAGAACAATCTATCAACATATCACATGTCAAAGGCTCAAAGGCAATTCAGTAGGGAAAGGATAGTCTTTTAAACAAATGGTAATGGAACTACTAGATATCCACATATTTAAACAAACTCTACTACTTCACACCACATAAAGGGTTAAGCTGAGTTCTACCACATACCTAAACATAAAACCTAAAACCATATAGCTTCTGGAAAAAAGTGTAGCAGAGTATCTTTATAACCATGAAGTTTGCAAATAATTTCTTAGATTGGGATACATAATGGAAAATTAGATTACCAAAAAAAAAGCTTCCATTCATCAAAAAATACCATCAATAAAAAGAAAAGATAAGCCAAAGACTGGGAGAAAATATTAACAATATAACAAATACAGGTGCCTGGGTGGCTCCGTCAGTTAAGCATCTGCCTTCAGCTCAGGTCATGAGCTCAGGGTCCTGCCATCGAGCCTCACATCAGGCTCCCTGCTCAGCAGGGAGTCTGCTTCTCCCTCTGCTTCTTCCCCTGGTTTGTGCTCTCTCTCTCACTCAATCTCTCTCTCTCAAATAAATAAAAACTTTAAAAATTAATTTTGTAACAAAACATCACTTTTATCACTGGAATGAATATTAAAGAAACTGGTAACACCTAATGTTGGCAAACAAATGCTAATATACTGCTGCTGGGAGGGTAAAATGGGCAACCACGTTGGAAAATAGTCTGGTAGATTCCTACCAAGTTAAACATATACCCTTTGACCCAGCTATTCTAATCCTACATATTTATCCAAGAGAAATGAAAACATCTGTCCACAAAAAGACTTGTACGGGAATGTTCCTAATAGTCCTGTTCTGAAACAACCCAAATGTCCATTAATATAATAATGAGTAAACAAACTGTGGTATATTCATACAACGAAATGCTGCTCAATAATGAAAAGGAATCAGTTACCGATTCACCCAAAAAACACAGATATACATCACAAATGTGCTGAGCGAAAGAAGCAGAAACAAAAGAATACACACTGTATGATTCATTTTTATGAAGTTCAAGAACTGGCAAAACTAATATATGTTGACAGAAATCAAACCAGTGGTTGCCTCAGGGGCACGGGTTGAACTCAAAGGCCACAGAGGCAGTTTCTGGGACGATAATAGAGGTGATGGTTATATGGGTGTTTATACGGTCAGAACTCATTGAACTGTATCATGAGGATATGTGTATTCTTTAGTATTTAAAATATTTTTCCATTAAAAGAAAGAACTGAAGAGCTGAAAAGGATGAAAAGAAAGTGAGAAATACAGAGGAGCAGAAGATGGGAAAAGAAAATCTAACTTACATATAACAATAGGCCCCCAAAAAGAAAATTAGAGGGAAGAAAACAAATACTAAAAACTAAAATTCAAGAAAACCTTACCGAGGGCAGGACTATTTCTGGTGTTTTGAGGACAAGTTAGAAGGCCAGTGAAATCTGAAAGCAATAAGTAAGGAAGAAAGCAGCAAGAGATGAGTTGAGGGCTATGGACAGGACAGATCATGTATAACCTCGCAGGCCATGTTCAAGACTTAGAATTTTATATGAAATGTGTTTTGTAACGTATTGGAGGTTGAAACAGTGATGACATTTAGGGTTCAGAAAAATGACTCTTCAGTGCTGTGTAAACAACTTTAAAAGGAAAAATGTGGCATAAAAGACACTTTTTTTTTTTTTTTTTTGAGGGAGAGAGAGAAAGGGAGAGATTCTTAAGCAGACTCCACACCCAGCATGGAACCCAATATGGGGCTCAACCTCATGACTCTGAGATCATGACCTGAGCTGAAGTGAAGAGTCGGACACTTAACTGACTGAGCCACCCAGGAGTCCCATAACAAAGACACATTTAAATATTTTTAATAAGTAGCCTAAATATGTAAGGAAAAAAACCAGGAAAATAAAATCTAGTACTGTATTAGCCTAAGATAAATGTATATTTAGTTTTAAAAGAAGCAGAAAAAGCTGGAAATGTTTCTTACTTTCCAAGTATCTAAAATCTAGCCCACCTAACCCATATGAGATTTTTTTTAAGTAGGCTCCATGCTGGGTATGGAGCCCAATATGGGGCTTGAACCCATGACCCTAAGAGCAAGACCTGAGCATCTGATTAACCTATTAAGTCACCAAAGTGCCCCACCCATCTGAAATTTTTAATTTACGTGGTTAGGTAGCACATATGCAATTGGCCCTCCCTGTCAATCACTTCCATTTCTTTCTAGAAAGGTCCCTTTCTTTGGTATTCTTTAAGGTGCCCAGCAGAGTGCAAAACAGAGCAATAGCCTTATTAAGACTTTACAACCTAAGAAAACTAATTCTGAAATTAATTCTTAGACTATGTGGTCAATGAATATTCCACCTATTTGAAAAATAAGATAAAGATTGTTCAATTAGTTCTGGTGCAGAAAAAGATACTTATACCTGTCTTTCTCTGATCCTGGAACAGTACCCGTATTGGTGGATCCAGGCACAGAAGCAATAGGAGTACCAACAGTTTGAAGATTCTGGATTACAGATGACAAAAACTGCTGGCTAGCACTTTCATACAAATCAAAACAAATCTGATAAGCCATCAGGAGGTTGTCTTCCTTTACCAGTTTTTCTAAGATATCACTCACAGCCTGAGGATCATCTAAGAAAATTAAGCACTGAAATGCAGATAAAGAACAATTACATAATAATTGAAAACTGTGTCTACAAAATACTTAAGACATTGACAAACAGTTATAATACAGGAAACTTTAAAATATAAGCACAGGCAAACTGGGGAATATGAACCATTCTAGCACTCCATTTCTTTAAAAAAAATTAATTTAAAACTTTAATTCCAGTTCTAGCACTCTTATTTCTGATCCTGGCACTAGACAGAGCTTTCCTGAAAATGGCATCTGATTGTACCTGGCAATTAGCAGTACTCAGTAACTGGTAGGTGAATGACCCTTAGCTTCATCAAATCTTACCTGTATTTTATTATCAAGTGCTCCTTAATTTGAATTTTCTGCTTAACCATAAACTACAGGGGTCATTCATTTATTTAACGGACATTGTATCATGGTGGGCCAGAATAAAAGGCACTAAAATGACCATTTGGACATATCTCTCTTCTCACTCTTACTCTGTCACATGTTTTAATCAAGCTATCCAATAAATTTAGTATTTCTATTTCTTAAGAATTCAATTTAAATTTTGTTTCCTTAAAGTAGCAAATAGCTAATTTCAAAATGAACACATTAATCAAAGTGTTAATCAAATTAAGAATAGGAAATAATGGAAACAAAATAAATGACCAATAATAGAGAATGGTTAAGTAAGGCAAAGTACATCCACTAAATGACTACTGTACAGTCAACAAAAAGTTGGAGCAACAGTTTGTGAAGACTCAGAAAATGGAAAAATGCTAAAATTGGAAGGATATATATATAATCGATACTATTTGCCTCCAAAGAAAGGAACTTAGGAGTCAAAGGAAAGGAGTGCAAAGACTTTTCACTGTATACCCATTGGTTCTTTTCAAATTTTGAATCACAAGGATGTTCAAAAAGATGTATTTTAAAATGTAAAAGTTTTATAAAGTTTTGAAAGGACAAGAAATAAAACAGCTAAAAAGAAATAAAATTGCCTCTGAGAAATAAAACTGATATACATAGGTAAGCAGAGGACTATGAGTTTTCATGTGAGTTTTAAAACACAACAATTAAAAAAAATGATTAAAAACTATTTAGAATATTTAGAAGCAAACAAAACTCCAAAGACTATATAGAGAAAAGTGAAAAGAAATACACTAAAATGTTGACTTTGGGTGAAATAAATGATTTTTCTTCCAGTCTTTCCTGTTTCAAACTTGCTTCAAAAAGCATTTAAAAAAGGATGCATTACTCTAAATTTTAAAAATGTATAGAGGATGACTATAAAATAGCATGAGACTATATTACAGTGAAAAAGTAACAAAACCTGTGATACAATACTATGTTCTAAGCAGAATACAAAAATTTATACAGTATGGTAATTGTTAAAAAGCAAACTTCACTTCTGGTCAAAAAAATCCAATGTAGCCATTAAAATGTGCTAATAAATGCCCGGGTGGCTCAGTTGGTTGAGCAGCTGCCTTCGGCTCAGGTCATGATCCCAGTGTCCTGGGATCGAGTCCCACATCGGGCTCCTTGCTCAGCAGGGAGCCTGCTTCTCCCTCTGCCTCTGCCTGCCATTCTGTCTGCCTGTGCTCGCTCTCTCTCCCTCTCTCTCTCTCTGACAAATAAATAAATAAAATCTTTAAAATGTGCTAATAAATAAAAGAAAAACACCTATGCAATATCTTTGAGAAAAGGCCTGGGGAAAGGGAAAGATACACTTGGCATTTTCTGGATCATGTTAATTTTTAAAAATGTACAAGCAAATTCATACATGAAAAGAGATAAAATATACCTAAATGTTTTGGTTCTGTTTGGGTAATAAAACCAAAGATCATTTTTACACCTGAAATTTGCTTTAGAATGATACAACATACATACTGTTTTTACCTCTTCTACCTTTTATTTTTCTCTTAACCTAGTTTCCAAAATTTCTTTAAATGTCTGCAATACTTTCAAATATAAAAAGAATACACAGAATGCATGAAAACATAGCAGTTTTTTAGTTTTGTAAGATTGCTTCTTACCAGTAAAAAAGAGTATAAGTGTACACCTTAATTGTCACAAGCTGTTGTCAAGATCAACTGAGATACATGTATGATACCATTAGAGGTACACAATGTAACATAACGCAATGTAATGCACATATCACAGCCCAGCACTGCGGCATAAAGTAGTGTGATAGGAAGTAAGATAACATAATGTAATAGAAGTACCTGACAAACATTGATGAAATCGGGTTTCTCCAGGTTCATGTAGATTTTAACTAGAACCCTTAGTACCTTATTCCGAAATTGTTTATTCTGCATTAAAGACATGCAGAGCTTGAGGCTATAAGCTAGCATTCCTGGGACATCATTCTGAAAGACAGAATTTCAAGATACATCATCATCTGGTTACTGATGCATTGTGTTTATTTGGTAATCATATTATTTTCATCTACATTCTTTAGTTATTTTAAGCAGTCAAACAATTATCTGCAACTTAAACAACAGAACTTAAAAATCAACATTTTAGATTAAAATCTTGAAGAATATTACTTATTTTCCTGTTTTCATGAAGAAATGGGTTGAAAACAATATTTAATGATCATCCTGAATCCTCACTATGTGAACACAGAATACTATAAAAGAGTGGTGCTGTTAATTATTAAAAAAAAAGATATATACAACTGTCCATATACCAAGTGGTTACGTTTTTCATGACTCTGAAAACCTGTCTTCATAAAACATAAAACGTTTTATGAAAACAGGTTTTCAGTTTTATGAAACGTTTTTCGTAAAACTGAAAACTGCCTTGCCTATACTTGAGAGCCAGGAACACCGTAGGATAGAACTATTCTCCAGCTCTGAGTGACTCAGGCTTCGGGTACTGCCACATCTGGAGGATGCTCTTCCTAAGGAGATTCTGACTCCGGACTATATATATCTTGCAGTTCTCTGAAGCGTCTTTGGTATCTGAGATACTGACCTATAAAAGTCCCTTCAACATAAACAAGCATATTGAAGAGCTATGGGAGTATTTCTCAAAAAACAAGTTGTGACCCATTAATGAAATAAACTTTATGGGACCAGCGTTTTTGATGAAATATAATTTTAAAATATCAGTTACATCAGAAGTGGTGAAAGTAGGTACTGTTTCATAAAACTTAAGTTATATCCACATGCTCTGGGATGCAAACTAAGATGCATTTCTTACTCTGCTTTGTTCTTTTTTTTGAACATTGCACATCTTTACTTTATATTTTTATTTGCTCATCTGCCTATTCCTCCAGTGGATTGTTCCATCTGAGAAGAAACTTTGTTGGTGTCATTTGCCATGACATCTCCAATGCCTAGAACAATGTCTGACTGAGTAGACACCCAAAAGTATTTGTTAGTGAATGAAAACAAGTATTTTAATTCTTTTCACTGGAACAAAGAGAGAGGCTACAACTGCCCAAAAATGAAACCAAGTAAAACAAGGTTCAATTCTATCACATTAGGTCATTTACTCATTTAAATCTTATCACTGCTGCTGAACACAGATATTAACTACCAAGTAACACAATTAATTAATTACCATACTGTTAAACTCTATGAAAAAACATAAGGCTCCAAGAGATTAACAGAAGATTTGGCTTCTTAAAAAGGGCAGGATAATTAAAACAACTTCCCCATGTACAACTACAAAGTAATGAATGTGGTAAGATAAAAGCAGGTACTTGATGACCACAAAACACAGCCAAGGTTCATACATAAACATGAAAAGAAAACATCTGGCAAAAGAGCACCTTATTATTCTAAGATTTTCTCTTCACTACCCATGGTTTTTAGTTTTAATGACTTGCCTTGCCAATTCCCCATCAATAACAATCTCTAAAATCACATCATCTACCTACCGACTCCAATATAGTCTTCTCAAAGACATCCAGTCTTCGTGTCTCCAGAGCAATACCAATGGCCTGCTTATACTTGTGATCGTCTAGACATCGCTGGAACATTTTATTTACAATGCCTTCCAATCTCTGGTCAATTGGTTTTTTTTCGCCTTCCGGCAAATCTGCATTTTCCACACACTGTTTGGTGTAGTGATCAATGCATTTTGCTATGAGGAAAATAAAATAACAAATCACCTTATTAACAGGGCTAAACTACTAGAAAAGACAAATGCCTACATTTTTTAATCATAAAAATTTATGGGATAACTACAGAGTAATAAGCAAATTAAAAAAATTTTTAACTCTAGATGTTATACATTCAAATTAATACTATTCTCTTAGTAACAATTATACTGGAGGGTTTACAAACTAATCCCAATGAGGCTGACAGTATTCAAAACATTTCTTTGTATTATATTTTGACCATTATATTACTCAACAGTACTGCTTATTAAACAGCGTTGGCTACAAATAGCTACTGTTTTCACTTTCAAAAACAAATACTTGCCATTACTGAGGATATTTAAAAAGACCTATTGTAAAAATTATCACAGAGCAATAAATTATTAGACTTCCTCAAATTAGTGAAACTAATAGCTCAAGACAGTAGAGGCCTTGTCTAAATCATCTTCCTAAAATACTGGTGAATGACCTGAAATGTACCACAGATTCCAAAGGCAATTCCAAAGATTTCCAAAAACCTTTCCAGCAACTGTAGCAAATCTGTTGAAATGCTGTTGCAAAGAAAGGTGGGTGAAATCTATGCAATCCCCACTCCCAGCCCCCCACCCCCACTGCCACTGCCAGTCTTAAAATTCACGCAGCAGTATTATCTACATGCAGGCTTTGACTTTCATATTACACAATGATTTGGCTGAATGGGGCAGACAGGGCAACATACTGAAGGGGGCCAATAGGATAGTTGTTGAGAAATATTTAAGTTTGTTTACAATTCACACTACTTTACAATCACACTTTAAACTTATTAGGAATAACCAATGAAGGGAATTTCCCTAAGCCTTCTTCCACCCTCATAAGGAAGATAGTTACCCAAGTGAATGACCTAAAATAGTTATACTCCCAGGCCCCTGGGATCATGACCTGAGCCGAAGGCAGAGGCTTTAACCCACTGAGCCACCCAGGTGCCCCACAATCCATTCCTTTTTAAAGATTTTATTTATTTATTTGAAAGTGAGCAAGAAAGCACGAGTGCATGCACGGGTGAAGGGGAAGTGGGGGAGAGGGAGAAAGATTCTCAAGCAGGCTCTGCGCCTGGGTTTGATCCCTCAACCCTGAGATCAAGATCTGAGCCAAAACCAAGAGTTGGGACACTCAACCAACTGGACCACCTAGGTGCTCCCAAATTAATCCATTCTAAAAGTCCCTTCAAAACTAGAAGGGTGAACCCCACTGCCACACTAAGAAAAGCAAACAGAATTGGTCTATTTATCAACAATTGCCTTCTACAAGCTAACATGATACATAGCATTTAGAAAGCAGGAAGGCATCTATCACATCATAGTCCCTTACAGACCAACGGTCCTGTTTAAAACGTGATCTGGAAAATAGTAGCAATGCACATCATTGTAGAAAAAATTATCAGTATTCATCAAAAAAATCCTTGAAATAAGAGAAGAGAGGTTAAGTGTATTTAACTCCCCATTTCTAACTCAATATAGAGAAAGTGTTCCATGTTTCAAATGTTATGGTCTATTCTTTAAAACCACTTGTTCTTTCCATAAGATTTACAGATGAAAACTCCAATTCAATGAGCCACCAACAGCAGTAAGTTACATGCAACATTTTCACACCACCATGGCAAAAACTTTAAAACCATAAATGCAGAATTCTAGTTAGAACATCAGAAACATCTGAAAGTATCCCTTCGGACCACTTTGTGCAGCACTTTCCAATTTCTGAAAGAGAATACCAAAGTTTTCTTTCTAAGGGTTCAGGTGAATAATGCAGACCTCTTCTAAATCAGCAATTAAAAAAAGATCTCCATTGCACACCACTTGGGCTCTCCATAACTATGACCAAAAGCTTGATACTCTGACAGACTTGTCTGATGGGTATATAGTCTGCTCTTTCACCTACTAGATCAGGAGTTTTCAAACATTTTTTAAAGCTACAAATCTTTGAATAAAACATTACATAGTTATAGTTTAATTTACAAGATAGAGAGCCCAAAGTCTTGCCAGTATGCTATTCTTCCCTTCAAAAATAAAGAAACAAAGGAGAAAATGATGGTTGCTAGTAGAAACAATATGGATTTTGAAATAAGCCGGAGTTTTAAATTCTGACTCTCCTATTTAATAGTCACGTGTCTCTATCATCTCGAAACCTGAGTTTTTTCATTTGTAAAACAGGGAAAGCACCTTCCTTATGGGACAGCTGTGGAATAAACCATGCCATGAAGAATGAGTGGCACAGTGCCTGGAAAATGGAGGTAGTCAATAATGATTTCCAGTATTAGAAACATCTCTACAAATTGCTGTCCTTTAGTTTGTTACTCATAATAATCTAAGTTTTTCATAGAACAGAATGCTCATTGGAGTAACAATAACCATAACTACCTTTATGCTGATTAAGCTAAGATAACTACTATATGTGATTAGGCTATTTCTGATTAATTTCTTAGATTCATTCTTAAAATGTTTTTTGAGGTGTCTTTACTATAACTTACTAATGTTACTGTTCATTATGCCAAAAAAAAAAAAATCACAAAATTGGAAGGCAGATCTAAAAACTCAGCTTGCATAAGATTATAGGACTGTGAACTTCCAATTAAAATTAAATTTGGCAACAGCAAGAAGTAATTCAGGAAAAAAATGTTATATGCACTACAGCAAGAAAAAAGCCAAAATAAAGCTTTACCAGATAGAAAATAATTACCTATAATAGTCTCCACATATTCAGAGTTGTCATTGACATTGAAGAGGTCACCAGCTCCAAGTGCATAATTCAGAGATTCCTCAAAAGCCCCAAGGTGATAAAATACTTTAGATGCCACTAAGGCCGCAAACTGCCGACTCCGGAAACCTTCATCTTCATACAAAACTTCTCTGAAAGAAATTAGGAAGTATAAGCCTAGCTCAAACTGGTTTTCCTTAAAAATCCCAAATTTAAGTATATTTAGTAGCAACACATTTCTAAGTGAATTAATAAGCCACATGACCCACATCCACAGATAATTAGTTGATCTACTTTAATCCAATTTATAGAAATAAAATAATTTCTTACATTTTATCTACAGACTCAGAAATTTCTGCCCAGAAGTCATTGACTACTGCATTCAACTTGTGTAGTGCAAATTCCTGTAGAAGATAAAAATAAAATACAATTTTTTACAAAAAAAAGTTTCTGGCAAATCAATGGCCAAATTCTCAATCATATTTACTAAAATGTTTAATCTATGACAAATACAAAAATTTACTGACTCATGTTTTCTCTTAGGTTTATAGATTTCCTTTTTAGTTTTTAATCATAAAACATCAGACTAGCCATAGTTCATTCCTTACCATAATAAGCATCTTTCTCCTCTGTATATATAAAATTAATTACTGGATATAAGTAAATTCAGGTGTGTAGAACCACTTTAAGTATGTGCCATTTTAGTCAAATACAAATAATTTAAAAATATGTGACAAAGAATAAACAATTTTTTTGTGCTTTCCTTTGATAAAGAAACAAGGGTGGGTGGGGAGTGTTCTGGTGCCATAATTAGAATTATTTACCTTAGCTTTGTTAAACTCTAGGGAAAACCAATATGCTATTTGAGATAGCATATTGCCAAAATACTGTCCTGGGGTGGGGGGCTAAATTTGAATGGCTACAGACTGGATAAGATGGCTATATGGAAAACACACAAATATGGCTCAATTCAAAGTTTCACAGCACTCAAATTAACCCCAGTTAATTTTTCTTCAACTCATACCTTAAGCTGTGGTTCTTCCTCATCCAGAAGAGAAATAATTCCAGCTGTAAGATAAAAGGTATATCATAATTATAAAGCATATGCTAAGATAAAAGATACTGCTTAGTCAAAAATATACCACAATTGGAAAAAGTAAGTATTTTTTGAGAAGTGACTTCACTAGAAGAATGATTATTCTTTAAAATTGTAAATGTTTATGGGGCGCCTGGGCAGCTCAGTCATTAAGCGTCTGCCTTCGGCTCAGGTCATGATCCCAGGGTCCTGGAATTGAGCCCCATATCGGGCTCCCTGCTTGGTGAGAAGTCTGCTTCTCCCTTTCTCACTCCCCCTTGCTTGTATTTCCTCTCTCACTGTGTCTCTGTAAAATAAATAAAATCTTAAATAAATAAATAAAATTGTAAATGTTCCTATTTTGAAGTTTAAGAACTGTGTTATCAAACCCTTATGACACCACAAAAATCACATTTACCAAATTCAGTGGTTTTCAAAGTGCAGCCCTTGAACCCACAGAATTAGCATTTCCTGGGAACTTGTTAAAAATGCAAATTCTTGGTCTCATCCTAGATCTACTGAATTATAAATTGCGGGGATGGGCCACAAATTTTCCTTGTGATACTGATATTACAGTTGGAGAATCTTTGGCTTAGCGTACTAATCAAAACTTTCCTAGACAATTTTAGAAAAAACTTATTCACACAAAATAAATCAAGAGTTATAAAATTATTTACAAAAAAAGGTATAGTCATCAACTCCACAGAGTAAAATATATCAATTATTTCAAGATGCCTATATTAAGGCACCACTTTTATATCACAAGTAACCTAGAAGGTATGTTAAATGATGAGCTATCTTGTTCTGACTTCCAATTACCCAAGCACAGTGTTCCCCACATGACCTTGAGGTGTTAGCAGACGCTGGAAAGTGAAGGATACTGAAAAGAATACACCTGGTCATATACCGAAGGGATTTTTGGGAAAAATATAAGGGAAATTACATCCTTAAACCACAAAGAAACAAACACCACAAAAAAACAAAGAAAACTAAACTGTCTCTCAGATATATGTTTTCCATATAGATCTTAAAGTCATTCTGGAACACCGAATTCAAACTGTGAGTTGAGGGGCGCCTGAGTGGCTCAGTTGGTTAAGCATCTGCCTTTAGCTCGGGTCCTGGGATCAAGTCCCACTCTAGGCTCCTTGCTTGATGGGAGCCTGCTTCTCCCTCTCTCTCTGCCCTCCACTCCCACTTCTTGAGCCCTCTCTCTCTCTCTCTCTCTGCGTCAAATAACTAAATAAAATCTTTTCAAAAAAAGATAAGAGAAACTGTGAGTTGATTAAAAAGCGTCATGACAAATTTACTTAGGAGATGTAACCATTTTTTTTAAAGATTTTATTTATTTGACAGAGAGAGACAAAGTGAGAGAGGGAACATAAGCAGGGGGAATGGGAGAGGGAGAAGCAGGCTTTCAGGTGAGCACGGAGCCCCATATGGGGCTCGATCTCAGGACCCTGGGACCATGACCTGAGCCAAAGGCAGACACTTAACGACTGAGCCACTCAGGCGCCCCAAGATGTAGCCATTTTTAAATGGTAAGTGTAGGTTTGCCAAGTAGCTCCAGCAGTCTTTAGAGAGCCATACAGGAAAGGATACAACATTTAGCCAACAAAAGTACACCATGGTGTTGGCTAGGGCATACTACTATTCTAAAAGCATAAGAGCAGACAGAAAGAACTTCTTGGTACTCTAGTCTGGTATGACAAGTCCAGAACAGAGAGGCTAAACTGACAGAATGCAGAGAAGACAGATTAAAAAATGTAATGGTGGGGGGGGGGGTGCTGGGTGGCTCAGTGGGTTGGGCCGCTGCCCTCAGCTCAGGTCATGAACTCAGGGTCCTGGGATCGAGCCCCGCATCGGGCTCTCTGCTCAGCAGGGAGCCTGCTTCCTCCTCTCTCTCTGCCTGCTTGTGATCTCTCTCTGTCAAATAAATAAATAAAATCTTAAAAAAAAATGTAATGGGGGGTTGAGGGTTTGGTGAACTAGTGATATGGAACAGATGACAGAGAATAATGCTTTAAATGTGGAACAGATCATAAACAGCAGAACACTTCATCAACATACTAAAAATGCTACCCACTGGCTATCATCAATCAATCATGTATCTGAACTGCTTTTACAAAAAGAGGTGATGAATTTTTTACACTCTCCTGTTTGGTATCACTTATGGCTAATTTGTTACATGGTTGTCCTGGCTTAGAAATACAGTCTTTGTTCATGGAACACAACTAAATCAAATAAATACTCTACACTCCATATTATTTCCCATCTTAAAAACAAAACAGAACTTTCCTTTGGATGGGGGGAGAGGAAGGTATACAAGGAATGTGAAAAGTCTGGGATGCTAGAAAAATCTCTTCTGCCATAATAAAAAGAAAGCAGACATTATGTAAACTTGTTCAATCATTTATAGTAACATTTGGATGTTATTTATAAATACAGAAGTACGTTCCAGTTATAAGTTGAAAATCGCTGTCTCCAAGGATAAGGAAGAGGAAAAAAGAGTGGGGGATTACTATCTTAAAGCTTTTTAGCATAATTTCCCTTTATGTGCCTATATTATGTTACAAACCCACAAAACACCACTCATCTCACATCTCTCTCCTGCAACCACCGATCTCTATCTCTCCACTCCCTTTTGCTGACAAATCTTTTGAAAAACAGTATGTGTTCACCTCTTATTCACCACTATGTTCTTAGTACCTAGCAAATGACTAGAGAATAAACGAAAGAATTAACTGATGAATCCATACGAAAACTGTGAGGCTAGCTTGTTTAGCACCTGGGACAGATCCTAAGCCACTGTGAACCACAGAACAGGAAACAAGGTGACAAAATGTTTTGGGCAAAGGCTGGTAAGTAATCCAGTAAATGTAACAAATACACACTCACTACAAATATACTAAATCACCACAGCGTCTCAGAATAGTACCTTAAAGATCACTACTCTTGCCATTCTCAATAGGTTTAAATTCTATCATATTCCCACTAAGTATTTTTTCAGGCTCTCCTTAAAATACTTTAGGGATTAATTTATTGATTTCATTAGTTGATTCCTTCGTTCTAAATATACTTCTGAACTTCTGCTATCTGCTTGACGGTGCTCTAAGAATTATGAGAACAAGTTTGCTGCCCAAACTTGTGTCTACAGAGAGACAGTAATCAGGTAAGTAAACAAAGTAATCGCAGAGCTGTGGTGAAGGAAGGGGACAGCTAAGGGGAAGAAAGGCAGGCAGCATATTTTAAAAGAATGATCAGGAAAGACTAACACTGGAATTGGGACTAAAGATTGAGAAGCTAAGGGAAAACTTGAGGAAAAAGAGTCTAGAAAGAGGGAACAGAATGTGCAAGGGTCCTGAGGTTAGGAGAGAAACTGACATATTCAAGGAACAGAAAGAAGGCCAGTATAAATAGGATATAGTGAGTGAGGAAGACAGTAGTATATAAAACAAAGGGGGAATCCAATGATATAAGTCTTTGGTTAAAAGCCTGGATTTTATTGTAAACACAATGGACATTCCTAGAGATGTTAAGCAAAAAAAAAAAAAAAAAAAAAGACATGTGATTAAAGTTTGAAAAAAATTACTCTGACTACAACAAGAAGAATGGACTGTATGAAGATAACAGTGGAAAAAACAAAATCTTAAGGCCGTTACAGAAACCCAGGCAAAAGATAAAGGTGGTCTGGGCTAATACAGAGCTGTGGCAATGGACAGATGTGAAACGGAAGGAGCTCTACATTTACAAATGGTAAGAAACTTCACCCTCCTTTTACCTTTAGAGAGCTGTGACTGGAAAAACTCTTTCCTATTTGAACTAAAATTCATCTCATTTATACCCCCGGGGGGACAAAAGTCTAATTCCAGGTAGAGGTGACACCTCTTGAAGTCTTTGAAAATAGCTTTATATCTCTAGGGTCTCCACCAATTCCTTTCAGCAATCCTCACAAATACATGGGTTTGAGCCCCGTACAAGTTAGTCCAAACAAGTCTGTTTACAACAAAATACTTGTGGGACAAGCGTAGATAAACAGGACGAGAAAAGGGTGTGTGAGCAGGCAAGCAAAAAATCACCAAGGCTGTGGACACCTATATGCAAATCAATCTTTGGGGGAGAGGGGGGCTTAACAATTCTCCACTGGATCCTTGAAGCTTATCTCATTTCCAATGTCATCGCCCGGATCTACATATGCAATGATTAAGTGTAAGAAAACCGCTCCGCACATCCATGAATTCTTTCTTCAATGAAGAACACGCACTGAGCCCCTCGCCTCCAAACTACAGACAGATGATGATTATAATGCAGCCTTCAAGTGCTGTCTTCACCGAACACAAAAGTTTTCTGGGCGCCTGTACTGAATACTCGTGGAACAGCTCCACAAACAACCCGCCTCAAATGTAATTTCCGATTTGACTCCAAGGAGAATGGAGCCGGGGCCGGGGCCGGAGCACTTCTGTAGTAGTTAGGCTGCCCTACCCGCCGGCCGCACCGGGGGCCAGCCCATCCTAACCATATTCGAGGGAAGCGCTGGGATCCGACGGCCCCAGGGCCACCTTCGGGAGGGACAGAAGTGAGGACGCCCCCCTCCCCGGAGGTGGGGATCGGAGAAGGGCCCAAGAAGCCCCTCGGGTCCGGGCACGGGGGTGTGACTGAGGAGGGATGCCCAGGCGCTCCAGCCCGCGCGATCCCCCCGAGCCAGAGGTCATCGCCGGGCCCTGAGAGGCCGGGCCCAGACCTCCAGCCCCCAGGCCGGGGGGTGGGCCGTGGGCAGCGAGGGGCCGCGCAGGCCGGCGCTCTGCCGGGAGGTGCCCAGTCACCGGCCCTGACTCAGCTAAAAGCCGGCGTGGCGGCTCCTCCCTTTCGTCGCCGGCAGCGGTCGCACTCACCAGCTGAAGTGATCATGGCTGCGTCCCGCACGCGCCTGCCCGCTCGCTCGCCGTCCCGGCCGCGCCGTCTATCTGTCAGCTCCGGTCCCGTCCGCTCTGCCGCGCCTCCTGGCTCCCTCGGTGCGGTGCTCAGTCAGTAGCCTCCTCAGGCCGCCGGCTCGCTCCTCTTCCAGGACCCCGCCCGCCCTGGGGCTGCCCGCCGCCCCGCCTGTCGCTCGGTGCAAATTCTCCGGCCCCGGCCTGTGGTTTTCTGCGCCGCCACTGCAGCCCCGGCCCTCGCGAAAGGATGCACGGAGAGCTCCATGTTTTCTCTGACTCTCCTCGAGGTCCAGCGTTCCCGCAGGAGCGCGGCCCCTCTTGGGCACCTGCGATCAGGCTTCAGGATAGCCACCCCCAGAAAGAGGACTCCATTATCACCCGCCATTGCTCAGAGAAAGGGTTTTGCGGGCAGGTGCTCATGGTGCTCGCAGCACCACCTGCTGCTTGGGCGGGCTCTCTGCATCGTTCCCCGCCCGTCCGCCCGCCAAAGCTTCGGGGATAGGAGAAAGGCAAAGGAGGATGTCTCAAGAAAATGAGTTTCAACGTTTTTTTAAAAAGCAGAATCCGTCTTCAAAAGAAATCCTCACAGAAATGCTTTATTATCATAATGAGTCCCTAAGTAATCACTGGTTCATAATAAAATTGAACAATGATAATTTTCGTTTTACATCTGGAATAGTTAATACTGTATGTTGTTTAAAAGAAGCGCGAGGGGCGCCTGGGTGGCTCAGTGGGTTAAAGCCTCTGCCGTCGGCTCAGGTCATGATCCCTGGGATCGAGCCTGGGATCGAGCCTGGAATCGAGCCCCGCGTCGGGCTCTCTGCTCCGCAGGGAGCCCTCTTCCTCCTCTCTCTCTCTGCCTGCCTTTCTGCCTACTTGTGATCTCTGTCTGTCAAATAAATAAATAAAATCTTAAGAAAAAAATAAAATAAAAGAAGCGCGAAAAGATTTATAATGAATGACACCTGGATAGCTCAGTGCGTTAAGCGCTGCGGCTCAGGTCAGGATCCCAGAGTCCTGAGATCCCTGCGGCGAGTCCCGCTTTTCCCTCTCTTCCTGGCTGTGCCCTCTCTTTCTTTCTCTCTCTCTCAAATAAATAAATAAATAAATACTTTTAAAAAATGATATATAGTGAAAGTGTTCCATAGAAAAAAGAGCTTCCCATTCTTGCCTTCTACACTCTAGTTCTTCTTTGCCCCCATAGCAACAGGTTCTTGGTTTTTCTTTATCTTTTTTAAATAAAGATTTTATTTATTCATTTGAGAGAGAGAGACAGCACTAGCGAGAGTGAGCACAAGTGGGAGGGAAGGGCAGAGGGAGAGGGAGAGGGAGAAGACGGCTCCCCACTGAGCAGGGAGGCCTAGGTAGGGCTCCATCCCAGGACCCAAGGATTGTGACCTGAGCCTAAGGCAGATGCAGAACCGACTGAGTCACCCAGGCGCCCCTCCTGGTTTTTGATACGTATGATTTGAAATGGTAATTGTGATGGCCACCAGCTTCAAGAGCCAATCTGCTTCAATAGTCAGTATTGAGAAAGGCTTGACAAAGATTAGAGATAGATGGTGGCGTTTTTTTTTTTTTTTTTAATTTATTTGACAGACAGAGATCATAAGTAGGCAGAGAGGCAGGCAGAGAGAGAGGAAGGGAAGCAGGCTCTCTGCTGAACAGAGATCCCGATGTGGGGGCTCCATCCCAGCACCCTGGGATCATGACCTGAGCCAAAGGCAGAGACTTTAACCCACTGAGCCACCCAAGCGCCCCGATGGTGGCGTTTTTAAGCCACTAGTCTTGCACCATCAAGCTACTCATCGATTAGATAGCAATTACTAAAGATTATATCTGAAAAAATAAATAAAGATTATTTCCGGGGCCTTGTCAAAACAATGCGATCTACTGGCACAAGCAATATTTTGTGCTTGACTTAAAATTTGGTTGATAACACATTGGAGTGAATGTGTGAATTTTAAAAAAATTAGTATTCTAGAGCTAAGGTGGTTAAAATACATCAAATATAATTATTAAACACTTCTGAAGAAACTGTAGATCAGATTGGAAGGCACTACCCTGAGAGGTGTGCACAAAAAATAAACAGTTATCTGGGAGTATCGTTTCACAGAGGCACTTTGGCCCATCCCTCACATGAAGACACCTGCATGCCCGAAAATTCTAGAGGAATCACATGTAACAGGCAATGGAAATGAGTGGAGCAGGCAGAGTGTAAGGAAATGGTAGCTCAGCAGGAGGGTGAGTGGAAACTAAGAAGCGACAAAATGAAGAATGTGTGGTCCACTAAAAGAGAGTAGTGGCTACTTCTGCTGTTGCTGTGCAGAACTACTGGGGCACCTGGGTGGCTCAGACAGCTAAGCATCTGACTCTTGATTTCCACTCAGGACATGATCTTAGGGTCATGGGATGGAGCCCCGCAGTCAGGCTGCACTGGCCATAGAGCCTGCCTAAGATTCTCTCTCTTCTAAAAAAAACAAAAAACAAAAAACAACAAAAAAACTCTCTCTTCTTGCCCCTCCCCCTTCATGTACTCTCTCTCTTAAAAAAATAAATAAATAAAGTAAGTGAGTAAGTAAGTGTTGGCAATTAATTCAAACAGTTTTAAAACAAGAGAAGACCACGTGCCACGTCTGCTCTTCAAAGAGAGGACATTATGAGACGATCGTCATGTCTCTGGCTTGGATACTTGGCTTTTAACTTCCCCGAAGCCCCAGGGGAACCCGGTGAGGGGCTTCTCTCTTCCTGTGGATTCTGCTCTTCCACCTGGACAGCTGTTCCAAGCCTGAGGTTTCTTTGTCTCCATTTAATTGTATACTCTTTAGTCACAGAGATCTTTTCAAAACTCAACTCTGACCACCGCCTCTGCTCCTTGAAACCTTCAGCCCTCATCCTGGGCTCTATTCTTATGCTTCTTCTTTCTGAGTTTCTGTCCAAAGCCTTTGTCTCACTCCCCATTCTCCCTGTGAGAGATCCATGCCCCCATTGCTGTGGACAGTATGGTGGCCTCCTCAGACTTATCCCGTAGCCCCATCCTCTCTCTGGAGCTTCAGACTCACACATTTACCATACATCTCTGCTTGATACTCCTTAACTCAATAACCTCAAAGCTCCATGCACATCTCCTGCCTTGATCTGGGGGTGCAGAA
Source organism: Enhydra lutris kenyoni (assembly GCF_002288905.1). NCBI lineage: Eukaryota > Metazoa > Chordata > Mammalia > Carnivora > Mustelidae > Enhydra > Enhydra lutris. The sequence goes on along the minus strand of NW_019154085.1, from coordinate 39,291,374 downwards.
GGGCACTAACAGCAACTGAAGCTGGGCCATGACTGTTCCCTCCCGCTCACTGGGTTGGTACCAGCTCTGGTCTACTTAACCTCTCCCACAGCAGCCCAGCTCCCATTTCCTGGGAGTCTTGGCTCCCCCTCTTCTTTCCTGGCTGCAACCACTTCCAACAGCTTTGCCTTCCTGCTCACCATCTCAGGATGCTCCCGTCTGTCCTCCCCAGCCAGCCAGAAGCATGATCAAAAACAAGGAAGACAAGGACTCTCTCCTCCAAGATTTTCACCCAACCCTGCTTACCCTCAGTCTTTATGTCCCAGCCCTCCACCCTGGCATGCCACAGTCCAGCGATCCGGAACTGCTGGGGCTCCCAGAGTCTGACCTTGTCTCTGACCCTGGTATTGTCTCTTCCCTCTGTCTTCCTTTCCCTCTTCCCCCACTTACCAAGCAGCTCCTCCTCCAGGTGGGCCTTTCTTGACCACCTCACTATGTGTCCCCTTGCATCCTTTACCCCACACAGCTACCGTCCTGTCTCCTTGCCCAGGTCCCAGCTGGACTAGGAACTTCTCAAGGGGACGAGCCACATCTTATTCATCTCAGTATCGCCTATAGTAACTAGCACAGTGTTAGGCAAACAGTAGGTGCTCAATAAGAGTTGGATGAATGGATGAAGGTGGAGTCAGTTAGTTATTGGCACAATGCTGGAACTCACACCTGTGTCTCTGAAACCCTTGCACTCTCCAAATTTTATAATGAGATACATTTATCTTCAGAGAAGATTGAGGACAGATCAAAATCACCGAAGGAATTCCTCCCCAGTGCTCTGTTCATAAACAACTATCTCCCTCCAAATTTAGGACTGAAGCAAAAATTCGCAAAGTCCAAACAAGGTCCTCTGTAGGCTCACACAGACCGGGACAGACTGGGGCGACTGTCAGGGCGAAGGGAAGAAACCAGAGCCGGCACTTACTTTGCTCTAGCGCCCACTTTAAACAGGGCTCAGGAGCTTCCCGGGAGCATCTCCCTGGCCCCCGCGACGCCCTCTAGTGGCCACGGTGCTCCCCAGAAGGCGGAGAACTCCGCGTTGGGCGAGCGCCCTGGGGCCACCCACATCCCGCCCTCCACGGCTCCCCTACCCCCATGCCCAGCCTCGGGGGTATTAGGAGGGCTCCCTCCTGCCAAGAATCGGGCTTGACTGCTTTTTGAGCTGCAGCCTTATGAGTTGATAAGGGCAGGCGTCATCGGAGCCGGGAAACACGGGATCAAATCCCTGCTTTGCCACTTAGCGGCGCTGTGGCCACGTGGTCACCCAACCCCAGGCGCGGAGGGGACAGGCCCACCTGCCTGGCAGGGCCCTAAGTGAGGGGAGATGCTCTAGTCAGGGTTTGGTGTAGAGCAGCGCTGAATAAACCTCAGATCTTAGGTCACAGGGCCAGGCTCCGAGGCTGGTGGATGCTCTAGGTACACCACGCGTGCCACATGCTAGTAGAGTGAAATCATTGTTCATGGAGCAGAAATGCAAACGCAGCAGTGTAAGACGGACTTCCGGTGGGGGGAGGGTGCTTGATGGGAGGAAAACACCTGGATGGGGCCCTGGGTGGACTGAGGCACAAAAAGACCGCAAAGCCATCTGAGACACTGAACTCTCTTCCCCTGGAGGCGGACTCCGGGAGGACAGCTCTTATCCTGGGCGACAGGAAAACTGACAAGCTGATGCAGGAAGCCACTGCCCTTCCCTTCCTGGGGGTCTGGGGGTGAGGCGGGAAGAGCCACACCGAACCCCAAGACCAGTATCCTGCACGTTTCCATTGTTCTAGACTTGCTTTCACACAGGCTAGCCCCTAGCAATAGGTGCAACCAAGAACTGGAAACGCAGCTATTGCAAATCCTGGAACTGATTTTTAGATTCCATTTTATTTCATTTCATTAAAATTTAAAGACTGATGCCCAAATTAGTCATTGGTAAACTTTTAAGTATATCTGGAGCAATTTGAGAGTGAATCTCTTTTTTCAACTACGATTTCATGAAATCTAAATACAGATCAAGTTATTTTGGTTTAAAATTTAGTGTCTAAATCAAGCTGTTGTGTAATAGCCTTACAGGATTTCGAAGATGCAAACTGTGTCATTACAAATGTTTTATATTTAAGTGGAAATAATGCTATTTTGGACATTCTGGGCTAAATAAAATATATTATTAAATAAAATATATTATTAAAATTAGTTCCATCTGTTTTATTTTTTTTTCCTCATGTGGCTACTAGAAAAATCTAAACCTACATATGGTCCTGGTGTTAGATTTCTCTTAGGCGGGGCTGGTCTAGACCTACCCAGAGGTCTTGTGCCCTCTGACCTCCCTTTTAGGCCTGGCCCTGCTCCTTGGTGCCGGCATAGGCCGGACCAAACCAGACTGAGGGAGAGAGGCTAAAGGTGAGACCCCCTTCTGCCAGGGAGCAAGGGGCTCAAATTGGCTGCCCTGGGAGCTAGGGTTTCTAGAGTGGGCAAGATCCCTGGGATGGCAGGTGGTTGGTTAGGGTAGCCCAGAGTTGGGGTAACGATCTGAGAAACCCTCATTAACCAGTGAGGGAAAGAAGAAACACAGGGCAGCAAGACCCAGTGTGTGTAATCAGGACTCAGAATGAGGGCTTGGTCACAAGGACTTAGAGCCTAACGACTCCACAAGTGCAGAACAGGACAAAAACCAGCCTGACTTAAGATTTACCATGTGAACTCCTACCTGAGGGTCTCTGAACTTCACCAGTCAGGTGTGGGTCTGCCCTTGCAGCAGGAGCCCTGGCTGGGGAGCTCAGGGAGCTCAGGGAGGAAGTCAGACAGGGCTTTGCCAAAGCCCTGGACCCGCAGAGGCCCCAGGGCCTGGGCCAACTCTGGACCTGAGCCATTCCACACCTTGCTCTCTTTGGGATCTCTGTGAACCAGGGCATATCCCCGTGGGTAGCCTCTGTTTCTGCTCCCAGTTCAGCAGCCCCAAGTATAACATAACCCAAGGGCTCTGGCTTGGGGGGCAAAGGCATCTGAAGAATTCGTGTACAATGCTGGTCAGCCACCCTGCCTTGCGCCTCACTTCCTTTGAACTCAAAGATTACACAAGCGACAGCCTGTTTCAATCCTTGATCCACTAACGCACAAGACCGGGTCAGAAGGGGGTTGTGCAGCCCTCGGGTATGAAACAAAAGACTCTCTCCCCACTGTGCTGTTTATGTTTGCCGTCCAAACAGGACAAAGTGCAGGCCTCACGAGCTCAGGGAGCCAGCCCCACAGTGAGGAGCTGTTACACTTTGAAGCATATGGCTTCATATCAGGTTAACATGGCTGTCGTCACCTTTTCCCGTGAGCTTGAGTCCTGGGTTCTCTGGCTGGGATAAGAGGGGAGCTTGTTGAGAACACACAGGTGTTTGGGGGCCTTGGATCCCGGCCCCTTTGCAGGTTTGCCCTGTTTTTGGTTTGACGACTGAAGGAGTCCTCTTGCATGGTAAGTCTTGGAGACAAATACTTCGAGAGGAGAGAAACCGTCACACAAATATTATACAGGGCTCTCCGGGGCTGAGGCAGGCCATCTTGCCTCGTTAAACATGCTCGTAGGTGCAAACGAACGCACACATTTGGGTGAGCCCCAAGCAAAATGCTATCTTTGAAAACCATCTCTTTTCAAACATTTACTTTCCGGCTACATGTTTTTCCAATTCCAGCTGACAGGGTTGTAGAGATGTTTCCCCAGGGCAGGACTGGAAGTCTTTCAGGCCAAACTATTCCAGAGGTTTCCCACCTTTTGCCCAGGCTCCCTGCTCCCATGGGCCCCTGTGAGCAATGCTTTGAGAACAAATGCGAAGATCCATTCTGATTTTGATTAGATAGCCATGAGGTACTGTTCGGTTTTATTAGATAGAAAGAATTATTGATTCAAGTCAGAAGCAGCACAACTACTCCCATATTAAAAGGATTAATACCCACCAGCCCAGAGTGTGACTTGGCTGGAGACCCCCGCCAATGGCTCCCAGTACCACTGACCCCATTCGGGGCCTCTATTCCCAGACAGACCCACCACAATCTTCGGGCTTTGTAAGAGTCCTCAGGGAAGAGACCTACCACCAAGGTCATCCCTTCCAGCACCTAACTCTTGTGTCTGCTAGAAAAATACCAACTAGATTATTCCTAAAAAGATCATGTGTAGCCACATGTTGAGAAACCCAACGTGGGCCCTGAAGGCTCTCAGTCCAGTCCGGTGTTTCCCGGTTGGGAAGTAGAACACGAACCTCAGGAAAGACCTTCTGTCTTCAGCTAGTCCCCAGAGATACTGAAAATAATGAAAAAGTTATACGTAGAACACTCTTTACCCCACAGGTATGCGAACTTGAATGTTCACCAGGACCAGGCAGGTGGCACGTACGAGTGAAGTAGAGAGGCAGATTAGATGGGAAGGAGGGGGGCTCTACCCAGGGGAGGGGGGGTTGCAGCGAAGTGGATGTGATGGCATGCCCTGTCCTCTACCCAGCAAGCTACATTTTTTGTGTGCAATTTCTCAAGTTTCCAATATTGGCAACAAATACAAAAGGCTTTTAAACACAGCAGAGGCTGTGCCTTGTAACTTCTGCCTTAGGTAATTTCCCACCTTAATAAAGGCTCCCCCCCAATCAAATAATACAACTCGAACCCAATTATTGCAAAGAAATTATCAGAGAAATAGAAAAATATAGCAGCTTTGAAAATACCAGTCTCCCCATTTCAAAACAAAATCTACGGTAATCCATTGAGTTCATTCTTGTGTAGAAGGAGGTCAGCTGGGTCTACGTATTGGTGAGACAGCCTTGCATTATTAAAATGACACCTGCTGCTAACCAACCCCAAATAAGAGGTCACCCCGCCTGCCCTCACGCTATTCCCATGAGGCAGAGAAGGGATAGAATTAGGCTGCTTAGTATGAAGAATAAATTGAGGCCTAGAGCCAGGAGGGACCCCACCTTGATATCACACAGCCCCTCAGCCACAGGTTTCCAATTCCACATTTTGGTACCAGACATGAAAGCCAAAGTAACTACTGGAAGCTATGCAGAACCTTGTAGAACCCTGGGCAGATAGCTCCGCTGCACGTCTGCAGAGCAAATCATGCACAAATGAATGAGTTTAGCTGTTTCCCTTAGACAGTGCTTCCTACCAGGGCAAATCAGGAGCTGTTCTTTCCCATTCCAAAGACTGCATTTCTCCAGGGGCAGGCGAGGAAGGCAAGGGAGGTAATGCAGAGTTCCTTCTACGAGTGAAGAGATGGCTTTCCTGGCTTTGAAGGGAACATCATCATCAACCCTGTCTGACTCGTAAACAGAGAAAAAAGGGATTCAGGAACTTGGCACCTCTGGGCTGGGTCTGCTTTGACCTTGGACAAGGGCCTGAAATGGAGAGAAAGTCCCATGTCCTTGTAATGCACACTCCTATCTTTCTTGTGTGGTGTCATGGGCAGTTCCCAGCATCCTTATTCTCAAAGGATTTGGCACAGAAAGTCAACATCAACAGGAGGAAGAAAGAGGGCATGCAAAGCAGGTGGCTGTCTTTGCTCTGACCCAACAGGCCCCCAGGGCAGCAGTACAATCTTTATGTTGGCTTTGCTCTGGGAGCCAAGGTCTCAGGAAGCCCAACCCTCTCTTCTGGGGGTGGGGTACTCGTAGAATTTCACAGGGAGAAGGGACTGGCTCACTCAGTTTCTCAAAGGAGCCACAATGGGCAATTTTGGTGGAATAAATCTTTACTGTTAGAGATTGTACCGTAGGTTGTGAGAAACTCACTAAGTGCCGGGGTACCGCATAGTCACAGTAACTCCTGCACAACACACACACACACACACACACACACACACACACACACACTCACTCTCACACTCAAACACACACCTTTCCAGTGCTGCCTGGAACGGCAGCCTGGTTCTTGGTTGAGAGCCCCTGGGCTCAGAGCCTCGTCATGTGTTTGAGAAACAGAAACCCCAAAGGTTCAGCGACATGTCCAAGGCCACCCCCCGGCCCCGTTCCCGATCTGATGCCTTCCGTTCCAGAGTTCTTTCCAGTTGCACTTGAAATGATGGATTTTCATGCAAACACACCATGGGCTGCCACAGCACCACAGAGCCTCAAGGTAGACAGCCACCTGTCCCAATGGCATAGAAAAACTGAGGTACGGAAAGGCCAGATAACCTTACTGTGATCGGGGAGTGAGCAAACGTGAGGTGGGGGTGGGCAGGTTCCAGGAAACTAAGTTTTCCTAGCTGGTTCAATGCAGCAGCCCCCCACCGACAGGTGGGGCCTTTGTAGTTACCACCATTCCAAGGTCAACACGGAAGCAAGGGGGCTCAGTGAGAAGGAGCCAGTCCCCAGTGTGCCGGTTAAGAGCGCGGGTGGCCCGGTGGTCCAGCCTTCATCTTGAGTCTACAGCGGGGTCAGCAGGAGCAGGGACAAGTCCGTCACAGGCTCTCGACCCCTTCCTGGGGTCCTCACAGTCTCCGTTGGGACATATGGCTGTCAGGGCCAGCTCCTCCTCAGTGTCCTGGAGGTGATCTGGAACACAAGAGACGGAATCACACAATCAGAAGGTCAAGTTTAGGAGTGAGTAAGCTAGGAGTGAAAGGGAGGAAGTCGGCCCCAGTAATATCTACTTAAAAACCACAGTAAAATACGTATCGAGACCCTTAAAAATGTACATACCCTTTGACCCAGCAATTCCACTTCTAGGATTTTATCCTAAGGAAATAATTAGGAATAATTAGTGGAACTACCATCTTGGGATGAAATGACACAGAGGGTGGCTCAGCAGAGAGAAGGAAAGGACCTAGGTACTCAGTGGGGTCACTGGGCCCTGGAATTGACCAGCTCTGAAGCTGACTCTACCTCTAGACTATCGTTTAGGTGAGATACTGAATGCCCTTGCTATGCCAGCTTGAGCCATGGTTTCTCTCCCTGTAGCCAAAAGCATCCTAACCTAATGTGATGTCCAAAGAAGGGACTGGTTGAGTTCACCATGGCTCACCCATATGATGAGATTCTGGCATTAAAAATGATGCATCATCCCCGTTGAGCACAGAGTCTGCTTCTCCCTCTCCCTCTGCCCTGAGCTCCTGCTCATGCAGTCTCTTGCTCAAATAAATAAAATCTTTAAAAAAAGATGCATAAAATTCCATAGAACTACACACACACACACACACACACACACACACACACACACACAAGTAACACTGAGGGACTCTTAATAAGATCTGTGGATTGTTTCAATGTCAATATCCCAGTTGTGATACCATCCTATAGTTCTGCAAGATGCTACCAGTGTGGGAAACTGGGCCAAGTGTACACAGGATCTCTTTGTATGATTTCTTACAACCGCATGTGAATCTACAATTACCCACCATTCCCCTGAAAGAGACAAGATGTTACTGATAGGTAATTACTGCTGTGGAATATTGCACACTGACAATACGTTGCTGTGAAGGAAGCAGATTCCAAAACAGTATGTATGAATGTCTGTCTAATTCCATATTTACTGTGTAAGTTATAAATGCATACACATAGTCCATGAATGCAATTTTCATTTTAATACATTCACTTCTACTTGAGATTAATTTGTTATATGCTATAGGGATGCCTGGTTGGCTCAGTCCTAAGAGCATGCAACTTTATTATTATTTTTTAAGATCTTATTTATTTATTCGTTGATGGGGGAGCAGAAGCAAGGGGTGCAGCAGGCAGAGGGAGAGGCAGGCTCTCTGTTAAACAAGGAGCTTGATACTGGACTTGATCATGGGATCTGAGCCCCAGAAGGCAGACACTTAACTTACTGAGACACCCAGGCATTCTGTGCACACAACTCCTGATCTTAGGGTCATGGGTTTGAGCCTCATGGGGGGGTGTAGAGATTATTTAAATAAATAAAATTTTAAAGAAATTGTTACATCCTACAGAGAGGGGAGTTATCCAAGATTTATGTAAAATTGTTTCTGATTCCTTTGGTTTATTATTTTTTCCCTTTGATTTCCAGAAATATCCACACTGACGATGGAGAGACTGAAGTTAACATTTTTGCAACGGAATGCTTTGAATACCTGATGCATTTGGCTGATAATTCATATATTATATAGAAGCGTATTTATTACAATTTAAACGGCACAAGGAGGTACATAGATAGGTAGACAGACAGATGAACAGAATGGTCTATGTCAAAATACAGCTGATAGTTACTTTTGAGTGACGGGATTCAGCAAATGATTTTCATACTTGTTTTCCTTTCTCAAATTTTTTGAGCTTTCCCCTGTGATAGGCAGAATTCTAAGATGACCCTTAAGATTTCCACCACTCGGTGTACCCATCCTGCGTAATCGCCTCCTTCCACTGCCGGTGGCATCTGTCAGTAGGATGGGATCGTCACTCCCTTGATTAGGGTCCCATATAGGACAACAGAACGGTTCCTCCTGTGATTGAGTGACATTATCGGAGACCAGAAAGTCTCCTGCTTCTTGAAGGAGCAGCTGCTGTGTTGAGAGACGTGTGGAGAGATGGCTGTCGGCTGAGAAGAGCCCCAGCTGATGGCCACTAAGAAGGCAGTGGAGAAGGGAATTCTGCTCACACCCACGGCAGCATGAAGGCCTCGGGCTCCGGAAAGGAATGCAGCCCGGGCGACACTCTGATCGGCTTTGTGAAACTCCTGACCCACGGAAATTGTGAGGAATTAACGGGTGTTGTTGTAAGCCACTGAGTCTGTGCTCACTTCTTACGTGCCAAGGGAAGGCTGACACCTCGCCTGGTGATTTTTTTAAACATAAAGGACACAAGAAAAGTTTGTTTTAAAACACTGCCCGTTGCTTCTGTAACAGAGCTGTGCTGTTCAGTACACGCTGGGGCCGTGGGTCATGTACATTTAGGTGGTTACAATGTACTCCCCCAGTACTTTAGAGCTCTCACAACAGCCTCAATGCCCACTGGGTGCTCCTAGGGACTCCAAAGAACTGTCTTTCCCCCCTTCTCTCTTTAGCGGCTTGAGAAGCCTACACTAGAAAAGGCTTCAGGCTGAGTTCCTTCCTCTCCCTTCCCAAACTCCCAGTGTTGGGTCCAGGCTGCTCCTTGTCCCTCCTGGGACTAGACAGTCCCCTCCTAATTGGCTCTACCTCTAGTCTTGCCCTGCCTCACAGTCTTGTCACCTCTCCAAAATGCCCCTAATCTGGACAGCCCTGCTCAGAAATGGCCAGCAGCTCACTATTCGTGGGACACTTGGGTCCAGAGTCCCGATTTGGTCCCAGCTCTCCTCCTCAGCCTCAGCCCTCCCAGTCTCCTGGTCCTCACCCCCTGGCACTCCCAATGGGGGCCCCTTTTCTGAGAATGACATCATGCCCGCAGGCCTTCATTCACACTGCTTCCTCTCCCAGGTTTCCCCCTTGCTGCCTAGGACAATCTCCAATCCCTGGCTCCAAGGTCGTGTGTTCTGGAGCCTCAGGGGTAGGTTAAATGCATTGGCTCCAAGCACCCCACCATGCACGGCGCAGATACCTGCCCTGACCACACCGATGCATTCATTAGTGGGAGACCCACGGGGCTAGAGCCCTACTAGGGGGTCAGTGTGCCTGTGGCCCTCGGCAGGAACACCTCACATCCTCACATCACTCACCTCCACGCCCCGCACATGGCAAGTGCTCCGTGGATGTCGGTCAATCCTATCCCTTAGGTCCCTGTGTGCACAGGACCCACCCCATAATCCCAAGCACCTGGCCCGCAGGGTCCAGAAGGTCAGGAAGGCAGCACACTCACCCTGAGCTGGGTCACTGGGGGAGGTGGCATCTGGATCCTTCCCCCGGCTCCAGGGACCCCAGGAAAAGCACGCCAGCAGTGCTGGGAGGCTCGGTCTCTCCCAGGGTCCTGCTGCCAGAAAGAACACAAGGTCCCAGACGCAGCAGGTAAGCACGTTTGAGAGATTTTTCTGTTCAACAAACCAAGTGCTTCAATTATCAACTGCCCTAGTTTCAACTGTTTGATTAAAAAAACAAAGATTCTGGGGGGCTCCTGGGCAGCTCCACTGGCTAAGCATCTGCTTTGGCTCAGGTCATGGTCTCAGGGTCCTGGAATTGAGCCCCATGTCAGGCTCCCTGCTCGGCAGGGAGTCTGCTTCTCCCTCTGCCTCTCCCCTTGCTTGTGCTCTCTCTTTTTCTCTCTCAAATAAACAAATAAAATCTTTAAAATTTTTTTAAAAAAGATTCTGCTTTGCTAAGTGGGGTGGAGTTTTTGTATTTGCAAAATTGACCCCCCAAAAAAGTGCCATGAAACTAATAACAATGACACAGCACCAAAGAAAATACTCAAAGAGCAGAAATTTCCCCTTGATTTTTGGTTCAAACTATCTCTTAATGGGAATAGACTTAATCGTTTTTTATAACTACTGTAAATCAATAACATTTTTTTAAATTTTATTTATTTATTTGAGAGAGGGAGAGAGAGAGAGAGAAAACACGAGAGGGGGAAGGGTCAGAGGGAGAAGCAGACTCCCCGCCAAGCAGGGAGCCTAATGTGGGACCCGATCCTGGGACTCCAGGATCATGACTCGAGCAGAAGGCAGTCGCCCAACCAACTGAGCCACCCAGGCGCCCTAAATCAATTACATGTCGAGTCTAGTTTCCTTATTTTTTTTAAGTTTTCAACATAGAAACTTTCATACTTAAAACTATAAGCTACCATTTTTCATCTAATTGATTGGCAATGCTCAGAAGTCTAGTTTCCTTATTATAAAAAACACCTCAGCACCTGGGAGCCCCCACTCTCAGGAAAATGGCCAACTGGAACACAGAACATCCTGTTTATAAATCCTCATGCAGGACCTATTTACTCTGAATTTGTACCCACTTCTAATAAGACTGGGTCCTTCACTGGTTTAGGATCAGGGTCCTCAGGGGATTAAGCATAAACTAGGTAAGAGGTCATTGCCAAGACCGGGCAACCTAAAAGTATAAGAATAGCCATCAGGCAGTGAGGAAAGAGATTGGAAAACTTAAAAAAAGCCAGATGCAGTTGCTCTCAAAATCTTAGCAACAGGACTGCTTCGTGTTAGCAATCCATGGTGTTGTCCACTGAAAAAGCCCCGAAGAGAGTAGTGGACAGTGAGTTATACCTATACTCATCAATTTTGGTCATCAGTGAAAGGTTTCATGTTGTTCAGGATGTTTCTATAAAAGTAGAAACAAGTTTAAACAGTAAAGAATGATTCCTTTGCAAAGTGTTAAGATTTCTTAAGTGATAATATTTAAAAGGAGGCAAGGATTCTGCTTGCCAGGCAAGGTGTTGGGAAATGGGGATATAACTCACCAAGTGACAAAATCCGGTGCTTAAGAGTTCTGGGATTTCACTTGCAAATTTACAAGTGGGAGTGGGGAGGGTCAGGGAAAGCTTCCTGGAGGAGGAAGTCTGGTCCCAAATGATGAAATGGGACTGGTCAGGTGAAGAGGAGGACGGGAAAAATGGGTTTTCATTCAAGGCAACTTTAAGATGTACAAAAACTTAGAGGAGGCCAGAACACACTTGGCTCTGGGGAATTAAAAGTTGTTCCTGGAGAATGGGAGAGGGCTAAGAGACTAAGAACTCAGAATTTTCTAGATACCAGCTCATTGGGAGCAGAAAATCTGTTTGTGTAAATTCCTTCCTTTTCCCTGTGGGGCCAGATCTGTGAAAGGACTGGCAGTGACAATCACAATAACAATTCACCTCAGGGCTTTTCATGTCTTTCAGAATACTGTTAATAGAGTTTCAAATTTAGCTATCACAGATTCAACAGAAAGGGGTTGTAGGCACTAGGTGTGGGGGTCGGGGGAGTGAGGCTGGGGCAGAGCCTAAGGCTGAGATGCATGGCTTTCACTAAGGCAAGCCAAGCTAGCTGGTAGGTCTGGGACATTTGGGACATCAGAGGTACCAGATCTCCTTGCTGGAAAAGCACCCCCCCCACCCCCGCAAACCTGGTATCTCCCAGTTTCTGGTTATCACACCGATGCCCAGAGAAGCAGAACACAGTCTCTGTTCGTTACCACTTTAGCAAGAATGGAAGGCTTGAGGTCTTGGGATGGCAGCAAGTGCAGGGACGGTGGGGGCAGGAAGGGATCTGGGAGCGCAAAGGACAATCCTGCCTCTCTCAGCTTTGCCAGATCCAGCTGTACTTAGTGTCAGTATTTTAATCCTGAGACCCGGAAAAGCTCTTGTAAAACCTTCCGATCGGTACCAGGGTGGAAGAGATTTCTCACACTTCTGCTGATGGCAGTAGTTACCCAGGCTGGGTGCCCTCACTGCCCTTTCCACGCTTCAGGAGAATGTGGAGAGAAACGCAGCAGTGGGAGCACACCCAGAGTAGGATTAGAAAATTCTGGGCCTGCAGTCCCTCTCACCCTTTCCCCACACTCAGAGCCTTGGCACCTATTCCTGTGAGCCGGTGGGGCATCCACGCTAAGCCTCCCCCGCCGCATCCCTAGCTGCACAGGGTCCTGGAAGCTCCTGCCACCGCCAGCTCCCAGGTCCCAGTTCTATTCCCCTTCCCACCTTGGAACTTGGGCCTCCTGATGCTTTCTCACCTCCTCTCCCTCCCCCCAGCTCCCAGCCCAATCCAACCCTCTCTCCACCAACTTCCCTGCCTTGAGCTGGTCTGCTCGGCTTTCCCAAGCCCTTGCGTCCCCTAGGCTCTCTGGATCCTTCCGGAACAGACTGCACCTGGGGTCCAGGGCCTAATCCACGGTAGCTGGAAGACCTAGTGCTGGGCACCTCCCCTCTCTGGGCCTCAGTTTACTGTGGTGCCCAGGGAGAGAAGCTGGTCTAAAGAGTTCCAACTTCGGGGCCTCCCCCCACCCCCAGGCCGCCCACCGCCCGCACCCCCCCGCCCCCGGGCCTTGTAGTCTCACCTGGTCGCGAGGACCCGGCTGCTTGTAGCGCCCTGCAGGCGGCTGCCTGGACGGCCACGCTGGAGGCCGGGTGGCCGGGGCAATAGGCGGCCGCCTGCACTGGGCCCCCCGCCTGGCGGCCGAACACTGTGCGCAGCAGCGCTTCCAGGAGCCGCAACCCCGGCGCCACCGTGTCCTCGGGCCCGGCCTCAGCCACCAGCACCCCGACCAGCGCCGTCCCGGCCCGCCGGCGGCCGCGCACGTCCCGCAGCATCTCCCGCAGGCGGCGCCGCGGCTCCCGGGCGGTCAGCGAGGACGCGCGGCACAGCACGAAGACAAGCGGCGAGCGGATGGCGCGCGCCCCCGCCGTCCCGGGCGCCCTCTGCGACTCCGGTGCCCCGACCCCTGGTGTCCCAGCCCCCGCGCTGCCCGGCTTGCCCGCCGCTTGCTCGGGCGGGAACACTGCCCGGGCGAAGTCCCGCAGCAGCGCGCGGCTCTGCTCGCGCTCCCACAGCTCGCCCACCAGCAGCACCTGCCCGCGGCCGCCCGCCGCCTCCACCAGCGCCTGGAAGGGCGGCTCTGCCGGGCGCGCGGGCCGCGCCACCAGCTCCTCCAGCTCGCGCTCCATGCTCGTCGCCGCGCGTCCTCTACGGCCGCCCGGGCCCTGCAGCGGTGGCTGTGAGCCTCTCTGGCCGCGGGCGCCGGGGCCCGGGAGGACACACCCCCAAGGGCCAAGCCCCGCCCGACTCCCGGCCCGCGGGCCGAGCTTTCCGCGCTCCAGCGGGCCCTTGGGCTGGGGCCTGGGGCTTTCCCCGTAAGCGCGCTGAGGGTGGCTTCTCCCGCAGTCCGTGTGGCAGACGCGGGGACACGGAGCCGTCCATCCGTCTATCCATCCATCCGTGCACCGGTTCCTCCAACCATTCGACAGACACTTGTTGAGTACCTACTAAGGTGCGGGGCAGCCAACGGAGAAGGAAGACAGAAAATTATCATGTGAACAAGTTAGATCGGTTTGAGAACCGGAACACAGACCTCCTTGGAGTCCGTGTAGGTTGGGGACCGGAACTTCTGTGGGGGGGGGGCACTGCCTCTAACGTACTGCTTTGGGGTGTTGGTGGGGGGCGCCAGAAAAGGGAATGCAGAGAAGGGAGTAGGGAGGTGAGAAAAGAGGGGAAGCAGGGATCTCTTCTGTTCTGTCACTTAATTCACCTTTTGGGCCTCAGCATTTAACATAAGCTAATCGAGGGCTCATTATTTCAACAAATACTTATTACCCTGGGCACTGGGGGGTCAAAACGAAGGAAAGAGACAGCATTACTCCCCGTAGACCAGAAAACCTAGGAAGGCAGATGTGGGCACTGATGGTGCTCAGATCTGGGCGGGAATGGGGGTGGGGGGAGTGGTGGTGTAGGGAGTGGTGATATAGGAGATGTAGAGAGGATGTCTGTAGGCCAGGTTAGAAGCAGAAATATGTTTCCTTTAATTCTAAGGGTCTAGGTCAGCTTCGTCCGATGGAACATTCTTTGATGATGACAATGTTTTATATTATCTACACTGTCCAGTGCAGTAGCTGCAAAGCCCCATGTGACTATTATTACTTGAAATCTGGCTACTGCAACTGAGGAGTTGACTTTTACACGTGAGTTAATGTTAATTAAATGAAAATAGCTGCGTGCAGTTCATGCCTGTGGCATTGGACAGTGCTGGGCAAAGTTCTTTACTTTTGCCTTGTCACACTGTATAGACCAAAGACCCTTTTCGATCAAGAGCTTGTTCATGCTCAGCTCTCTCCTTCTCCATATAACCCCCAATCTGCTCTTCAGTAACCCTATTTCCGGTCCCATCTAATTATGCTGAATTATGTCCTCCTGGAGAATTTATATGTCCATTCAATAAAACACACCTTTTCTTGAGCACCTACTGGGTGCAAGCAGTGGGGATTGGAAGATATACACACAGCACCTCTAAGTCTAATTATCCAGCAGCTGTTTTAGCCAATGTCTGGAGTAAGGACCCTGTATCTTTGTTGTGAGTCTAGTTAATATAAACCTTTTCCCTCTGTGTATGGTCTTTGCTCAGGGCAGAGATCCATGGGATTAGGTGGGGAAAGCCCCAGATTTGGAGCAAGAAACCCTGAGCCAGGATCAGAGTTGGGTTCTAACACCAGGTCCCACTTGTCTTTATTGAACATCTCTGCCAGGTACTGCCCAGTGCTGAGGACACAGCTGGGAACAGGCCAAAATCCTGCCTTCATGGAGGGGCTGCTTTAGGGAGGGCTGAGAGAGAGAGAGAGAAAAAACCAAACACATAAAAAACAGCTTCAACTGGTGATGGGTATTATGAGAAAAGTAATGCATGGCTGACAAAATGGTCATGTACTTGAGATGCTGGTCCCTTCCTGTGGGTACAATCCTGAAGATACCACAGATGCAAGAGAGACTTTGGTGAGGATTAAGAAAGGAATGTAAAAACCCCGGAGAACCTGCCCTCCCCATCCTACCTTCTGGGAGGTAGCAGGTGGTTTGGTCCTGGAGTGTGGGAAGGAAACAGCAGCCCCTCCCATGTGAGGGCTGTGCTATAGAAGGGGATAGGTTGAGTGGATGTCTTGTAAGGAATGTGTGCTTCTCTTTGCCCACATTGGCTTGGATAGATCATTGCCCAGCCCCAGCCCCAGCCCCAGACTTATTGCAGTCATTGCCATGGTGCTTTGAGGCAGAAAATAGTTGCACTAGCTGGGAATGGTAACATTAGGCTGGGGTTAGAAGCACAGAACAACGATCAGACCTGGCAGCCAGTAGCAGTCCTGGCCCTTCTTCCCACTGCCTGGGTCAGGGCATTCCACCCACATGACCTAGCTCACAAAAAGAGTAGTGGTCGGGAGAGAGTGCCAAGAAGTTCCCTGAGAAAGGTGCCTGGTAAGTTTTGGCGGGTCAGAGGCACCCTGGGGGGGTAGCCCAATTTACATTGTAATAGCACAGGCAATTGCCCTGTCTTTACCACCCCTCCCCCCTTCTTTGAGCTCCCCAAGAGGAAACAAGGTAGAATTTAGCCTTTAACCTCTTTCAAGGTAGCCAAGGTAGTTGATAACCAGGAAAACATCAATCACTAGGAAAACTAATCAGAAATCTGGAAAGTTTAAGACAAAGCAGATTTACACAATACATGAATATTCATTTCAGATATTAATAACACAGATTCCAAATAATAGCTACTAATAACGCAGACTCCAAACACAATGAAAGTTTATTTTCCCTTTTGTAGAAGTGTGGAGGGGGACCGTTCAAGGCTGATAGAGTAACTTTGTATTACCAGTTCTTTGAGGGCTCAGGTCTCAATCCAGCTCACTATTCCCCCATCTCATCTTCATAATCCAAACTGGCAGTGAAAATACCAGCCATCACGTTTGTATTCCAGGTACCTGGGTCACAGAGGACTGACGAAGGAACAAAAATCAGATTGTCTTCAGATTTCTCAACAGCAACACCGAATTTAAGATGATAGTTGAATAATATTTTTAAAGTATTACAGAAAAAGAACTTTGAGCCTAGATTTTGATTTCTGGCCAAATTATCAGGTATTTAAGGGCTCAGAAGGTGTCTCACATAGATCACCTCTTGGAAAACACCGAAAACACTGTTAGAGGAAGCACTCCCAACAAGAAAAGAAATAAATACAGGTGTGCCCCACAGGAGGAAGAGGAATTCAGTCACTTGTTTAAATCACTCTTGTCTAAGTAAATGGGGCAGTGCAGGACCAGCAGAGCAGAACGTGGGTACATAAAAGATGCAGAGGTGACAGAGGTGGGAGGTGGGGGGACCCGTCCTCCCAAGTGAATGGAAAGGGAATTGACCCCATCTAGGTTACAGCTTTTTTTTTTTTTTTTAAGATTTTATTTATTTATTTGACAGAGATCACAGGTAGGCAGAGAAGTAGGCAGAGAAAGAGAGGAGGAAGCAGGCTCCCTGCTGAGCAGAGAGCCTGATGCGGGGCTCGATCCCAGCACCCTGGGATCATGACCTGAGCCGAAGGCAGAGGCTTTAACACACTGAGCCACCCAGGCGCCCCTAGGTTACAGCTTTGAGGGAGAAAGGAAGACACAGCAGCTGGCCAGAGAACTGGTCTGAGTTTTGGACACAGACTTTTCTAAAACCAGCCCGTGGGACACCTGGATGGCTCAGCCCGTTTGCCTTCCTCTCAGGTCCAAAGGTCCTGGATTGAGTCCCACATCCTGGCTCTTTGCCTGCAGCTCCCCCTGCTTGTGCTCACTCTTTCTCTAATTAAAATAATATAATAATAAAAATAAATAAAACCAACACGCTCTGCCTCGAGCTATTTATTCTCCGGCTTTGAAATTTCCCGGTAACAATTCCAAACCTCCCAGTGATGGGATGGGGGATGAATCAGAGAGGGGGTGGGTATTAAGCAAAGGTCAGAGTCCAGGCCGGTACATTTTATCTTTACCCGTGTTATTTACATGGCAAAAGTTCAGGTATTAAATTAACAGGAAACTGCAAAGACCTTAAAGGGGGGGGGGCAGGAAATCAAGATGATTTTTTCCTCCTCTGTGTCCACACCCTTGAAAACATCATAAAACAAGTAGGCTTTTTCTGATTTCCCTGGTTTTCGATGAAGAAGTAAAGTGAAACTGGATTTCTGAAGCAATTTGCTTCTCTGTGGTCCCTCAAGTAGAACCTGGTGGGAAGAATGATAGAAACCTATTGATCTGAAAAAGAAGGAGTGATCTCGGTCTGGTTTTGGGTACCTCCTTTGCTCTCTTTTCTCCCTGTCTTTCATGCTATCCTTCCTCCATCCTCCCTCCTTTATCCCTCCCTCCTCCTTTTCCCCTCCGCCTTCTTCCCCCTCCTCCCTGCTTCCTTCCCCTCCTCCCCTCTTCTCTCCTCCCTTCCCCTGTCCCTTCGCCTTTCTCCCTTTCCCATCAATCTTTCTTCACTTCTTTCCTTCCTCGCTCTTCTCTCCTAAAACAGTTGTTTTTTGGAGCTTTGAGGAAGGAGGGACCCAGGGAGAGTGTGTGGGCTCCGGGGGAATCCCTATAGGGGGAGAAAGATCTTACATGTGTAGGGGCACCTGGGTGGTTCAGTGGGTTAAAGCCTCTGCCTTTGGCTCAGGTCATGATCCCAGGGTCCTGGGTCAGCCCTGCATCAGGCTTTCTGCTCAGCAAGGAGCCTGCTTCCCTTCCTCTCTCTCTCTCTCTCTCTCTCTCTCTGCCTGCTTCTCTGCCTACTTGTGATCTCTGTCTGTCAAATAAATAAATAAAATCTTTAAAAAAATCTTAAGTGTGAGAAAGACCATGAAAAGGAAGGAAGCTGGAGGGGTACCCAGGACCCAGAGAGGACTAAGGCTGGGGTAGGAGGAGGTTTCCAGACTGGATCTGACTGGGGCCTGTGGGTGGGACAGTGAAGCAGCCCCACTCCCCTGTGCTGTGTCCTGGATGCTGGATGGCCCCAAGGGTAGCGCTGTACTCAGACTTCATTTCCTTGTTGTCAGGGTGGAACATTTCCATTTATTTATTTATTTATTTATTTATTTATCTGACAGAGAGCGAGATAGAGAGAGAGAGCAAGAGAGAGGGAACACAGCAGGGAGAGTAGTAGAGGGAGAAGCAGGCTTCCCGCTGAGCAGCAAGCCTTATGGGGGAGGGGAGTGGGGATCAATCCCAGAACCCTGGGATCATGACCTGAGCTGAATGAAGGCAGATGCTCAAACAACTGAGCCACCCAGGCACCCAAAGCGTGGAATATTTTCCTTTTCTCCCTTCTAGATTCTTTGGCTGGTCTAAGAATTAAATTAACGCAAGAGAGATTAACAGGAGCCAAATAAATTTAATTACATCTATCCTGCCGTCCCACGAAGACATAAGACTCAAAGGCAGTGGAACAATTGAGGCTCACATGATGTCCTGAGCTGAGGAATGGGACAAGGGACCTGGGGCTCCAGAGGGTGGAGGACAAGTCCCAGGAAAATGAGAAGAGCAGGTTGGGTAATCGGGTATTGGCCCTGTCATGCTGGTAAGTCTTTCTGACAAAAAAACAAAAAACAAAAAACAAAACAACAATAAAAAAAGCTATCTGGTAATAGCTCTCTTTCTGGGTCAGGCCCCCTATCTAAATTCTTCTAGGCAGTTAAAGGAGAGGGAAAAAGCTTTTCCTGGGTCTTTGGGTCTTGATTGCCTTCAGCTCAAATAATCCACATGCCAAAGTGGCACATTTTGGGGTGACATCTTCTGCTTCCCTTCATCCCAGCCCAGCCTGATGGTTCCTGTCCGGGTCCTGGGAATGCAGATGTCTCGGACAGCTGGTGCTCACAGGAGGATCAAGCAGCTCAGTTTTACCAGAACGTTAGGTAAATGAAGCTCTAATGGAAGTCTGTTAAGCTGGCCAGGCAGAAAGGCCCTCACTCTCACCCCTGCTGTACACTTGCTGGGCCCAGGATGGGTCAGTGGTATCTGGAGGAGAGGTGGGCAGGCCCCCATCCCCCCTCCAGGGCACAGCTGCACAGGCTGAAAGAATTGGGGACCAGGAAGGCAATCCTCCACCTGCAGAAATGCACCCTCAGCCTGCCTTTGAGCTTCCGACCCCATCCCCCTGCCACAAGTAACAGCTGAAAGAGCATCCATGCGCAAGTGGGGACACGGGCCTGGCTCTGCCTGGCACCTGGGAACAGGTGACCAGCCCACCTGAGCATTGCTGGCAGGCCTACAGCTCCCACCAGTGCAACGTTGGCCAAATGCCGCTCCAGCATGCAACCCTGGGGAGGCTGTCTGCACCTGGTGCCCAGGCCTGGGCACCTCAAGGTCACCTCAAGGTGACTTCATAAGGATCTGCTGGCGTCTGGTCCCTGGCGTGGCAGGGAGGGGAGTGGCAGCTGACTTGGCCTGCAGTGACACAGGATGACCTTAAAGCCACTCAGCTTGGCCCTCCTTTACAACCCTCCTGGCCAGGGCAAGTTCGAGTTTGAGCAGGAGTCTCCAAGATCTGGCCTTGCACGAGGATGGCACTGGCCCAGAATGGCCAGGAAGTGGCTGTGGGCTCTAAAAGCTGAATGGGGCTATTTCCTCCCCCAGCCTCGCTCATGGTGGCACTTTAATTGTCAGGCTTCCTGAGGTTTGAGTGGATCAGAAGGGGGCTGTCACTAGAGGGATTCCTCCTTCCTCACCCAGGGCTCAGCACGCACACCCCTTTCTAGGACAGTCCAATAGGACATCCGCTGTCCTACTGGGGTGTCCTTGGGGTGGGCCTCGGGGCCAGCGCTCATCAGGGACCCCCTGCCCAGGTACCTGTCTGTCTCATTCTGCACACTTTCAGCTTCCCCTTTGTCCCTGGCTGATGAGATCTAGAAAGAGTGTGTGTTTTGGGGATACGGGCAGTGGGGGGAATTCCTGATCGCTTTTCACAGGGAGCCTGGCATCGGACAAGGTAACCATTAAATACTGATCTTACGATGACATTGCTTGTTTCGACCAGCTCCTGGCCAGCACCTCTCCTGCCCAGAGAGATGAATGGAGGATTCGGTCAGGATCCTGATGAGTGCCCCCAAACTCAGGTGTCATCACCAGATGACAGATGACAGAGAGCTTCTGTGATTACTGACTTCAAGACTGCTCAGCTCCCCATTCTCAGGCTTTGTTGGGCAAAGGCGAGGGGGTATTGCCGATGACTGGAGAGTGGCATGACCCTGGCCAGGGTGGGGGGCAGTGAAACCCTCACCTCATAGCTTTAGAGGAAGCCTCTTATCACTTATCCTTGGCAGCAGAAGCAGTGCTTGCCAATAGAATTTTCTGTGATGATGAAGGTATTTTATATTTGTGCTGTCTGGGATGGTAGCCACGAGCCACAGGTGAGCGCTTGAAATGTGGCTAGTGTGACTGAGGCACTGTTTTTAAATTTTTATTTAATTTTAATTAATTTTAAGTTAAGTTTAAATAGCCACAGGTAGTTAGTGGCTAGTGTATTGGGCAGCACAGATCTAGAAGTAATGCCATCATTCTCTTACAAGGATGATTTCTGTGGCTTCACTGACAATTTAGTTTAGATTGGTTTTCACCTAGACAGGGACAGGACGAGGGTACTGGCTATAACAGAAATTGATGCTTCCCTTCTCACTGCCCCTCCATGTTCATTGAGCCCTGATCTTGTTACAAAGGACCAGGGGTTGATTCACTGGTAGATTAAGCCACTTATGACACTCCTGCTCCTCTTTGTCGGTGATTGGTCTCAGGGTGGGTATGTAACTGAGTGCCCCCTGGAGATACTTCTGGGAAAGATTTTCTTTCCTGAATAGGGAAGGTGAATAGTTCTTTTTAGCCCACCATCTTCCTTCTTTTTGAGACACTGTTGTGTGGATTTGATATTTGGACCTGTGGCAGCCATCTTGTCATTTGAGGGCAAAGCCAAGACAGTCAATATCTTTCTATGGATTGCAGATAATATTTGGGGAAAGTCAGTGAACCCATGTACTATGAGAGCATCTAAGGCACCTCACTAAGTCTAAGCACAATATCATCAATGTAGTGAACCAGCATTATGTCCCATAGTGAATGAGGTGGGGCAGTGAAGTGATCAAGGCCCAGGCCATCCAAAGCTTAGAAACAAAATGAAGGAGACTTGCTGTGTCCACTCCCTCCCCATGCTTCTTCTGCACTGGTCGGATAGGAGATTTATGTAGGACCATAAGAGGAATCATCGCCCCAACATGCACACACATGCACACACACACACACACACACACACACACACACACACACACACCCCTTCAACAGGTTCGCAATGATACTAATAGCGATTTTCCCTTCTGGGCTTAGAATTTCCTTCAGATTTGCTGTTTGTTGGGGAGAGGGATTCCAGGGGCCTCTCCCTTGTCCTTCCTATCATAATAGTCCTTGCTTTTGGGTCATAGAGCCAATGTGTGGATTCTGTTCTATATCTATTCCAACCCTACACTGAGGCACTGGAAAAGTAATGGGTTCAGGATTCCAACAGTCCTTCTATGAGCAGGACTCCAACCAAAGCTCCATTTATCACTCAGTCTGGTGGTGTTCTGGTCCCCCAAGGAATACTGTTGGTTTGAGCCTTGTCCCAAATCCCCTGAAAGTTCTGATTCATTCCTTTCCCCAGGGCAGTTTCCCTGATATGTGGTCAAATCCCCTGTAGGAAAAGCAGGAGTAAGACAGGCAGAATACATTTTTTATGTTATCACATGATGTTTTTTCAAGGGGACCCAGTCTCCATTCAATTCAAGGGGCTGTGAACCAATATATTAGAGAAGCCACTCTGCCACTTTGGGACCTTCTTCTGAAACCAGAGAGACCATTTTATTGGCAGTATCCTCCCAATAACAGTCTGCCTGGGAAGCTGACCCTTGCATTACTACTGCTGGCCCCTCAGGATTATGCTGTTAAACTCTTAACTCTGCTGCAGCCACTGTGAATATTATCTGACTGACCACAGGGCCTTTGCATTACTCCTTCACAATTCAAAGTCCTTGGCAGGAGCACCTACCTGGCTAAGTTTGGGTTACCTGATATAAAGAAGCTGAATGAGAGAATATTTGATTCACCTTTGGCTTCCATACAGAGGAATGGAGGCTGGGCAGCCAAAATATTGGTGATTTTTTAAAAAGATTTTATTTATTTGACAGGGAGAGAGACAATCAGGGAAGGAACACAAGCATGGGGAGTGGGAGAGGGAGCCATAGGCTTCCCACAGAAGCAGGAGCCCAATGTGGGGCTCGGTTCCAGGACCCTGGGATTATGACATGAGCTGAAGGCAGACAGTTAAAGATTGAGCCATACAGGTGCCCCAATATTGGTGATTTTTATCTTCACTTATTGCTTATCTATGTAGTTAGGTCTTTCTTTCTTTCTTTCCTTCTTTCTTCTTTATTGAGGTACAGTTGATACGTACCATGTTATTTTTAGGTATGCAACACAATGATTCAATATTTGCATATATTTCAAAATAATCATGATAATTCTAGTTAACATCAGTTACCATAGAGAGTTACACATTTTTTTCTACAATTTATTACACGCATAGTTTTTAAGAAGGAGTCTGTCATTTTATATATTCTTCAATAAGCCAGTCCCAAAGTTACAATTACTATACATGTTCGGGGGCAGGGTGGATTAAAAATGGTTCTTGGACCTGAAAAGGTCAGGAATACTAACCTAAGAATTTGAGGTGTCAGTCATTTGCGTGCAAGGATGAAACCAAAGTGGTCCCGCCTGGTCCTGTCTGGCCTCTGTGGGGGGACATCTGGAGACCTTGACTTTCAGAAGAGGTTGTTAACCCTGCCCTAGCTCAGCTGCCTGTTTAGACATTGGCATCTGCACTCAACTGTCAAACAGAGACTATTAAGGGTCCTTGCCAGATCAGAGCCATGACCTCACACTCACTCTTGTTTGATACTCAGCAAACATTTGGTTGAATTAAACAACATTTAGTAAGACTTGTCTGAACGGCAGTCACACATTCAGTCATGCATGAGGGCTCTAGCCTTGTTAGCATTTACTTCGGGATTATATACTACATCTCAGATGATCACACGCTCTTTGCCCTCAGGTGCCTTTGTAATGCCATTGACTTAAAGAAGGGCGACTGTTGACACCAGCCCATGGCACTCGTTGTTTTATTTTCAATAAGGATGTTTTTAGGGCCTTGCTTGCTCTATTACATAGGCCCTTTGTATGAAAGCATATGGAAGACATTCCTTTCTGGTCTTGGAATTAAGCACTTGATTTGTTTTTATCTACTGAACATTGTGAGTAATATGGCTGGACTTGTTTCTTTCTTTGCATGGACTGCTAGTAAGTTCAGAGTCAAATTGCGGCCCATATCTAGTAAGTGTAGAGGATTTTCATGGTAAGTATTTTGTGTATCAATCTTATCTCTGGCTTCACATTATTTCTCCTAATCTAATCTTCCCTTCTTCCTAATGATTCCTGTGACTTTTTTTTTTTAAAGATTTAATTTATTTATTTGACAGAGAGAGAGAGGGAGGTCACAAGCAGGCAGAGAGGCAGGCAGAGAGAGGGCGGGGGAAGCAGGCTCCCTGCCGAGCAGAGAGCCTGATGTGGGGCTCGATCCCACGACTCTGGGATCATGACCTGAGCCGAAGGCAGAAGCTTAACCCACTGAGCCACCCAGGTGCCCCGATTCCTGTGACTTTTTAAAAACAAGATTTATTTATTTATTTGAGAGAGAGTGTGTGCATGTATATGTGTGCCTGCATGTACATGAATGGGAGAGGGGTGGAGGGAGAGGGAGAAGCAGACTCCCTACTGAGCTGGGAGTCCTTTGCAGGTGGGTCTCCATCCCAGGACCCCGAGATCATGACCTGAGCTGAAGGCGGATGCTTAACCAACTGAGCCACCCAGGTGCCCCATTGCAAACTTTGATGCAATTATATAAAGTACTTCTGTCCACAACCTTACACTAAATCTGTTCACTGATGCTTTTGAGATGCTCTCAAGTCATCCTCAGATGCACCAATGTGGAAAATTGACCCCACATCACCAGTAATCTTTGTGGATTTTCTAGCTCAATGACGTTGGCTGTACCTTTTGTACACAAAACCTGACTTGCTCAGATCTAGCTGACCAGAGCTGCTCGGGAGATGACTGAAGAAAGTGTCTGGCTTCATCCTTACAAGACGCTTAACAATTGAGCCACCCAAGCGCCCCAACACCATGGATAAGTTAAAGATGCATGTTTCAGTTTCTAGAAAAAAACAGCTAGAAGCAACACCAAGAAGCTTAGCTAAAAAGCTAATAGATGAGATAAGTGGCATAACAAATGATAGTTCACACAAAGAGTGGCAGAGAAGGATAAAGAGAGAAAAAACAAACTTCAGGGACAAATGAAAAACTAAACCAAGATGGTAGACTTAAACCCAACTATGTTAATAGTTATTTAGCATCAATGAACTAAATACTTTTATATACAAAGCTGAGATTGTCAGATTGTGTAAAAAAGCATACAGAACACTCACCAAGAGAGACCATAGGCTGGGCCATAAAACAAGTCTCAATAAATTTCAAAGGATTGAAAACATGCTGAGTATATTATCTGAGGTATTAGTCGTCAATCACAGAGGTATCAAAATTAATAATCAATAACAAAACGATATCCAGAAAGTTCTCAAATATATGGGAATTAAACAACACAATCTTACATAACATCTTAAAACATCACATGTGAAATTAGGAAATAATTTTACTTGAGTTAGAGCGACAATAAAACACCAAAATTTGTGAGAGGCAACTAAATGTGTATGTGGAAAGATTTTTTGTTATTGTTATGGGCTTGTCATTATTATGTGTCTTCCTTCCCCTCAACTTTTGAATGAGAGAGTATCTATTATATTTTCCTGTCTCTGCCTTACCAGTAGTTGTCAGGTGTGTGTTGGGGAGACAACTGGTCTTCGTAGTTCACAGGCCTCTGCACCTAAGAAACCAAACATGAAGAGCTATACTTGACGAACCACACTATGAAAGTATCATCCCACCTGGGTCTAATTTTCATGGTGAGATCCTGGACCTCAGGCCTTACTGTGGTGCTGGCATGGAAAATTACTTTGGAAGTTTTGTTTTGTTTTGAGGGGTGACTCTATTTCACAGTGGATACAAATTATTGGAGTTGGAAGCTAGACTGGGGTCAATTGTGACACTGGTAGGCCCCCAGTCCACCGAACCTGCTGGCATTCCCATCCTCATATAGTACCATATTGACTTAGGCTTGGCTAATGTGACATTAGCAAGAATGATGCAGGTAGAGGCTTATTCAGGGCCTGCACAGTGGGGCTTGTCCTCTTGGAACATTCCCTGGAATTCAGCTGCCATGTGTAAGGAAGCCCATAGCAGGGTACTTAACGTGGAGAGGACCCTGCAGGATAGAGATGAATGTGTGTGTTCCAGCTCCCACCACACTGCCGGCTCGATGCACCTGAAGGAGTGACCTCAGCTATACCATGAACCATCTCCGCTGAGCCCCATCAACCCAGAGAAACATGGGCAATAACCAATCATTGTTTTCCGCCACTAAGTCTTGGGGTGGTTTATTGTGTGGCAGTAGATAACTGGGATGCGTAGGGAGCTCTGAGGCTGGGATGGTCTTTCAGAGTTATCTCAAAAAGAGACCCGAATCCAGGCCTTTTTACCCCCACAAGGACCTGAAGGCAAGCAGAATAGCTCCCCCGCCCCCAAACAGGCCCCTTCAGCTTGCGGATTATTTTGAGCACAGGCAATCAAGTTCCAACAGACTCAGAAAAGGCTTTTTTTTTTTTTTTTAAACCTCTCCCTAACTGCCTAAAATAATTGGCACAGGGGGGCCCAGCCCAGAGAGCGTGCCTTTATCAGTGATAACTTCTTTTTATGCGAAAGACATCTGCATGGCGGGACGTTTGATTACTAAACATCTGCTCTTCTCATCTTCCTGTGAATTTCCTTTCTCCCCTTTGAAGCCCCAGGCTCCCATCCCTTGCCTTTGCTCACGATGGCACAAAAACCTCAATTGCCTGACTGCCTTTGAGTCTCCCATTTTTATGGGGCACCCATACATATGTAATTAAATTTGTTTTCGCCTATTAATCTGTCTTATGCCAATTATTAGACCAGCCAAAGAACCTAGAAGGGAAGAGGGGAATATTTTTCTGTCTCTGCAGACGGGTCCTTAGGTTCATCTTGCCTCTTGGGGGTCTTGGGGGGACGGCATGATCTTGGGTGAAGCAATATGTTTTTTTTTTCTTTCTTTCTTTCTTTCTTTCTTTCTTTCTTTCTTTCTTTCTTTCTTTCTTTCTTTCTTTCAGCTGAGGGCAATTCCCATAGACGGGCACAGCTGTGAGCACTCAGGGGCCAACACTTCTGGCATCTAAGGGAATGGGTGTCTTGATCGGGTAGCACAGTACGGCATTCACTACCGTCAGATTTCTATCGACTTCCTCTATTTTCCCATGGGTGGGATAGAAGGGGCTACAGATACTTTATCTGATGCCAGGTCAGCCTGTAAGATGTGCTTGGCTTAAAGGAAGAATGATTAATTAGTCTAAAACGACATGGTAGGTGGGCCCATGAGGGTATCTTTCCTGGATTTCTGGCCTGAAGGGAGTACTTTCCCACGGTAACTGGCTGCCGTGGAATGAGAATTGGACATCACATTCCCCAACCCTAGAAGGCCACCCTGACTCATTTCTGTGTTCATTGCTCAGGCTATGGAAGTCATATAAAGAAGTTTGATCTTGGGGCCACGGACTCACAAAGGGAGGGATCAGGCAAGTCTGAAGAGGGTATCGGGGGAGGAGTCTGGTAACAGACGAGTGGGGCACTGAGAAGGAATCTTACGGAAAAAGTGGGTATCTTCAGGGATGTTCAATGTGATGTGAAAGGCTGGAGAAACTCATACACCCATCAGCAAGTGAACTGCTAAAAAAAGGAAAAACCAATTGAGAATCAACATGTATTGATCACCTTCCCAGCATTCCAGTCTTCCTTAATTAAAATAACATAATTTTCATTCAGATATTCTGCCTTCCCTAGTGCCCCCTACTCAGGGGAAGCTAACCTCGGTCCACCCGGTGGCTGGGCCCTGGGTGGCCTAAGCCAATCAGCTCGGTCCATCACCTTGGGTCATGTGATGCAAGGCGGTCCAATTAGAGTGAATCGTAGGGCTCTCGCTTGGAATGCTGGGAAAGGGAGAGGCCGGTGGTAACTCTATTAGGATAGAGGCCATTGCCTGTTGCCACTATAGGCGAGGCAACATTTCCCTTCTAGCGTCTTAAGGTTTTTTTGTTTTGTTCTGTTTTGTTTTGTTTTGTTTTGTTTTTTGTCTGAGACTGAGAATTAGACACAGAGGGCAGGTTAGTGGGTGAAAGGCATACACATTTATATAAGTTTTATGTGACATGGGAACTCTTAAAAGGAAGTGGATACCCAGAGAAATGGTGGAAAGGACTTATTTTTCCATCAGGTTGAACAAAGAGAGACAACTGTGGGAAAATTATTAAACTGCGTGGGGAGGCTAAAGGAAGATAAGAAGTATCTAGATGAAGGCTGTGGGTATAGAATTCTCTAGGTCTCAACTACTTGTCCTTGATGATAAGAATGTTACATTCCCTCCGGTGGAGAGGGAGGCATCTTTCACATATGGGTTTTTAATCTGCTTCCAGAGAGAAAAGGGGAGATCAGAATGCTTTTCCCGGAGCTGTGTTCTTTAAGTGCTTTTGACTCAAAGTAATCCTTAAGACCAAAGTGGCATGTTTGGGGTGTCATAACCAGGCACCCTTCCGAGTCTCCTTTGATCAATTATGAAACAGTCACGTGACGGGACGTTATGCAGCTGCTGAAAATGAGCTATTGGAAAGATTTCCATAAGAAATGAAAAGAATGGGTCCCACATATGTAGTCTGAAGTCCTTATATAATCAGGGAACAAAATGTCCATTTTAACCAAGTGATCAGCTGGTGTGGGGTAGGAAAGGTAGTAGGGGAAGAGGGGGAATCCTCTGTTCCTCAGTTACCTCTGCTTGAATCCTGTCCGATGTCTGAGAGAGGAGAGGGCACCCCCTCCTTCAGGGACAGCCTCTGTGGGAGGGAAGGGCACCCCAGGAGACCTGCCAGAAGGTTGAGCCTGAAGTACTGGAGAAGGGGCTTCGTCTACAAATACAAGACTTAAAATACCCAATCTTATTGACACGGCAGTCATCCCACCATCGGGATCCTGTCCTCTGGGGAGTGGCTGAGACTAGAACTTCTGGGTTCTATGTAGTGAAAGGAGCAGGCGGGCTCAGGGCCCCAGGAGAGAGGAAAGTTTGCTCCTTTAGAGACCTGTCAAGCTCTGTGGATATCAGCTTCTGGTGGGCAACAATTCTGTCTCGTTGTTGGGCCCATCACCCAGGACTAACGTGGGCACTGGCACAAGGTGGTACTGAACGAAGGAGGCAAGACCAAGTTGGGGGAGGGGCACAGACTACAAAAGTAGGGGGATTCCCACCTGTGCACCCCCAATGAGGGGAGGCCCAGAGAAACCGCCTTTGGTTGTCTAGCCTGTCTGCTTTCTGGCCGTTTCTGACGTTCCTCCTTTAACCGTAAATAATTTTAAGGAGCCTCCAGCCCAGGGAAGTCTGGGTCTAACTGCTCTCAGTGGGAATAAGCAACTTGAAAGTGTTTGAAAAGAATCCACTTCGGAGGAATTTGCATTTGCAGAAAGCTTTCAATAGAGGCCAAGCGATGGAGCCTGTGAATAAGGTCTTTCTGTGTTTGTGGCTCCATGCGAACAGTGCTGGAGGAAGAAGAGAAAGGAGGCACATTGCATTCTCCCCAGCAGCTGCGGCTGAGGGGGTGGGAGAAGGTGCATTTGCCAGGAGCCAGTGAGGATTCTGGGATGTGTGTGTTGAGTCATCTCTTCCCTGCAGGTTTCCAGGGAGCTGGTTTGCATGAGGTAAACTCGCGACCTGATTCCTAATTCTAAGGGCCACTCTTTCTTGCTCTCCGGCTTCCTCTTGCCGCAGGGATACAGCCTGGCGGGGAGGGGGAGGGGGAGGGGGTGTTGGGGCAGAGCCCGGCTGCTCTGTTGTTTATATAGAATTCAGCCCCACACTTGGATGGGCTCCTGTTCCATTCCTTCTCCCCTCATCTGGGACCAGTGGCTGCTGTGGCCATCAGAAGACCTCACTGTGTGGTTTGCTAATGCTCTCTTGGGCCCCACCCCTTGTTCATCTTCCTTCTCTGACAATGCTGAGAGAGAAAGTGGTTTGTCTTCAGTTTCTGAAGAAGCTGAGAAAGAAAGCCTAGGGAGGAAGGTAATTTTAGAGCCCCACCTGCCAACAGTTAGCAGAAGGCTTCCTGCCCCAGTATAGGAGCCCATCCTGGGTCCTTGGTTCACTCCTGGAAGCTCGCCCTAGAGGTCCCAGTGACAAAGAAGGGGTATTTACCAACCCTCCTCCCCGCAGGAGTCCTTTCCCTGTGGTCTGCGGTCAGCCTGTTGGGTATGTCCTCTTGGAAGGACACAAACCATAGAGTACCAGAGGGACCCCCAGACACTGTGGGGTTGTTGTCCCAATTCTTACCGCAGGACCTTTGAGTACTTGGAATCAAATTGCTGAGGGGGTCCAGGCGTGTAACTTTGAAGCACTCTGAAGTGACTGACATGCATGAGACATCATTTCAGGTGAGCTAACCCCAAGACCAGCCTACACACTAGACCAAGAAATTGCTCTTGCTCTTGCTTTTATTTCTGATATTAACCAAACAAGGTAATAGACAACAAACTAGTAGAAGAAAAGTACCTCCAGAAGAGGACCCCTTCCCCTAGAAAAATGTTACACTATTCCCCACTCTTTCTTCCTCCCTCCCCACCCCTTCCCTCTCTCCCTTTCTGCTCCTGCCTCTCCCTGTCTTTCAATTCAAACAAAATATTATTGACTCTTCCTATATGCCATTGTTATAGGAGCTGGCAATGTATTTGTGAACAACAAAATAAAGAGATCCCTGGCTGGTAGAACTTACAGGTTGGAGGATAAATAATCACCATGAGCAATAAGTAAATTTTACAGCATTTAGCAGAGTACTGAGGGTTGTGGGAATAGAAGTAAGCGGGGCTTTGTAATCCTAAGCAGGTGGTTAGGGTGGACCTCATTGGGAAAATGACATTTAAGCAAAGACTCAAAGGCAAAAATGTAGAGGAGGAAAAATATCTTTCCTTCTATCCACTGGGGCTGCTGTAACCTAAAGCCCATTAATAACAGAAAAGCATGAAACTTATTTAATCTCAGTTTTATGTGACATGGGAACCTTAATCAGGAAATGTAGACTTGAAGGAGTTAAAACTGAACCTTTTTTTTTTTTTTTATGATTTTATTTATTTGACAGAGAGAGACCCACTGAAAGGGGGAACACAAGCAGGGGGAGTGGGAGAGGGAGAAGCAGGCTTCCCACTGAGCAGGGAGCCCGATGTGGGACTTTATCCCAGGACCCTGGGATCATGACCTGAGCCGAAGGCAGACGCTTAACAATGGAGCCACCCAGGTGTCCAAAACTGAGGCTTTCAATGCTGGGTTTGAGAAAGAATGAAAAGTTGTAGGAAAATGTGATTGGACATCTGTGTCTTGGAGATAAGGATGCTCATTTCCCGTAGGTATAAAGAGACCGACTCTCACCGGAGGGTCTTTATGACCTGCTTCAGGGAAAGATCACGGAGTCCTTCCCGCACCTGCTGTTCTTTAAGTTCCTTCAGCTCGAGACAGCCATGGGCTACAGGTAAGTGTGTGCCAGACACAGGGACCAGCCAGCACAAAGGCCTAGTGCGGGAGGGTGCCTGGCACTGGCAAGACTTGGCAGGGAGGTCCCCACAGCTGGACCGTGGTAGGTGGGGTAGAGCAGGAGATACAATTGAAGAGGGAAAGGCCTTGTAAGTCCCCAGACCACTGGAGGATTTTTCAAACACTTAAAATTTAAAGAATAAATTTAAAAATTAAAAATGTCAAGAATAGGGACACCTAGGTGCCTGTTAAGCATCTGCCTTCTGCTCAGGTCATGATCTTGGGGTCCTGAGATGGAGCCCCTCATGGGGCTCCTTGCTCAGTGGGGAGTCTGCTTGTCCCTCTCCCTCTGCCCCTCACCCCTGCTCAAGGTCTCTCTCTCTCTCTCTCGCTGCTCTCTCTCTCTCTCAACTAAATAAATAAAATTTTGCAAAAAATAAAATGTCGAGAATACACTGGCAAAGACTCCCTTCTTGACCTAATTAGAGCCAGGCTCCCCTGGCCCAGACCTTAGCCCTGCTCAGTCCGGTTTTAGTGGGAATCCTGCTGGGTCAGTTTACAGAATCCTCTACCTTTGGTATCTGACCACTCTTGATATCTGATCAAATTCCTCACCCATTCCTCTTAACATCTTTCGCCCTGGCCAGCCTTCAGCAAGAATCTTATCCAGTTGGTTCAGCCAGAATGTCCCCTTTCCCCCCATGTTTCCCCTTAGTAATTTCCTGTCCACTGACCCCACCTGGCTCCTTGGCTATAAATCTCCACTTGTCCTTATACTCAGAATGGAGCTCAGTTCTATACTGAGGTCCCTCTTCCCCCCCATTGCAATATTTCCAGAATAAAATATGCCTTGCTTGCTTTAATTTCCATCCGGCTCTGGTCTTCTTTCAACACAAAAGTAGAGAGAAGAGTGTGATAGCCTCAGCATGCCCTAATTACACAGGTTCCACAATGACCCCCTCGTGGCCATCTTGTGTCCTCTGCTCCCTGTTGCCCATCTCCTTGACATCATAGTGTTTCATCCTGGGTAAGTATTTCTGTGTATATCTCTGATGAGGACTTCTTTTGAGCTGAACACCAAGTCATTTTCACACCTTAAAATTTGTAATTGTTCCTTATTATAATTAAACATCCTGTCATTAAGTCATTAGAGAGTATTTTACAGAGGAGCGACATGATAGATTTGCTTCTCTAAATGGTCAGATTATATGGTGCACCCAGAATCCTCACAGTCTAGTACAGGAAGGTCAGATGGGGGAACCACTTTGGAAGTATGGCAGTTCCTCGTCAGGTTAAAACACTTGCTTACCTTCGCACCAAGAAATGCCCTTCCTAAGTACTTACCGAAGAGAAATGAAAACTTTAGTCTACCCAAAGAATCGTACAAACATATTCATGGCAACTTTATTTTAAAATTCTAAATGGTAAACAACCTGAATGTCCATTATAGGCAAGTAGATGAACCCATTGTGGCATGGTCACACATGGAAATACTCAGAAAAAAAAAAAGGAATCAATTATTGATAGAGATGAGAGAATGAATCAGGTTTAAAACATTGTTGAGGGGCTCCTGGGTGGCTCAGTGGATTAAACGGCTGCCTTTGGCTCAGGTCATGATCCCAGGGGTCCTGGGATGGAGCCCCACATGGGGCTGTCTGCTCAGCAGGGAGTCTGTTTTCCCTCTTCCTTTCCCTTTGCCCTTCCCCCAACTTGTGCCCTCTCTGTCAAATAAGTAAATAAAATCTTTTTAAAAAATGGTTGTGCAAAAGAAGCCAGCTGCAAGAGTGAATGCTGGCTGATTCTACTTACATGAGTTTCCAGAGAAGGCAAAACTCCGCATCTATGTGTCTATGCTGACAGAAATCAAACCACTGGTTGTCTTGGGTGAAGGGGACACAGATATTGACTAGAGGGGGGCTGGTAGATGGGGAGACTTGGTGCTGTGGTTAGACAACAGAGAAGAGTATCAGGGAAATGTGAGGTGATTCAATCCTGCCAGCTCTACTTAGAGTTCAAGGTCATGAATTTAGAGTAATTCCAGCAGCATGGTTGTGTTTACCCAAGTTCCACTGGACATATACAGAGACAGAGAACTGGATTGAACCAGGGTACCTGGTTTTGCTAAGTGAGTAAGATGAAGGGAGATGGACAAATCAATTCTTAATCCCACCAGAATGAAAAGACTTTTCTTTTGCTTGTTCCTACAGAGAAACAACATCCCCAAATATGCATGAAGCACAAATCAGCAAAAGTGCCAAGTAGACCCGAAAGGATCCCCTGTCCCACTTCTTCTAGTCAGCTCTGTCTGACTCCAGGGCCTCACCCAGGGACCTGCTGGGCTTTTTGAGCAACTCTCTATCTGTGGGATTCTTCTGCTCACAGGACCTCCTTGAAGATACTTCATTAGCTCATGAAAAGCATCTCCTACCCCACCTGCAGAATCAGGCACCAGCCGGTGAAACTCAACCCCAGTGCCATTCCGCACAGACTGCTTGTTGTCCAAAGAGCCGTGTCAGGTATAATCAGCTTTCCCAGAATGTGTACAAGCAGTTCAACCTTTACCACTGGAGGTAGCCAGCCAAGAGAAAGGCAGAACGAGTGGAATGTGGAAGGAGGAGAAAAGTATAAAGGAGAACAAAAATCCCAGGGGTTTAGCCTCTTCAGGAGGCTAAACCTGAAGAGGCTAAACCACAGACCTTTCATCCTGAGCCTAATGGAAGACAAGCAGACTTTCTCGTTCATCTGTTTTATGAACTTCTTAACTGGGATCGGTCACCCCAGACTTGAATAGAACTCATTAGCTCTCACCCTCCAAGAAGAGTCTGAACCTGGATCCCTTGCTTCAGTCCCACAGCTGAGACCAACTGGCCCTCTTCTTTGGATACTTCCCTCCTTGGCAGCCAACAAACCTACATTCTCAGCAAGGAGGTGACTCATGACCTCTCAGCCCCAGTCCTTTTGCCAGCTCATTTCTCGGTTCCTGGCTTTGGCCAGCAATGTATCATGAAGTACCCTGAGGGCACTTCACCAGTTCAAATTCCTGCTCCGAGTCTCTGGGACTGGCTGTGTGAAATGAGATAAGAATATAGCATCTGTCTATTATTAAGGTAGATGCCGTCCTTGCACACGCTGAGAAGGAGGTGCCTGGGGAGAGAAGGTCTTCCAGAGTCTCCCAGTGAAGCCAGAACTTGCAGCCATTCCAGGCCTGATTTACTGCCCTGCCAAACATGGCACTGAGCCTGGAACCCCAGGGGAGACAGAAGAGGCTGCCCTTAGGTGTTCCATCTCAGTTTTACGATTGGATTTACCAGTTTAGTTTCCTGGATCCTGGTTACTCATTCTACCTGTAACCCACCAGGCTTCATGGTCTTCCACTCTTAGAAGGACTGCTCCAGTGGGACAGATGACTTTCTCATTAACAGCCGGTCTATGGTCTAGAAACCTTCAGAGCCAAGGTCTGAGTCCAACCTGGGGAAGATGCTAGACCCACAGGCCTAGCCTTGACCAGGCTGACCCCAAACTCCCAGCCATACTAGCCTTAGTTAGTACACTGTGTTCAGAAATACTTGGTTGCGCTTCTTTCTAGCACAAAATTTCCTTCTCCAAAGCCCCTGTTGGGCTGTTGCTTGTTGGTGGTAATGAAAATATTTCAATCCAATGATCACATTTATAGACCACTCTGAATACAGTGGTCTAACCCAAATATCAGCTTATCAAAAAATGGCCTCAGTCAGGGCAGCCTTATTCATTCTACTCTGATGTGTCAGGTGGATTCAAGAGAGGAAAAACACCTGGGGGTCTGCCTCCAGGACCTAACCACAGAGGAAGGAGGTAGACATGCCAATAGAACGGCTGGATGAGGAGTAATGGGCAATGCTCAGCACGTGACCATTTATCACACATGGTTTCCACTCTTCAAGAGTGATGCCCACGGCCCATGACAAGTACTACGGGGCCGCGTGCAAGGGCAGGATAGGTTGAGCCCCAGTGGCACTGATGGCCAATGAAAATACTATTGGCATTTTGGGTGGGACAATGCTTTGTCGTGTGGGACTGTCCTGTGCTTTGCATTCTCAGCCTTCATCATTGACAGTTCATAGCAACCCCCAGTGACCGTGATAACCAGTCACGTTTCCCAGAGGTGGGAGGGTCGGACTGTCCAGGTCACCACTGCCCTGAGGAATCCGAACACCAGGGGCCTGTGGCTCAAGGCAATGATGAATTCTTGGCTCCTAGCTACTCAGGCATTCATTCTGGTCAATTGGGGAGAAGGGGGCAAAGGGAAAGGAGACAGGTGTGGATGGAGCACCAGGGCTCTGACTGTAGGCCCAAATCCAACTGGAATGTATATCTATGGTTTTTAGGTGTTTGGCGTCTGTTCCTACTTCTTTTGGTAACAGGTTACCAAAATTACTGTATGGCCTCTTCCCTGCTGTCCTCAGTTGCTCCATGGAGTTGGCCCTCAGTTCCAAAGGTGGTTCTAGCCTGGCCACTCAGAGCAGGGGTAGAACATGGGAAGAACGTGGGTTCCAGGAGGGACGCAGGGCCCAGTGAGAGGATGATCAGACTCTTTGCTGCTGGGAAGCAGACCACCTTCCTGCCAGACTTGACCTTCAGAGGTGGGCGGGGAGTGCCCCCCACCCCGCCGCAGTTGCTGCTGTGGCCATCTGGCCTCCCTTGTGGGAAGAGTCTGCCAGAAGATGGAAGCTACCGTGCAAAAGCAGGTAGAAACAGGATTGGGGGCATGGCCTGTGCCCCTTGGAAGAGACCACATCTGAGCTGGAATTCTCTCTTGATTTTTATAGGATTTAATACGTCCCCATTTGTTCAGGCCAGTTTGGGTGAGGTTGTCCAACATTTATGAAAAGGGACCAATGCCAAGGCCAGGAAAAGGAGTTACTATCTTCAGTTGGAGGACCCAGGGTGAGCAGAGGCAGCAACCGTGGGCCCCAGTCCTCACCACCCCATTTCTGGTACCTTTCATCCTGACCCGTGGGACAGATGGGTAATATGACCTTGCCCCACCCGGGACATCTGTATTCTTCCTGGGTAGGCTGCTTCCCAGGGGAGGTGCTTTTCAGTTCTTGTACTCTCTCCCCACCGGTATACTGGTACCTCCTTAGGAAAGGAAATCCTGGGATTGGGAGGTGGTAAGTGGGGTGCAGGCTTCCTGGGAACTGGCCTGGACCACCTTGCCCAATCCTACCTTCCCCATTTCCGGTAGACCAGATCCCTGCCTCCTCAGGGGCCGTCCTGCTGACTCCCAGCCTGACCAGCTCTTGGAGTGAGCTGCAGATCACTTGATCAGGGCTCTATGCACTCACTTGAGTTCAGAGCTGTCCTCCTCCCCATTAACCACCACCTGGTATCCCCTGGCCATGACTGAGGGCTTCAGTGCCTTCTGGACTTCCAGTGGTAGCCATCTACATTTCTTTGCCCAGGGCATCATTTCTGGAGTGAACAAAAGTCCCAGGGGAATTAACCACCTCCCTTCCAACACCCCTTAACTGAGGACCAATGGGTTGGGTGTATAAACATCCAGCTTTCTTGCCTCTGCCAGGATTACTCTAAGGTTTATGGTCTGTCTCCCCTCCTCAACCATGGCACCCCCATACCCAGGCTACCCCAGCAGATCTAAGCTTCAGTTGTTCCCAGTGGCCACTGCTCTGAATTGACTGTCATCTCACTCTGCCTCAGCCGCTCAAGGACCCCCAGACTCTGGAGGGGGGCAGCGAAGTTGCGGGACAGACCCCAAGGTTTCAAGTCGCTCTGTGCCCTGTCCCTGCGCCTCTCCCATCACAGGTGAAACCAAATGAAATCATTTCTTAGAGACAAAGTGTTCCCAGGCATGGAGCCTCTGTTCCCCAAGGTGCAGGCCTGGAAAGGGGCCAGGGCATCCCTCCTGTTCCCACTAACCGGGATTACCACTGGACAGAAGTGCAGTTGACTGGTTATGTTAGGTACTGAATCGAGTTGTATAATTCTTGCTTTTAGAGTGGGGAAAATCAGATGCAGTTTGTTCTGTGAGTATGGGCAGAGAAAGTTGCCCCCCTCAGGTCTGTGGTCCTCAACAGGAACAGGAGGACTCCACCCTCGTTTGCCTGTTGCTCTACAAAGTCATCCCACACTTATCTCCCAAACCCATTTGCCAAGTCCAACTCTGTGTCTCTGGGTAAAACACACTAATGAAACAGAATTCTTTTTTTTTTTTTTGTTCTATTTTGGTGACAAGAGAGATCCTTGATGGAAACTGGATCTGTAAGAAAAAAATAAGGATAGAGCTGTTAGCTTGGACAACATTCCATGACCTTGGAATTTTGGTGGCTTTCCAGTTTTACAACCCCATGGGTGAGGAGGGTTCAGCCGTTGAGGTCTTCTTGGAGAAAAATGAATTATATAGGATTCAAATTTCTTCCATTCTCTTGTCCAGTCTCCTTTTCAACCAAACAGCCACTTGGAGCCTGGTGTTCCCCTTCAGGCCGTAATGTGCTTATGCAAAAGGCCTGGCTCACACTTGGCTCAGTCAACATTAGCGTCTTCTATTCTCTCCCCACCCCCAGGGCCCCTAGCAGCTGCGGTGGAGCCTCCCTCCCGCAAAACTGGGCCATGGCAGTGAATTTTACTGTGCTCGGTGCCCGAAAGGAGAGGGGAAACAGCCCCTTCCTTTCGGTGCCTCCTCATTTCCAGTGGGATGCTAAGAGAGAGGCTTACCAAGCTTTAAGAAAGAAGGTTCTAGAAACACCTTTTACCAAAGAGGGGGTTTTGCCACTGCCATTAGATGGTTCTTTAGGCTCTGGACTGAGGAGGACACTAAACTATTTCCTTTCTACCAGGTCTAATTGCTGAGCCTTTGGAACTCAGGATGTCCCAGTGCACCTCCCCAGGCACACGCTGACTTTCACAAACCCTCATGATGCTTTCTGGGGTTCAAGCACTTGTCCAAGCCAAAAGGTCTGGACATTGGAGTTCATCTGTCACCTTCTAAAAGCACTCCTGCCTCTTGTCAGTGCTGCTGGCAGGGTTCCCACCTAGTTTGCTCTACTACTTTGTGCAGTAAAGGGAAGCAACCTCAGCCCCAGAGTTGGGGTAGAATATAGGGGGAGCTCTGGATTGGTCTAATGCATTCAGGGTAATTTAACTCCCCTCTGCCATTAATTTGTTGAAGAAGACATGAGACCCAATTCAGGGGTATGTCACCCCAATTAGGGGGAAGGTATACCAGGGTCAGGGGCTTCTGGGAAAAACTTAACTCAAGAAGAGACATAAGGAGGAGGTGGCCTTTTCCCTGACTTCTGAGGGTCAGGTATGAGGATGGAATTCTGGGAGCTCTTCCAGATATCTGCCCGTGAAGGGGAACGAGCCCCTCCTTTGCTGAGGGGTGTCAGAGCTGAAAGCCAGATTAGTCCCCAGGTCCCTGCTGACCCTGTTGAGTTAACCATCCATGTGCTGCTTCCCAAGTGTTCCCTGAGATAATCTCCCTGTTGCCATTTTGAATTAGGTTTTCTTGAAATTTGTAGCACCAAAAAATCTAAGCCACATTCCACTTATCAAATCAAGTCTTAAAATGCCTCGTGGCATTTGGAAACCGACCAATTTGCACTTTCAGTTTTATAGCTGAATTAAGGGGAGAGAAGTCCGAGGGCAGCACTTTCCTGTTTACCAAGCACCTTACTCATTAGAGGTAGGTATTTTTCATTCTGCCCACAAGTGAAGGCATTCTTCTCACGGGGCAGTGAAAACTTTTTGATCAGGAAGATCAGCATTGAGGGCAATGGTCGAAAATGCAGGATGTGTAGGAAGTAGGAAGGGCGAGTCCAGGAAGCACCTGGGTCAGCCCATCTATCCCAGGAGGGGAAGAGGCTGTGAACCTGGGTGTGGGTGCAGGGCCCCCCCCTCTGTTCACTTTACAGATGAGGGTGGGTCCCGGCCACAGGATAGGGAAGCACATGTCTGTCTGTCCGCACTCTGTGAGGCACAGAAGAACAAACAGAAATGTAGTAGCAGGGTTCTCACAATCAGGTCTCAGCCCTGCTCACCAGCGCCTTCTGCTGAGA
Organism: Enhydra lutris kenyoni; assembly: GCF_002288905.1. NCBI lineage: Eukaryota > Metazoa > Chordata > Mammalia > Carnivora > Mustelidae > Enhydra > Enhydra lutris. The sequence goes on along the minus strand of NW_019154085.1, from coordinate 39,252,186 downwards.
TTGTCTCTTTGCTGCCTTTTCCTACCTGTGGATACCACTTGTTGACCTGAAACCTACCTGCTCTTCCCTATCTCTGAGAACTTACTGAGACCCTGCATGCTTGCCTAGACCCAGAGCAAGCCCACGGCAGGTGTCTTCTCCATTGACACCTTCCTTCACTACCAGACTTTTAAATGGCATCTTCCTGGCCTCAGTTCCTGGCTTTCGGCTCTATTTAGGTCTTCTCCCTGAGTCATCTTAGCCACTGCCTGTGGCTGTAAATCTCAACTCTTATGAATCACTCCCACGCTTGGAGCTAAGACCTGGCTTTTCCAGTGACTTCCATATGTCCACCTGCTTCCGTGACATGTCTCTTTGGTAGTCCAACGCCTCAATAGTAACAACAGAATAGAACAGATCTCTCGATTTCCATCCTCTTCTGCGCCTTTTGCCTCTGGCAGTGGCACCCCAAGGAGTCATCCTTGAGGCTTCCCTTTCACTCATCGCTTCATCCAACCTATCAGCAAGACTTACTGGTTCTGGCTCCATAATGTCCCTGGTCACTTCCCCTCTGCAGCCATCCCCTTGATCCAAGCTCCATCTTTGCTTGTCCAGCCCAGTGCAGATGATTCCCACCTGGTCCTCCTCCCCCTTCCCCATCCTCTATCCAACAGGCACTGCGATTGTTTTGAAATCTTTGAAATGAAAAACCAACAGCTTGAGAGACATCTAGAACATGAAATCTTCAAGGCTGTACATGACCTTGGTCTCCCCTGTGATAGCATCCTGACCACCAGAGCTCTAGCCATATTGGTCTCTTCTCTGTCCTGAAACATGTTAAGTTCCTTCCTGCCTAATTGTTGGATCTGCTCTTCTGTCTGTAAGCACCCTCTTCCCCCAGATTTGCACTGTCTGTCTCATTCTGCCCTATACGTCTCAGCTCAGAGAGGCCTTCACAGACCAGCCTATTGCAAGCAACATACCCGCCTGCTCACCCGCCCTTCTCTGCTCTTTATCAGATCTACTTTATATCTTTATTTCCTTGATAACACTTGCCACCAAATCAAGTGATCTTGTTTATTCATTAAACGGGTCAATTGTCTGTCTGTGGCCACTGGAATGCGGGCTCCCTGGCCGGGGGGATGGATCTTTTGTCTGTCTTGGTTTACTCCTATAGCACAGTGGGAGGGACCCAAGAAATATTAATGAATGAATGCATTATTTAACCAATGAACATGCTCTCTTGTCATTTGGACTCTGCCGTCTAGCTTGGGTGTCAGATAAGCATTTGTCTCCATGGGAATTACTATCCCCTACCCTCTTTGCCTGGGAGCCTTGGCCAGTCTAGATCCACAGACTTTACTGGACTTCCAAGCCCGAAGCCCTTGCCTTGGCCTGTGGGTGGGTGTGGCCAACCATTTCCCTCTGTGGTCATCGTGTCTCACAGTCCCCAGTGTGGTGCCGGGCACATGGTCAGTACTGACACGCGACAGCTGTGCTGACCCACTTGCCTATTTACAGGGGCTCCTGCGGGGAACCCCAGGGTGTTGGCGTGGGAGACACTATGTTTGACTAGTGTCCAGGAATTGTCACTGCAACTTCTAGGCTTTTAGAAAGTCCTCTCCTGACCCCTGCTGGTGGCACCATAATTAGACCTCTTACTCCTAGTGTCCACTGAATGATGGGATAGGACACTGGAGTGCGGGCTCTGGCAGAAGCAAGTCTGGAAGAAGCCAGGTCTTGCTGATGAGGTCAGTTAAAGCACATTTCAAGGGTCCCAAAGCCAATGAGCACACCATCCCAGTGCTGGAACCAAAGTTTGACCAAAGCAGTGGGTCACGTGGGGGAAAGGCCACCTCATCAGAATTGCGAGGCATGGGCTACAGGGCCTGGGAAGGAGCCTGTCTCAGGCGGCAGGAGCCTGTCTCTCCCTCAAGGGACACTGGAGTGGTCAGGGGACAGCTATGGCTGGAGAAAAGAAGTCTATCCCTGGGAGGACCAGCCTGTCAGGTATGAGTTCTGTTGTTGGACTAGTTTTATCTGGCCTGGAGAAGGCGGGTCCCCAGGCCTGCCTCCAGGCAAGGGGCCCACCCTAAGAAGACATAAGGAGTCACCCTTCAGAGCAGAAGAAAGAGGTGAGCGGTGCCAAGTTCAGGCACAGCATGCATTGGTCAGTTTGTTAAATGAGGTCAGCAATATAGAACCCCACAGGCCACTTGAACCCTCACCTCCAACACACTCACAGCCTCAGTCTCTGGGGAATCTTGTTGGCTTTGCCACAGATTCACTCTCAGTGGCAGGTACGTGACCTACTCCAGGCCCTGGACGGGGTTCCACTCTACTCCCCTCCTCCCGTTTTTCCCCTTCCCCATCCCCTTTACTCATCCTCCTTGCTGTCTATAAACATCTCCCTCCTCCCCTCCCTGAGCCCCTCCATGCAGGGCCCCCAACACCACATTAAGTCACCAGGCTCTCTGCCACTCATCTTTCAACCCTGGTTAAAGCAAAGACAGCGTCCTGGCGTGCAGCTGCCGATCTTAGGGTCCAGCGCGTGTCCTTGGAACACACAGGACAATGCCTTGAAAGCTGAGCTTTTCTTGGGCACCCTCCTCTGCTAGAAGTCCATGACATTTGGGATCCATATCTCCTGTGAGTCTTTTTATGGCAAGCAATAGGGTTTTCCATTTATGGCCACACTTAAATTTGCCTTGAAAATAAATGCATGTAAGTTCAAAAGAAAGCTAATTTTAAAAAGAGTAAGGCTATTGCAGGTGTCAAAGTTGGCCGAGTTTGGGGAACACTGAGTTAGGAGGCGGTGTTGATGACGCAGATGGAGCAGCGGCTGTGTGGAGGGCCTCAGCTGGGCGAGGCCCTCTGCTGAGTGTTTGACATGCGTGTTTTTCACCTACTCCCTCAACAACCCAATGAGAGGGGTACAGTTATTACCCCCATTTAACAAGATGATGATGGCAGGAGTTAAGGAAAACTTGCTCCAGGCCCCAGAGATCCTGGATGTGGGAGGGGAATCCAATCTCAGGCTTGCCTGACACCAGTGGCAGAACCCAAGGGGACACCGTGGCCCCGGTTGTAAGGAGCCTTTAGAACACAACGCTTTCGCTCAGGGCCATTCTTCAAACTGCTCATCACCACCTGTGACCCGGCCTGGTGAGTCTGAACATCCCCTCATTAAATCCTCAAAACCGCTGCCCCTGGAGGTAGTTATTATTCCTCCTTCTTTAGCAAGGACATGCCTCTTACAGAAGTTAAGCGAGGCATCTCCGAAGACCCAGTTACCGGGCCCCGTCTCCGAAGCCTGCACCTTTCTGACCACTCCCACGATGGTCATAGTCACGAGACCGGCCAGCTGGCCAGCCCTGTCCTCTGAGCACCCTATGTCTGACTCCAACAATCTCAGGACAGAGGTCCCATGACCTTCCTGGTTTATAGACCGGGAAACTGAAGCCCTCAGCTACTCTGCTATTTCATGAAGCTTAAGGTGCTTTTATTCTTCCATGAAAGTCCCTTGATCAGGCAGCAGAGCCCCTGAGTGGATGGTGAGCTTCCTTTTTGGGTTGGGCTTCTGAGATGCTTTGAGCATCTGTTCCCACCACATGCCCTATTGTGGCCATTCCTCGTCCATTCCTATGGCTGGTGGAGTCTGGGGATGGGTTGAACAGCTGCCATTACCATTACCCCCCAATATTAGGCATTCACTGCCAGTGGATTTGACAATGGCAACAACCATGGGTGCTCTTGGTGCCCACCTAGATCCTCTTCCTGGGCAGGTGCATCCATTCCCCAGCTCCTGCTAACTGTGAATGTTGGCTGCTAATTACTCAGAGCTGCCTCCTTCCCCAGGAACTTTCTCTCAAGAGGGCAAATGAGATCTGCTTTTCCCCAAAGACATACACTCCCCATCCTCACTCCTACTGCCAATTACTCAATGATGGAGGAGCACAGAAGGCCAAGCTTCTTGCTCCAAGGTGAGACCAGCTCTGTGGTTAATTCACATGCCAGAGCTCCCCTGGGATCAGGCTGAGGCTGGACTCCAGCCGAGACCTCCTCCTTGTCCTACTACTTCCTCTGTCCTCTCTCATCTCCTTCACTCCTATTTTCCCTCATAAATCCTATGCACCAAATCCCTGTCTCAGGCTCTGCCCCTGGGAGCCTGGCCCAAGACAGGGGAGGCCCGGAGATACCATGTAAGGCATGCTCTCTGCCCTCAAGGACTGTGCAATGTAGTTGGAGAAACAGGACACATAGGTACCAAGAAATCACCCACAGTACAGGGTAGAAAAGGCTGGAGAAAACAGTGTTAAAAAGATGGGGAGATCACTGGAACTGTGTGGGGGAAGAGCTTATGGAAGAAATGGGGCCAGGTCATGAAAGATAAGTAGCACTTCAGAAGGGAAAGTTCTCTCCGCAGAGAGAAAGTTCCAAGGGAAGTCCCAAAGAGAGATGGGAACCTCTGTCCAACCTCTGTCCAACTTCTCCGGCTTCTTCCTGCCTGGGATCTGTGACTAGGGAACCCCCACCCCCCAGTGAATGTTGTGGGAACTCTGATTTGACAATCCCAATAATGGGTCTAGCATTTTCCAAGAGTATCAGGGCTGCTTGAGAGAGCCATGTCAGATGACCCTGAGGCCAGGAAGTCACTCAGTTCTTAAGCTTTCCCTGAGAGGCTGGAGGCTTGGTCCACCCATAAATTATTCCTCATTTATTCCCAGAAGGGACAGACACTCCCTCAGCCCTGCACTGCAGGCACGGTGACCCAGTGGGCTTGAGCGTTACCTGTGCAAGAGGACGGAGGCACAAAGGGGGTACACATACCTGCCGGACCGTGGGCCTGGGGGGTTGCTCACAAGGATTCAGTGGTGTAATAGGCAGCTCCTAGGGCCCCCAGAACCACAGCAGCAGTCCCGAGAGCTTGGAGCACGCGAATTACGATGAGTGGAGTGTTTCCTTGTAGGTTTTCTGTAGAGCAAAGTAGAAAGCCCACAGGTTGGGAGAATCTGGACTCTAGTGCCTGTCCAGAGACAGGGGAGGCAGAAACTGTAGGATCCCCTCAGCAGTTCAGAAATGCCCATCTCCCCACTACTGATGCTCCTCCCAAAGGAAAACAGCTCTGTCCACCTCTGTCCGGTGACTCCCTGCCACAGGACCCCCACCTCCAAGGATGGGCAAGCCTGGGATGCCAGCTCCTGGGGACACTCAGGAAGCAGGACATGAAGGCAGGGAAGGCTGTGGTGTGCAGGCCCGAGCTAAACATCTCACACCCAGTGTCTTCCTCCAGCCTCACAACAACCCCGTGAAGTAGGTTCTATCATGGGGCTCCATTTTGGAGAAGAATCATCTCAGGAAGCCCCATGGGGTGCCCACCACAGAGGCAAGGAAGATGGACCATCGTGCCAGTGACTGTGAGGAAGGCTTTCCCAAAAGGCGATATCCATTTGGACAACAATCCTGCTGAAGTAGGGAATCTTATTTGATGTGAATGTGTATTTAAAACCAAGATCCAACATTCGGCTCCACTGAGAAATGTAAAGAATATGGAAGCTGATGGTGTGATTTGGGTGGAATTGAGACTAGAGGTCTCACCCGGGCCAGGCAGCGTCTCTGCCCCTCCCTCTCCTTCCCCTAATGGGGAACCACCTTGCTTTCACCTTTCCCTCCACCTTTTCACAGTAAGCCAGGGGAAGATCCCAAGACCCTTCTAGACTCAGCGCAGATAGATACCATTGACACTATAAAGTCTCTGTGGACCCCAACTTTGGAGGGAGCTCCCCTTTTTTCTGAAGCTCTCTGAACTTCTAAGAAGCAAGGCTCACTTCTGGGCTCCCATCTTAGTTTTCTGAATGTACACGTCTCACCTTGCCACATAGACTGCACGATTTTTAAAGGGTCAAGTTCCCTGTTCTGGTTTTCCTCACAGTATCTAGTCTTCTATGCCCAGGAGGGGTTCCCACTTGTTGGTTTTAAAGCGACATGAAATCCATGGCATGGCTCGACAGATGGACAGATGGACAGAAATACTAGGTGTGTGAGAGAAAAATCAGTAGAGGTGAGCGGCGGGCAGGTCGTTCCTTGATGGGACTTACCGGACTGTAGAGTATTTTTAGCTCTACACATGTTCTCTCAACACACTGGGCTACCTGTTTGCCTCTCTCATGTCCGAGAGGTGATGATTTTCAGGGATGGACAGGAGAGTGGATTTGGTGGGGGAGGGAGCAGGAAGAGAGTGAGGCATCGGTTCTGCTCCTGGAGTAGGGGTCTGAGATCCCCAAGCAGGAAGTCTATTCATGGACATTGGTGAGACCTTTGAGTATAGGTATAGCTACTCTGGGGCCCAGTGCTGGGGACAGAGGGAGGCACATAGCCTTGCGCTACTGGGAAAGTGGACTGACATTTTTAGTTCCGTTTTCTGTACAGGGGTCTTCCCAAGAGTGGAAGCAGCAGCCACCAGGTGGCTTTCTCCTGATGGCTTCGTGGGAGAGGAAAGGAAGGGCAGGTACCTCAGAAGATGCTGTGGGAGCCTGGGGGCATGTCCCCTGTGGAGACTGTCAGAAATAGTGTGAAACATGAAACCCTCTGAATGGGGTGGAGGTCTTGCTCTTACCAACCGGCCATGTGAGTTCCAATCAGTATTTATCACTGAATTCTGGGGGAAATTCATAAGCAGGTCAAAAACCTGAAGCTCTCTGATATGGTGTGGGCCACAGAAGGAGGCCGGTGGCCCAACAGAGCACTGAATCACAGTGCTCTGAGTGAGAGAGACTTTTCTAAGGGCTGCGAGGGAGTGTGCTCTGAGGAAGAAGGGGGACTATGGAGAAAAGAACCACGAGCCTCCTAAAGAAGTCATTTCCGGTAAGGAAGAAAACTGGCCCCTCTTTGTGCAGGTGGGGGACCCCTGGGCGTGGGTCTGGTCAGAAAGGACAGGGTGCCAAACCCCAGGAAGTGGCCACCCTGGAGAGGCTTCCCTTCCGTCTGGGATTCTCAAGAAGGAGTTACAACATGGCAGCTAATAGGGTCCAGGACAGAGCCAGGCCCTGGGACCCGAGTGCCCTGAGGGTCCAGCCCCCCACACGCTCCAGAACCTGTAGAAAGTGAGGAGGCTTGGGGATCCTCTCCCTGGCATGGTGGGCCAGACCCGAGGAAGGAGGACATCAAAGATGCGGCTGTGACACAGGCCCAGACGACGCCAGCAAGCGGAGCTGCCGGGGCAAGTGGAACAGGAACAGAAGGCCCGCGGGCCCGCACGAGTCACAGCCCCTGGATGGACAGAGAAGGAGAGAGATGAGGGACCCCTGCCTCTAGGAGGCGTGGGAGAGCTAGGGAGACAAGGGAGGGAAGACTAGCAGGGGAACCTGGTTGTTTTAGAACCTGGAGCTCCCCAGGCCATTTTGAAATAATGGCGCTATTATTTTTTTATTCTCAGTTTATAAACAGGGAAACTGAGGCTCAAAGAATAGATGGGATGTGGCCTTGTAACACAGAGATTGGAAGAAGTGGGTTTCAGCTCAGGGCTTCTAACTCGTCTGGTGCTCCATCCATGGAATTCAGAGAAAATGACAGCGGTAGGAGAGTGACTCCGAGATTCCACTGGAACATGGTCCATTCTTCTGCAGTTTATTGACTGATCCAGAAGATAGTGGCTGCTCCAATTTACAGTCCTTGAAACACTTTCCCAAACTTCTCTCCCATTTGTCCTCTGCTGAGGATGCCAGGAGTCCTCAGATATGGCGCCGTCTGCTGACAGTTTGAGGACATTTTCCTCCTCTTCCTGGCTTGGGTCTTGGCTTCTTGACACAGCTACACGTTCTTCCAACGTAAGCTCCCCAAAGCCAGTGATCAATGGGGCAGACAACACACACTTCCTCCTTAGACCTGCCTACCACAGTTATTTTCCTGGAATGGAGAAGGAAGGGATTCTAAAAGGCAAGACTTATCTTTTTTCTTTGTTAATTTTTTTTAACAGACATTTAATTTCTGTGTTGTAATATTTATTCTTTAAAGTGTTCAGTGGTTTTTGGTATATTAACAAAGGTGTAAATCCATCATTACTGCCTAATTCCAGAACATTTTCATCTTGCGCTCCAAGGAAACCCCATGGCCATTTGCGGTCACTGCCTTTTCCCACCTCCCCCCAGTTCCGATCAATGGATTTACCTATTCTGCACATTTCAAAAATGGAATCGTGTACAATATGTGGGTTTTGGAGGGCTAGCTTCTTTCACTTAGCCCAATGTGTCTCAGGCTCATCCATGTTGTAGCACGTGTCAGTGGTGCCAAATAGGATTTCATTGTATGGACGCACCACATGCTGTTTATCCATTCATCAGATTGTTGATATTGAATTTGTCCCACTTCTTGGCTACCATTAATTAATGTCGCTGTGAACATTCATGTGCACGTTTTTGTATGGATGTTCTATTTTTAATTCTCTGGGGTGTGTCTCCAGGAGTGGAATTGCTTGGTCATACAGTAACTTCACATTTGACCGTTTGAGGAACTGCCAGATTGTTTTCAACAGCAGCTGCACCATTCTGTGTTCCCTCCAGCCATGGATGTGGGTTCCATTTAGATTTTAGGGGCACCTGGGTGGCTCAGTTGGTTGAACGTCTGACTTGATTTCGGCTCAAGTCATGATCTCAGGGTTGTGGAATCGGGCCCCATGTTGGGCTCTGTGCTTGACTCGGAATCTGCTTGAGATTCTCCCTCTTCCTCTCCCTCTGGCCTCCCCACCTCAAATAAATGAATAAATAAATAAATAACATCCTTAAAAAAAAAAAAAAAGATTTGGATTTCAGAAAATGGCGCCCTTATGTACAGGCCCTCATCCCTTATCATCCACCCTTTTTTGCACTCTGGCTTGAATAAAATTCCCCTGGCAGAAAAGTGCAGGGTGTCCACTGTAACCATGGGCAGGCCATCCCTGTCACCTGCGTGGCCTTCTCAATAAGCAGAATTCCTCCCCAGGGGTGAGCCACACGCATTCCTCAAAAGATGTGGGGATGGAACATTTTGCTTTCTACAGATATCAGTTCTGAAGGCCATAATCCAGAAATGTTTCCACCAGTGGTTGATGATCACAATATATGCAATATGTAACACTCAAAACCATTTCTACATGTTAAGAATGGGTTGGTTCTTAGCCACCGAAATACCATTGTCCACGCAATCGCTTGGGGCTAGCTCTCTCACTCACACCTCACTTGCAATTTATATCCACACCATCCCTGAGGAATAAGCTGTGACCCAGAGAGTGTGTGTGGCCTATTTGGGACCATAAAGTCCCTGGCACTGGCTGATGGTGAGGCCAAAAAAAGCTCAGAGAAGGGTGTTCCTCCTCCTGGGGAAACTTGGGACTCTTGGGATCAGAAGGTCAATGCTGCAGTTAAGAGTGAAGATTATAGAGTCAGAATCGACGGAGGTCCCCCTCTTGGTGTTACCAGTGCCTGCTTGAGAATGTGTTGTTTGATTTCTTTGAGCCTCAGTTTCCCCATCTATGAAAGGGAGAATGTGATGATAATACCTCCTTTATAGGACTGTTAAATGGGAAGATTCACACTGACAGCTGAGCTGAATGCTAGGTACATGGTAAATGCTTGCGGGTAATTGTTAGTTCGTTACTACCATTATTATTATTATTAGAAGTAGTAATATTAACCAGCCTGTCTCCCCAACTCCACTTAATTCCCCCTACGCAATCCAATGCTCAGTCAGATTCTAGCTACCCAAGAAGACAGAGGGCCACTTTTCCTAGACAGCCATTCCATTTTCAGACAGAACTAATTGTTGTAAATGTCTTCGTGTTGAGCAGAAATCTGCCTGTCTCTAGTATCTTCCATGGGTAAGGCTGCCAGATTTAGCAGATAAAAATACAGAATGCCCATGCAATATCTGGGACTAGAAAATTACTTGTTTATCTGAAATTCAAATTTAACTGGGCATCCTGTATTTTATCTGGCAACCCTGAGTCAGACCTCTGAGGCCAACAAAGAACAAGTCTACTCACATCTTTTACTTGACAGACAGATTTCCTCCAATTCCTTCAACCAAATCTCATACATCACATGGTTCTTGCTTTCCCAACCCCTCAAACCCCATTATCTTCTTTGGACTAGATTGCTAGGCATCTTTCACAGCACACAAGAGTATGAATGACCACCTCCCTTGTCCTAAACCATATACTTCTATTAACACATCCTTGGTTTTTATTTTTGAGCAGCCGCACGGCACTTCTGACTCCTAATAAGATAGTATCACCACCGAGCCAAGCACAATGTTGATCGATGTGTATGTGTGGCTGCCTTCACTGAGACCCAGGGTGGTGAGGACTGGCAAAATCCAGGAATCCTGAAATCCTAGGTAACAATAAAACCCCAAACCCTCACATTTCACCAGCACTTTCCAGAATACAGGTCAACCATGCACCATTACCCGAAATGAACCCGCCTCCCGGGGACCCTAGGACTCCACCAGCAGGAAAGCTAGATGTTCTTGAGTTAGAAGCCTGCCCACCTGTTTTCCTGGATCGAGAGGATGCTTTCGTGTTAGTGTCCTGAGGTAACAGGCCCCGGGTGGAGGAGTTGGTTTCAGGAGCTGGGAGAGCCTGGGGCGCAGACTGTCGGGGGGTGCTTACGGAGCTGGCTTGGGGGGTAGATCTGGGGCTGGCCTGCTGCGGGGTGGAGGCGGGGCTGGGCTGCTGTGGGGTGGAGGCGGGACTGGGCTGCTGAGGGGTGGAGGCGGGGCTGGGCGGCTGGGGGGTCAAGGCGGGGCTGGGCTGCTGAGGGGTGGAGGCCGGGCTGGGCTCCTGCGGGCTGGATCTGGGGCTGGGCTGTTGCGGAGTAGATGCGGGGCTGGGCTGCTGCGGGGTGGACTCGGAGCTGGTGCGCTGGGAGGTGGAACCATGGCGTCTGGATTCCTGCTTCTTCCTTTTGCCCTTCCTCATGGTGGGTTCTCTTCACCTAAACGTGGACCTACATGGAGCTGCCTAATCTTCCGGCTCCCTCCTGGAGGGGCCGTTTGCCCCTGCCCTGGGGGAAGGCTCTGGCCTCGGGAGGGACCTAAGCCCCGCAGAGAACAGTCACCTCCACCCCTCCTGTGAGGTCACAAACCCAGGGTGGTTCCTATGGCAGGGCTCTGGGGACAGTCTTCTCTGCCTACGCCAGCCTGCTGTCTTCCCTCCTCCCCAGCAACCGGGATAGGCAGAAGGCCCTCAGGGACCTGGGTGAGCCTGGCTACGGGAACGGGGACATCCTGGACTCCCCAAGATGTTGCGACCAGAGCGCCTCCTTCAGGCACCTCTCCGCTGGTGCTCTCCTGGGTCCCTAAGCACTCTCTGTTTGCTTTTAGACCCCCCTGACTCTGAAGCTCAGCTCTGCCATTGGTTTCCACAACCCAAAACAAACTACTTCACCATGCATCCTGTGAGTTTTAGGTAATTCTACTGAAGATTTGGGGGTACACGGGAGGTCCGCAAGCTTCTCCCATCTCAGCTGTTTCCTCCCCATTCAGAAGATCTTAAAGTAGCTTCACCCTTCTTCCAAAACCTGCCCTCCCCACTGTAGGAAGGGGCTGGGGATCCGCAACTTGGATAGGAACCTCGCTTTTGCAAAAGAATTTCCCCTATAAGACATCACAGTTTGGAAAACTACACTTTCTTTGAACTCAGTCGCGGCAATGATGGACTACCTCTCAAACCCCAAACTCGTCGGGTCAATTAGGAGACTATGAATATTACTTCAAGGTAAAAATATGATTTTCCTTTCAGGATGGAAGTGGAGAAGGCATTTTTAAGACAAGCCTAAGCTTCACGCTGTGACCGCAACACAATGTGCTCACCTTAGAATACTCTACCTTTGCCATAAATGCATCAAAAGGTGGGTGAGTATTCAGCAGCGAACCTCATGCTCTTGGGGGTGGGGGTGTGTGATGCCCTTGGCCAAGGGTAGGATTTAGGGCAGACATTGCTAGAAGGCACCTCCATGCAAGGCCAGACCCGATGTGAAATGTGAAATGACAGAAAGTATTTTGGGATCCTAGATCCTGAAAAGACCGTAATGATTCTCTTTTTCGCAGAAGAGAAACTGAGGGAAACTTGGGGAAATTAAATCACCTTCCAAGATCACACAGCTAGTTGGAAGCATTGACAGGGCGAAGTTCCTATTTCATTTCATGATTCCAGAAGGCAATAGGGAATCAGATCATTATACAGACCTTAAAAGTCAATGGGCTAGAAAGATCCCTTGAGTGAGAAGACTGAATTCTTTTAAAAAGAGGCACCAAGGATTAGAAGTGGAAGATCCCTCAGATCAATAAAGTCAGATTGGATTTGGTTGACCATCAGCACAAAGAAGTTTAAGGAGCAGCTGAGTCTACAAGAAGGTGGTAATTAAAGTCAAGAGCAATGGATCCCTCTGCGGAAGTCAATTTAGAATCAGAGAGACTGGAAAACCGGGGTCAGGGACCCTGTCCAGATTTAGCAAACAGGTCGGGAACTCCAAAGGCATTTATCTCTGCAAAATTAGATTTCCAGACAACAGTGGGCTTTTGCCTGGGGCTTCAACCTGATTTAAATCAGGGGTTCTCAACCTCAGCTCTATTGACATTTGAGGCCAGATAAATCTTTGCTGTTTGAGCTGGATGATTCTCCTGTGAATTGTAGGAAGTTTACCAGCAGCCCTGGCGTCTGCCACGATATGCCGGTTGCAACTGCTTCCCCCAACCAAAGATGTCTACAGACAATGCTAAATGCCTCCGTGTGTGTGTGTGTGTGTGTGTATGAGAGAGAGAGAGAGAGAGAGAGAGAGAGAGAGAATTGCTCCTGGTTGAGAACCCCTGTTTTAAATGTATTAGATAAGGGGCGAACACGCATGGGTAGTCTTTCCTGGTAGAGATGAAAGAAGTGTGTCATTTCACACCAAGGAGCCAAATGGCACAGAAAACAAGTCTCTCTTCCTGAGGAGAGCGATGGAGAAAACACAGAGGCTCAGGCTTTGGGAGGAGTGGAGAGTTTTTCTACGGCAATGGAAAAAAATATGGGTGGGTTCTTTCATAAGGGTGGTCCCAAGAAGCAGGGAGACGGCACTCATGGAGTGAAAGGTTGGCCCAGAGGGATGAGGAAGAATGGCACTGTGATACTTTGCTAAAAGGTCTTCCTTGGCCCCCACTGCCTTCCCGCTGGAGCACAAGTTCCCGGCTGGAAGTCTGACTTCTCTATAATACGGTCACAGACCAGCATCCCAGGTATACTGACCAACTCTCTGCTACCTTTTCTAGCTCTTGCCAGCTGTGAGAGTGGAGGCTTGCTTTCCTCCATCTGTGAAAGCCCTTCCCCTCTCTCAGGCCCCTCCCTCCCTATCATTACACTTCCCATCATCAGGTTCCATCCCAAGTGGACCGGTCTCCTCGAGGTCCCCAACTGGAAGAGACCCTTCCCTCCCCGAGTCCCAGATCACATACCGCATGGTGTTAGAGTGATGGGTCTAGTGTTTTCCCTCGAGTTCCCTACTCCCAGGCTGTGAGTATCCTGGAGGGCCCGAGTCCAGAGAAGAAGCTCAACACAAGCTTCTCGAAGGCGAGGGTAGGAGGACAAAGAAAGCAGGAAACCGCCGAAGGCAGGGTGAGCATGGAATGTGGGGGCCAACAGACTGTATCACGAAGGGGTTACTTTCCTAAGACGGGCTGGGGTTTTCTGGCCTTGCCTGAGGATCTTGGAACAGTCCACAGGCAAGGGGCTCTCCTACTTGACCTGGCAGCCACGGGACAATCTCGTGCACTATTTGGCAAAGTGAGAAGATGGAGTCTAGGGGGAGGTGAAGTGAGGATGAGGTTCTGAAGGTGTGAACGTCCACACCCGGTGGTTCTGGACCTCTGGCTGCTTCCAGGGCGCTAAGAGCAAGCGTGTCAGCATTTGCCCCGAAACTCGCATCTTATGGTTGGGTGACACCTCAGACACCAGCTGGCCCTTGGCTCCCACCTGTGAGGAACGGGAGCTAGTCCTCCAAGGGGACAACCTGCTCTCGTCACCAGTAGGAGGGTGGCTGAGCTTTGAGTGACTGGGTATTGGAACTCCCCGTCCCAGGCGCTTCCTTCCCTGCTGCCACCCGCCTCTGGAGAGGACTTCCCAGAGACAGAGGGCACCTGGTGCTCATTCCAGAGCTCAGTGTCCAAGGCTCTGGACCCTCTGGGGCCATAGGCCTGGATTACTTGATAGGCATGCACTCAAGAGTGGAGCAGGAATCCCGACCCATCACCTCCTCCCAAGCTTAGCTGTGAGGAGGAGACGTGAAAAGCCCTTAGGACAGTGCCTTCTGCACACCAGGCGGGGTTTTCTTGTCAATTATGCTTCCCTTGGAGGAGAAGCCTCCAGAACCAATCAAGGAGTAACTGGATGTGGAGAGGCCGGGGTGGGCCTGGGTCCTAGAAACTCCCAAATCTGTACCTTGCAGAAGTGTGATTCAGGGTGCAGGGGGAGAAAGGGGCTGGGTGGATGGGTGGGAAGAGTTTAATTCTACAAATTCAGTAAATGTGAATACTTTTGACCAGAGATTGCCCCAGCGAGCACACCTGGGCTGAGAAATCTAATGAATCTTCATCCACATGGGGGATGTGTCCACTCCCCTGGACCAGGACCGCACTCCCTCCATCCTTGCAGTTTCCATGCACCCCTTCCCCCGACCCCCGCCCGCTGTCGGGACCCTCACCATCCGTCTGGGTCTCCTGATCCACGAGGAGGACGCTGCCCCGCGCCCTGGCATTGTGCCCTGTGCTGGCGGCGGGCTGGACGTCCAGGGCGCAGTCCGAGCGGCTGGGGCGGAACACCGCCGTGTGCACCTCCACCGAGGGGCTGTGCGGTGCGAAGGCGCTGCAGAGCAGGGTCTCCATGCGGCGGCGCGCCTCGGCCTCTTCTTCCGGCTGCGGCTGCACCACTATCCCGACGAGCGCAGCAGGCGGCTGGCGGTGCCGCGCGTGTACCTGCTGCAGGAGCAGCTGCAGCCGCGGCAGGTTGGAGCGCAGCGCCGACGCGCGGCACAGCACCAGGAGCAGCCGGGGGCTGCGCTGGGGCGCCGGGCAGGGCACCCAGCCTCCCGACGGCGGCTCCTCCGCCGCCTCGCAGCAGGAGGTCTCAGACCCAGCCCGAGCCGCCCGGCACTCGCACGGGTCCGTGGCCTTGCACCTGTCGCACCGCCTCTCGTTGGCGCAGCGCCTGCACTTGGCGGCGGGGCAGTCGGCGCCGTCCCACCCGCTGTTACCCGGACGCTTGCGCTGTCGCGTGGCGCAGCTGCTGTGGTAGCTCGCGGCTCGAGTGGACGAGGGCCCGGCGCAGTGATCGTCCGGAGCCTGCTCCAGAACGTCCTGCACGGTCAGGCAGCCCTCATCCCGCTTCCAGAGCTCGCCGAACAGCAGTATCCGGCCGTGGCCCTCGACGGGCTGGGCCCGAGCCTGTTGCTGAGACTCCGCCTTCCTGTCCTGCGGGGCCCTGGAGGGCCCGGCCCCAGGTTCCATGCCCGGTCCCGGCTCTCTTGCCCCTCTGGGGCCCGGGCGTCTGTTGGCCACGGGACAAGCCGCCCTTCCCTGGAGCATGTCACAATACCCCTGCGCCCTACCTCTTCCTGTCCTGACCCAGGGCCTCCGCCCTCTATTTTTTGGAAATCTTCCAACATAGGGAAGTCGCTGCTGCTTGCCGCGGAAATGCCAGCTGTGTTCAGTTTCTCTTGTCATTTTGTGTGCCTTCGGTGTCAACAGGGGAAATCCTTTTATCTTGGGGATGGACCATTATGCCCAAGCCTCCAAGTAAAACAGATTTTCCTGCACCTCACAGGTACTTAAAAAGCAGTGGGAAAAAAAAAAAAAAAGATAAAAGGCAGTGGATCCTGGTGCTCACTGCACCTGGGACACCTGAAAAGCGGTAAGGAACAGAGCCTGGGCTACTTGCTGGATGAACTGGGAGTCAGGGTCCTGGTTCCTGCCTGAACTGGCTGGGGCTGCAGGAGATGGTTCGCAGTCCCCTTCTTCTATGGGTATGTATTTGAAAAATCCAGTCTTTTCCTTCTGTATTTCTCCTTCGCTTTTTACACAGAACTGTACTTAGCCATTTCTGGTCACCAAATATGTGTGTGTTTTCCCCACACTGAGCAATTCTGTGACACCAGCTGGGTGTCCTGCAGTTTAACTCAGTTCTGACACCGTCTTCCTAGGGATAGCATCAGATCCTCAGATCAAGGGTGGTGTCCCGAAAGACTGCCCCCCACTTTCAGATGCCAATTACAAGTCCAGGTTGTTACCCCTGCTTCTGAGCAATTGGCTGAAAATCTGAGATTCCCACAGTCCCCTCCTCAGGTTCAATTGATTTGCTATGAATGGCTCACAAAACTCAGGAAAACAGTTTACTTACTGTTGACCAGTTTATTAACAAAAGATATACAGAAGGAGCGCCTGGGTGGCTCAGTAGGTTAAGCGTCTGCCTTCAGCTCAGGTCATGATCCCAGGGTCCTGGAATCGAGTCCCACTCGGGACTCCCTGCTCAGCGGGAATCTGCTTCTCCTTCTCCTTCTGAGCCTCCCCCTGCTTGGGTGTGTATGCTTGCTCACTCTCTCACTCTCAAAGAAATAAAATTAAAAAAAAAAAAAAAAAGGATCTAGAGACCCAGATGAATATCCAGAGGGAGGAGACTCACAGGGCAAGGTGTGTGGGACAGGGCGCAGATCTTTCATCCCACTTCTGCACACACAGGAATTTCCCTGAACTTCCATGTGTTCACCAGCCTGAGAGCTCTTGGAATCCCAATACTATTAGGATTTTATGGAGGCTTTCTCATGTAGGCATGATCAAGTATTAACTCTAGCTCCAATCTTCTTGACCCTCTCTAGAAGATGGGGGATGGGGCTGAAAATCCCCAACTTTTAATCATGGCTTGGTCTTTCTGGTGACTGGCTCCCATTCAGGAGCCCATGCAGAGTCACCTCATTAGAAAAAAGCCACTCCCATCACCCAGGAAATTCCACCAGCTTTAGGATCTCCATGTCAGGGACAGGGTTAGACCAAATATTAGAACAAAAAATGCTCCTAATGCTCTTATCACTTAAGAAATCAAAGGGTTTCAGGAACTGGAGGCAGAGACCAACAGGTACCTCATAGGGCACCAAAAAGCCAGAAAGATCTTTAGCAAAATCAAAACAAAAAAGCATAAAACTCCTTATCTGCCCTGGGGAGGTGGGACAGAGGTATTCAAGAGAGCCACAGTGATTGGAATTCAAGGGTAGGGAAAAAATTTTTCCTTTGTTAATTTTTAAAAAATGAGCTTTATTAGATTGTTTTAAAATTATTTTTAAAAATATAAAAACTAGGGGCACCTGGGTGGCTCAGTTGGTTAAAGCCTCTGCCTTTGGCTCAGGGCATGATCCCAGGGTCCTGGGATCGAGCCCCGCATTAGGCTCTCTGCTCAGCGGGGAGACTGCTTCCTCCCTCTCTCTCTCTCTGCCTGCCTCTCTGCCTACTTGTGATCTCTGTCTGTCAAATGAATAAATAAAATCTTAAAAAAAAAGAGTGTTCCAGATTATTTATTTTGTATATATATATATATAAAAGACTCTGAGCCAGAACCTCTAAGCGGGGATCCTGCTGAAAGCTGCAGGACCCCTTGGGCCAGGGAATTGGGAAGGACGGGGTAAAGGTAGAAGACCCCACAGCTTTGCAGAAGCAGTGTGGACAGTTTTGGGGGACTCTTTCCCTTCCTGGTTTTTCAGCCTTGGACCAGAGACTCAGCTCACCTTTCATCTGGATAATGTTGGCAAGAACACTTCCAGCTCCTTCCTCCTCCCTCGGCAAATCCAAAAGTTCAGAGTCAGGGACTCATGGGCGACCTTTCCCTAGGGTGCTGGGTCACTGTGTTATAAATTGATGCTAGTTTCATCTAGGATGAATCAGATCCATCAACCTGGCCACACAGGTGTCTGTTCACCTTTCCACAGGGAGACCTGAGTGTGGGAGTCTTTTTTTTTTTTTTTTTTGAAGATTTTATTCATTTGAGGGAGCACAAGTGTGGGAGTTGGCGGGGAGGGTAGTGGGAAAGGGAGAAGCAGACTCTCCACTGAGCAGGGAGCCCCAGGGCTCCATCCTAGGCCCCCGAGATCATGACTTGAGCTAAAAGCAGATGCTTAACGAACTGAGCCACCTAGGTGCCCCTGGATGTGGGAGGCTTAAAATTTGTATCACCGTGGGGAGGAGGCGACCCTGCCTGGGCTTGACCTGAACTTTCTTTCTTTCTTTTTTTTTAAAGATTTTTAAAAAAAGATTTTATTTCTTTATTTGAAACAGAGAGAGCCAAAAAGCATGAGCAGGGGGATGGGGAGAAGGAGACTCCCGCTGAGCAGGGAGCCTGACATGGGGCTCCATTCCAGGGTCCCCGGATCATGATCAGAGCTGAAGGCAGATGCCTAACTGACTGAGCCACCCAGGTGCCCTTTGACCTGAACTTTCTAAGCCAGCTTTTATCAAGTTCTGAACTGGGGAGGACCAGTTAGGAAGGACTAGAGGTCCCAGACTCCCAAAATGTAGATTGGAACTGAACTGTAAGGAGGGAAGCCTGTTTCCCTCTCTAGCTCTGTTCCCCTTGACTGGGGTGAAAGCAGCCCGAGGCTGCCAGGGGCAGGCCAGTGCTGTGTTCCTCACCTTCAGCTCACCGAATCAGACAGTTATCCGAGGATCCTCCTATTTAACTGTCTGACATGGTGGGCTGTCCTTCATCAGAAGGTGAAGACTGAGGTACCACTGACAAAGGGCCCACGTAGGCCACACCCCTGGGCACAGTGAAGACGCAGCATGGGGACAGGAGCCGGGAGGTGGCCCAGCTACCAGCTTCAGCGTGACCTTAGGAGGAGGATGGTGCTGGAGTCCAGGCATCCCTAGCAACCCTTCTGGGGTTTTGTTTTTGTTTTTTTCCCCTGGAGGGAGAGAAACTTATGGCAGAAGTGGCCCTAGAGGCGGGCCCTAGATGTATGAGTGTACCACGTGAATTCTAAGACTCCTTAGCATACACTCGGGGAGGGGGGAACAGAATACATCACCCCAAAATGTGTCACTTTGGCATGTGGATTATTTTGAGCTGAAGGCAAGCAAGACCCAAAAGACACAGGAAAAGCTTTTCCCCTCTCCTTTAACTGCCTAGAAGAATTTAGATAGGGGGCCTGACCCAGAAAGAGAGCTATTACCAAATAATTTTTTTTTTTTTAACCAGAGAGAGTTTTTTGCATGACAGAGCCAACACCCGATTACCAAACACCTGCTTTTCTCATCTTTCTGGGACTTGTCCTCCTCCCTCTGGAGCCCCAGGTCCTTTGTCCCGTTCCTCAGCTCAGGACGGCATGTGAGCCTCAATTGCCCGACCACCTTTGAGTCTCCTATTTTTATGGGGCTCCCATATGTAAAAAAATAAATTTTTTTTCTCCTGTTACTCTGTTCTATGTCGATTTAATTTTTGGACCAACTAAAGAACCCAGAAGGGAAGAAGGGAACATTTTTCCTCAACAACTTTGGACTCCTTCGTGGTTCATCTAAGTTGATGTAACAAAGAGATCCAAGGATATATTGGCTTAGAAATGACATTTTTTTTTTCTATTGAGGTCAGCCATAGACGCTCTGCCCCCTTCACAGGTGGCTTCCTTTCCTGTCTCCAGGGTAGCTGGCCTAGCACTCTTTAGCTCCCAGACAGATTATACAAAGATGGGAGGGAGGGAAAGGTCGCATCCTTTCTAGTGCATGATTTGGAAGGTGGGTGCATCAGTTCCCCTCATGTTCCATTGGCCAGCACTAGCCACGTGACCACCTTGGCTGTGGGAGAACCTGGGACTTGTGGCCTCTGGTCAGGCACCCAGTTAATCCTTCTATTACAAAAAAGAGGAAGAAGGGATAAAAAGATATTGAGGGACATTTAACAGACTCCCCTTTGTGTCTAGTAATAATTGTCCCCATTAATTGAGGTCCTTCCGTGGGCTGGGTGTACGCATATGTTATCTTTTTCTGCAATCCAGCAATGGGTAGGCACTACCTCCAAGTTCTAGATGCAGAAACCAAGAGTCAGAAGGGTTAAGTAAGTTGGCCAAATTCAATCAGCTTGTGAGTGGTAGGTCTGGGATCTAAACCCACATCTGACTGGCCACAAATGGCTGGGATGCAGGAAGGAACATGACATCCTGAGGCTGAGATGGGGCTAACCCTCCATCATTCTGGCTTCTGGAGGCTAATCCAGATATAGGTCGTGGGGTGAGAAGGAGGGAAGGGAAGGTAGGGTGAGGAAGGGGGAGAGGGAATCGCCTGGAACAAGCACCCCCTCCCACCAATTGTTTTAGGCTCTCAAATGGCAAAGCTTCTGGGCACAGAGTTTTAAGGGCACAGTGAGAAAAGGTTGGTTCTAACCTAGCCAACCTGTTCTGACCAAATGACTAACCCTTCCTTCCTTCCTTTGAAGGTGGGTAACTTTCTGACTAAAATATTTATAAAATATTTTCATAATAAGGGATATTGAGAAGAAAGATTTACTATTTCAAATATCATAACTCTTATTGCCAACTTTGAAAAGTCAGAAAGGTCCTGCTTGGATACGGGGTTGAACCCAGAGGTTTGAAAACAAGTGTGAAAGTGTGAGAGGTGTGTGGCAGGACTTGCATCCATTTGAGTCCCTTGCCTTTGCGTCTGGTTGCCATATTGGAGTTCCCCATAAAATTTCATTTAAGGAAAGGATTCTGCAGATAATGCTTGGAAACTTCTGAACTAGACCAAATAGAATAATGTTATGCCTGATTCTTACTTATTTTGAAAAATCATTTAATTATTTTAAATAGGTAATAGAGGTATATGGCTAGATTGAAAAAAAAAAAAACCCACATTGTAGCTTCTGTTTGGCTCTCTTGGACTGCTCTCTAGGGGAGCCAGCTGCCACATAGTGAGGACGCTCAAACAGCTCTGTGGAGGGGTCCACATGCGAGGAACTGAGAGGCCTCCTGCCAACAACCACAGAGGCAGCCATCTTGGAAGCTTTCAGCTCTAGGCAACCTTTCAGATGACCCGACCCTTGACTGATACCTTGTGAAAGACCAACCCTGGACTACTCAGCTAAGCTGCTCACTAATTCCTGACCCTCAGAAGGGGGTGAGATAATAATATTGTTTTATGCCACTAAGTTTTGGGGTAATTTGTTATGCAGCAATAGATGACTCATGCAATGTCATCCCTGAGCCCCACTCTAACCATCATAGGAATTCCACTTTATAGAGAAACAGAGATGCCAACAGACACATGAAAAAATACTCAACATCACCAGGCATCAGGGAAATACAAATTAAAACCACAATGAGATACTACCTCACAGTGGTCAGAATGGCTAAACTTAAGTCAGGACACAACAAATATTGGCAAGGATGAGGAGAAAGGGGAACCCTCTTGCACTGTTGGTGGGAATGCAAGCTGGTGCAGACCTTCTGGAAAACAGTATGGATGTTCCTCAAAAAATTAAAAATAGAGCTACCCTATGACCCAGCAATTGCTCTACTAGGTACTTATCTAAAGGATACAAATGTAGTGATCTGAAGGGGCATGTGCACCACAATGTTTATAGCAGCAATGTCCACAATAGCTAAACTATGGAAAGAGCCCAGATGTCCATCAACAGATGAATGGATAAAGAAGATGTGAGATATATCTGTATCTATATCTACCTATCTATATATTTTTATATATAAATAAATATTATGCAGTCATCAAAAAACCCCCAAATCTTGTCATTTGCAATGACATGGATGCAACTAGAGGGTATTATGCTAAGTGAAATAAGTCAATCAGAGAAAGGCAATTATTATCTCACTCATATGTGGAATTTAAGAAACAAAACAGAGGAGCATAGGGGAAGGGAGGGAACAATAAGACAAAACAGAGAGGGAGAAAAACCATAAGAAACTCTTAACCACAGGAGACAAACTGAGGGCTGTTGAAGGGAAGGGCGGTGGGAGGATGGGGTAACTGGGTGATGGGCATTGAGGAAGGCACGGGATGTAATGAGCACTGGGTGTTACATGCGTCTGATGAATCACTGAATCCACCTCTAAAACCAAAAATACAGTATATGTCAATGAACTGAATCAAAAGAAAAAAGAAAGAAAGAAAGAAAAGAAAAGACACAGAATCTTAGAAGTTATGTAATTACTCTAGGTCACGATGGGTCACGATGGGCAGCATAATGGTCCCCCTAAGATGCTGTCCACATCCTAATTCCTGTAACAAGTGACTTTGTTAGGTTACCCGGCAAAAGTGAATTAAAGTTTCAGATGGAATCATGGTTGCCAGTCCCTCACTTTAAAATAGATTATTTTGGATTATCCAGAGAGGCACAATATAATTAAAAAGTCCTAAAAGGGAGGCAGGAGGGATGAGTCAGAGGGAGATGTGACTCTAGAATGCCAAGAGTGTTGACTTTAAGGATGGAAGAGTGAGGCCATGTGCCAAGGAATGTGGGGAGCGTGCAGTGGCTGGAAAAGGCGAGGGAATGGTCTTAGTCATCTTGGGCTGCTCTAACAAAATATCACACACCCCCGGGGTGTGATCCCTGGTTCAGGGATAGTCATCTTCTTGTGTCCTCACATGGTGGAAGGGGTGGGGGAGCTCCCTGAGGTCACTTTCAGAAGGGCACTCATCTCATCCACCCTCGAGACGTGACCCCCTCCAGAGGCCCCACTTCCAAATACCATCACATATGGGTTTGGGATTTCAATTTTCGAGGACCACAAGCATTCACTGCACAGGAGAAATGGATTTTCCCCTGAGCTTTCAGAAAGGAACACAGTACTGCCAACAGCTACATTTTAGTCCAGTGAGAACTGTGTCCAACTTCCACCCTACAGAACTGTGAGATGACAAATTTGTGTTGTTTTAAGATGCTAAGGGTGTGGTCATTTGGAGCAATAAGAAACTACTAGAACTCACATAGCCAGAAAGGGGCAGAGCAGGGATCCACGTCTGGATTGTCTCATGAGGAGCTCACCCAGACATTGGACAGACTTCCCTTTTCCTCTGCAGGAGGAGCTCTCAAAGCTACTGATTGAGTTACCTGAGCCAGAAGTATGGGAGCTGTGTTATTGTGGGGAGAGGCAAGCTAGGCTAATCTGGCTGCTCAGGAACCTGTGGTTAGAATGCAGGTCAGATTTGTTCAATGAATTCAACAAGGAAGCCATTAAGCTGGTGTGTCTCCAGTGCTGTGGCAACCTATGTCAGCAAACCAAAATCTAAACCCATAAATGCCTCAGGGTTAAGAAATCAAAATCCTAAGGACACCCAATAACGAAGAGCCAACGAGGCTTTCAATTACACTCAATCAAATAACTTCTTTTCTCTGCTTCTGCACTTTCTCTGTCTTCCGCATGGCTCTGACCAGCTAGGTGCCATAACCACTTCCGGTTTAGCGCTGCCCAATGTGGGTTGATTTTTTGCTCAAATAAACGCTTAACATTTTTTAAAAAAGATTTTATTTATTTATTTGACAGATCACAAGTAGGCAGAGGACAGGCAGAGAGAGAGAGAGGGGGAAGCAGGCTCCCCATGGCGTAGAGAACCCGCAGGACTCGATCGCAGGACCCTGAGATCATGACCTGAGCCGAAGGCAGAGGCTTAACCCACTGAGCCACCCAGGTGCCCCAACGCTTAACATTTTTAAGACACCTCAGTTTCTCTTACAACAGATCCTAAGAGCTTTGTGCCATCTCCCCCAGGTGGACAGTCATACTCCTTCCTCCCGTGGGAAATCATCTGAAATTGGCTCATTTGGTCAACACATTTTTTGAGTGCCTATGATGTGCAAGCGTGAAATGTATTCTATCAGGATATGGTGGTGACCGTGATGGATCTGGAAACTTCTTGCCCACCTGGAGGTGATCGTCTCATGAGGCTAATCATCCCAGTAACCCTACCATGATTGCTAGCCCCACTCTGCAATCAGGGAGGCTGCCGAGGAGCAACTCTAGGCAGTGTCCAAGACCCTGGCGCTGTGGCAGGGAAGGTTTTGACCCTGGAGTCTAAGTTCTGAGCCGGAGCCCTAGTGTTTCTCTGAGGAAGGACACACTTGTTGTCACCTGTGTTAACGTGTTCAGGCTGGTTTCTATAGCAAGGGCAGAGGACAGCGAGCCCGGTGGTGAATTCCTGGGAACCAGGGAAGGACCAGGGAAGTCAGGTCCTTGAAAAAAAGAAGGGGATCAGGACACTATAATTATGTTCAGATGTCTAAGAGTCTTCTAGTACGTCGGTGTGGAAAACTAGGCTGTAAGAGAACATTTGATGCTATTAAAAGAGGTTCACGGGATGTGGCTAAATAGAAAAATGAGGTTGTAGAACAGTCTACCTTATGAACCTCTCTCCGCTTTTTGGGTAAAAAATGTACAGAGATTTTTAAAAAGCTGCATAAATACACTTCAATGTGTTAACTTGAGTGTAACTAGGTTATGGATATAGAGATGCCGGGTTTCGCAAATAAAAAAATAGGACATCCCGTTAAATTTACATTTCAGATGAACTGTGAATAATTTTTTAGAACAAGCAAGTCCCACGCAATTATTCGTTGTTTATTTGAAATCCAAATTTAACGGATGTCCTGTTTTTTTTTAATCCAACAACTGTCTATGTGAGATTTTGTTTACCAGTGTGTGTTTTGTGTTTTTTTTATGATGAATATACACTACTCTTGAACTAAAGAGGGGAAATCAAGAGGAGTCCTGCTGCAGTAAGAAGAGTTAGTTACAGAGATGTGCACGGGGGATTCCTGGATTCGCAGGTACCTAGTCACCTGCAGTATAAACTCTGTTCTCGCACACAGGGGCCCTGGCCTGCGCCGAGTCTCCCCACGAGATCTGAGCGACGCCGACCACCAGGTGGCGCTGCCGGGCTGCGGTCCCAAAGGACCCAGAGAGGGAAAGATCAACAGTGCCTCCTCTTGGATCGGGGTCGCTTTTGGTCCAGCTGGCCCTGAGGAGTCCCCAGCGGCAGGGCTAGGGGTTCAGGAAGAGCTGGGTGCAAAGTTGGAGCTCTGTCGCCAAAGCACACTCCTCTCCCCTTCCCCCCAGAACTGCTGTTGACTGTGGATGAGTCCCAGGGGAGAACCGAGATGCAGCCACCTCCCCTGCCACGTGTTTCCTGTTCCCTTTCCTCCAACTCCACCAAAGGTATCTCCTCAATGACTCAGCTCAACAACCTCCGGGGACTCAGGCCTTGCCCTGGAATGGAGGGCAAGGACTAATCTTGTTTCCTGCTGGTCCAGGCTGGCAGTGATGCTGTGGGGAAGGAGGAACAGGAGGAGGGGGCAGGGAGAGGTACCCAGGCACAGCCACCAACTCTTGATTCCATCTAGAGGGACTTTTGGGGGAGAATGTAATTCTGGGAACTGCCAAAGTATTGGGAACTGCCTGGCTGGAAAGAGGCCCAGGAATAGGAGTTCAGGTACCTGGACATCTTTGGATAGAATAGGGCGTGGTAGAGCCTCAGGGTCAGCCCAGCCTGAAAGGGAGAGGCAGAGAGAATGAGAGGGAGAACCAGAATCCTCAGCAATCCCCAGAAGGCCTTGGCGGAGCAGGTGTTGGGGAGTGTGATGGCTAATTTTATGTGTCAACTTGGCACCCATATGTTTGGTCAAATATTATACTAGATGCTTTTAGGAATGTATTTTTTAGATAGGCTTAACATTTATATCAGTAGACTTGGGTAAAGTAGACTGCTGTCCATAATGTGGGTGGGCCTCACCCAACCAGCTGAAGGCCTTAAGACTGACCTGCCTCAAGAGAGGGGGAATTTGCCAGCAGGATGCCTTTGGACTCAAATGGCAGCATCACCTCTTCCCTGGATCTGCTTACCCTGCAAATGTTGGATTGCCAGGTTCCAGAATCATGTGAGCTAATCCCTTAAAACAAATCTCTCTTTCCCTCTCCCCATCCTATTGGTTCTGTTTCTCTGGAAAACACTGACTGATACAGGGAGCACCAGGGCCCTGACTGAGATTGGCAGACCTGAGAATTCTCTGGGGCGGTCAGCACTGGATGAGCATCTATTATGTGTTGACTTCTATGTCAGGCACTGGGTACAGTGACTTTCTGGAAAGGCACTGGACCTGGGCAATGAGGTGAGGAGAAAGCCCTCTCTTAGTAGCTCGTCCCAGAATTCCTCTTGGTGAGAACAGTCTCTGCGTGGGAAAATATCTTAGAGTCACTTGGATTAGTGAGAGCCACGGGTGTGAACATCTCCCTTCCTCCCTACTTTGCCTCAGTGACTTTACGAAGCCCCTGCTCTGCTCAGCCTTGCACAGAATGTTCTTTGGCCCATCTGAGGGGGGGAGATTAGGGGCATTCCTTCCGCACTCAGGGAGTTTGGGTCAGGGTCATGAGAAGAATAATACACAGGAGTTGCCATGCATAAGTGTATACTACAGGAAAGCCAACTGTGAAATCTGGAAATTGAAAAAGAAAAAGAAAAGAGAGAGAGAGGGAAATCCCTCTTCCCTCTCCCCACCACCATTTGCAAATTAGATCTGTCCCAGGGCAAGGAATAGCCCACTTACAAGGAACAAATTGAGTTTTGGTTTAGAGCCTCAAGTTCTGGCATTTGGTGGTTTAAAGGTGATCTCTGAGCGTGGTTCTGGCTGAAGGAATTTTAGTTTCCTGTACTGACCTTTGAACCTTCTGCTCACCCCTCAGGAAATCTGGGACTTCACAGAACACAGTCCAAGGCTAGCATGCCGAAACCATTAGCAGGATTAATTGCCAAATGGGTTTTCTCGGAAGCCTGGGTCCCGCATAAAGTGGGCAGCCCGCAAATGCAGGTCCAGGGTAGGGGTGTGGGGGCGTCAAACAAGACTCTATGGGCCAAGGTCATAGAGTCCACTGGAAGATGAGCTAGCTGGGGTCTGGGGTGGCTGGCCAAAGTTGGGGGGGGTGCTTGGAAGTGGGCCCTGAAGAGGGGATATCATTTGCATAGCTGGGAAGGGGTTTGAGGCCCAGAAGCATTTCCCAGAATGCCTTCTGTTTCTTCTTGAGAAGTGGCGAGAGCCCGAGGGAGCAATGGGTTTCTCAGCGCAGTTCTGGTATGAGTGTCCCTGACCACAAGCTGCTAGTACCACGCCAGAAAGAAAGAAAGAAAAATCGTAACCGCTGCCTCCCATCCCCCGTGTCCAGTGAGAGTCTCATCCTGTAGTGGGCTGAATGGTGGCTCCCAAAAGATATTGTCCACATTAGAATTCGTGGGACCTGCGAATGTGACCTCATTTGGACAAAGGCTCTTCACAGACATAGCTGAGGATCTCGAGATGCAGAGATCTGTCTATGGGATCATTATCTGGATGGGCCCTGAATCCAACGGCAAGTGTCCTCGCGAGAGATGCACAGAGGAAAGACACCGAGACAGAAGAGGAGAAGGCCGTGGAACATGGAAGCAGCGAATGGAGTGCTGGAACCGCCTGCCAGCGAATGCCCAGAGACCCCCGAAGCTGGGAGACACAGGAGCAGTGTGTCCTCTAGAGCTTCCGGAGGGAGTGTGGCTCTGCTGACACCTTGATTTTGGACTTGGCAGCCGTCCGAGCGGCAAGCCATTCACTTGCTGTGGTTGTGAGATTCCAAGCTGAGGGTCGCTGGTTGCAGGAGCCCCAGGAAATGAATACTCATCCCAACGCGCATCTTCTCCGAATTCCTGGGGGTTCGTGCTCCTGAGACTCTTCAGCCACGTGTGCCCAATTTTGCCCCATTTTGCTCCATGGCCACCTGCAAGTGAGATGGTCCCCTCATCCTGCTCCTGCTCCTGCTCCGCGTGAAATGTACTCGCACCAAGAATTTCTTGTTCTTAGGAAACCGTGGGGCAGGAGTGTAGCAGAGACGGCTTCCATTCTCCAGCACAAACACTGAGTCTTCCCTCCTCCAAATTTGGCTAAATGAAACCATCCCCCACCTTTATGGAGTGAATCTGACACCCGTGGACTAGCAGGTCCTGAGAAACGGAATCGTGCACACGAGTGTGTGTGTGTGTGTGTGTGTGTGTGTGTGTGTGACAGAGAGTGTTAGCATGTGTGTTCCCCACACCATTCTCCCCCTTCTCATCCCCACCACCCTCGCTTCCAGGGGAGGAAGGAAAGGCATCCTTTCCAGCCAGGAAGCCAGAGCCTGGCCATAGGGGTAGGAGATGTGCCCAGAGTCTGCTTCTGAGGACAAAGAAAAGGGAAACAAAAGAAGACTGCCCAGGACTGAAGAATTTCATGTGTCGTTCTGGCCGCGGTGGTAGAGTTTTCTGGAGGATCAGGGCAGGCTCTGGCCACACAGAGCCTCCGTGATGACTCGCAGATCTGCGGCTCGGCTCATGCCTCCCCTTTGTGTGCCTGACTGTCATGTGGTGGCTGCGTAGCTGTTGGTCACCCCACTTCACTGCGGGCCTTTTCCAGGATGTCCCTTTGAGGCTACAACCATTTTGCTGGTTATACAAGTCAGAACCCTGTGAGTGCCCCCTGACCCCCTCCTCCTTATCATCCCCCAAGCCCATCCCAGCCCCAGAGCCCCAGATTGTTTATCTTGCTTGTCACCGAAATGTCACCTCAGCAGTTTTCCTCTTATCAGCACTGTTGGCACCTTGTTCCTCCCTCCGTGACCCTTGTGATCGTTGCTGTTCCCCTTGAGAAGGGAAACCAGCATTGCTTGTTCTCTGTGAGTGTCCCTAGTGTCCCCAAACAGTGCCTGGTGCTCAAGAAGTACTTGTCAAATAATTGAATAAATGAAGTGAATGAATGAGCAAATGCTATGTTGAGCCAGGGTGGTCCTGGAAAGAAACAGAAAGGCTTCCCCCGCAGAGGCCGAGATCCACCCAGGAAGAGCCCCAGGTGCCCCGGATGATAAGAAAGGGGAACCTCTGGCATGATGAGTAGACCCCTCCCCGCAACCTGAGCACAGGGCTGGAACCAGCCAGAAGCCTCACAGGTCCCAGAAGCTGGCACAGGTGTGGAATGCCCATCCCAGTGCTTGGGGCCTTTGGGAAACCCTCTCCACCTGGCTGATGTTTGCCAGCTGTGTTTTCCATTCATTAAACTTTTCCAAAGGCTGTTGAGTTCCGAGTGTCTGTGAATAGTGAGTGCTGAATGGGGCAAGGGGGCTCAGGGAACGTGACATGTACACCCTTCCTGCTGCCTTCAGGAAGACTTCAAAGGAGCCTTAGTCCAGTATAATTTAGGGAGTCCTTCTAACCTTCCGGTGTGGGCGGCAGCCTATCTTGGGTCCAGCCGCAAGCCCTATTACAGTTGGCTCCGCCCACTCTGCAATTGTGCACACCCTGACATTTTATTTTGAAATTGTCAAAATTGAAAGAAAAGTTGAAAAAAAGACTACATGAAATAACCCCCCCTACACACACCTTCCCCTAGATTCTCCAACTGTTAACATTTTGTTATTGTATTTGCTTTCTCTTTCTCGCCCCCTTTCTCTGTGTATTTTACATACTTTTATACATACTTTTTGCTGAACAATTTGCAAGCAAGTTGCTGACATCTTGATACTTCTCTTCTGAATATCTCAGCATCTCCTCCTAAGGATGTTCTGCCACAAAACCACAAGACCATTTTCACAACCATAATAGCATCCAGTGTACCATCTGTATTCAAATCTTTACTGTTGTCCCCCAAATCACGTTTAAAGTTGGATTTTTTTTTTAAGATTTTATTTATTTATTTGACAGAGATCACAAGTAGGCAGAGAGGCAGGCAGAGAGAGAGGAAGGGAAGCAGGCTCCCCGCTGAGCAGAGAGCCCGACGCCGGACTCGATCCCAGGACCCCGGGATCATGACCCGAGCTGAAGGCAGCGGCTTAACCCACTGAGCCACCCAGGCGCCCTAAAGTTGGATTTTTTTCTGCCACCCAGAATCCAGTCAAGGTTCCCGTATGATATTTGGTTCTGTCTCCTGAGTCTCCTGGGATCTAAAATCGTCTGTCACCTTGATGTCGTTGCTGTGGCTATTGGTTTGTTCCAGTGACCTTGGCTCTTTTGAAGAGTCCCGGGCGGTCAGCATGTGGGATACCCCCCATGCCAGATTAATCTGCTTATTTACTCATGGATACATTCAGGTTTAAGACGTTGGACTAGAGTACGACCTAGGTGATGGTGTTTACCACTACTTGAATCACACCAGAGGACAGATGACGTCAGATTGTGCCCTCTGGGTGATGCTGAGTGATGTTCTTCAATTTCTCCTTTGAGATTAAGAAGTAGCTTGTGGGATCCTCATATGGGCCTGGACTCTACTGAGTGTCCTGTTCACCTAATAGTTTTGGAGACATCAGCGGCGAGCCTTGCCTGAATCATATACCACTGAGGGGGGCGGACATTGCAAAGTGGTGGTGGTTCATTCTTTCATTCCTTCCACCTTTATGAGCTGCAATTTCCCCCATCTCTTTCCCTAAAAAATCACTGCAGATTCATGGATTTAAAAAAAAAAAAATGTGTTATAACCTGACACTACCATTATCCATTCGGGCATTGACCTGGTCCCACATCGAGCAGCGGGAGTCCTTCAGGTCAAGCTCCTGTATCCCTTGCACGTGATCACAATTTGCCTTTGGCTCCCTGAGATGTTCTGGGCTCCCCCTGTACATTTTTAGCTCCAGGCCTAGAATTAACCATTTCTTCAAGGGGTCCTGGCACCTAGAACGACAGCTAGAACACAAGAACACAGGGGTGCCTGGGTGGCTCAGGTAGTTAAGCATCTGCCTTCAGCTCAGGTTATGATCCCAGTGTCCTGGGATCAAGTCCCATATCAGGCTCCCTGCTCAATAGGGAGTCTGCTTCTCCCTCTCCGTCTGCCTGCTGCTCCCCCTGCTTGTCTCCCCTCTCTCTGTCAAATAAATAAATAAAATCCTAAAAAAAAAGAACAAACAACGCAGTGTGATGTGTGCTCATTGGTATAGGAGTGTTGTTCCTTCTAGGTCTGTCAGTGAACAGAAACTGGAAGCTCATTTTTACAAGATTTTTTATATTTATGTACTTGAGAGAGAGAGAAAGAGAGAGAAAGGATGAGTGTGGGGGGGTGTTGGGCAGAGGGGGAAGCAGACTTCCCGATGATCAGGGAGCCCAATGCGGGGCTTCATCCTAGGACCCCAACATCATGACCTGAGCGGAAGGCAGCTACTAAACCAACTGAGCCACCCAGGCCCCCTGGAAACTCATTTTTCAAACAATCATGAGTTCAAACTGGTATTTCCACCTCACATTTAACATCGTAGGGTTTTTCTTTAACTTCTTTTACTTATTACTAGTTTTTTTTTCTCTTCAGTAAAATATGTATCTCCTTAATACTATATTATGCATAAAAGAATTTCAGAATTATAAGACCAATGGTATTACTAATAATATACCTAGCAAGTAAAACCTATATAATCAATTTTGTTCTGTTTGTGTTTGCACTCTATGGTAGGGTTTGCTTTATCCCGTCCTTGCAAAATTTAATTTTATTTTTTTGTACACATGAAACATTTATAAGGTTCAAAGTTAAAATGACATAAGAAGATATACAAGAGAAGTCTCACCACCATCCCTATTTCCACATTGTTCCCTCCCACCAACACGGTTAGCTTCTTTTGTCAGTTTCTGTTACACTTCCTGTGTTTCTTTTAATGAAAATAACACATTTTCTTATTTTTTTTCTTTCTTATACAAAGACAGTAGTGTATATTTCCTCTTTGTGTATTACCCTGAACTTTGTTACCCATTTAAATAGACCTCCCGTGCTCACTTTTGTTTCCTCCTGTTTGAGAACATTCTGACTTCACATGGAATCCATTCAGTGTTGGTTTTTGTTAACTGGTGCTGAGAATTAGCAAGGGCCCTCGATAATTTGATACATTTGATAGCAGGGCACTGGAAATACCTGGGTCTTCCTGGGGTTTGTGTGCCCCCAGACTCCGAGAGTGATGGGAAAACAATAGAACGGAAGCCCAAGTTCAGGTGAAGGTCACGCAGCAGGCTGACCTCTCCCTCTTCTGGCCTCTCTTGGGATGTGGTGGCTTTACCCATCTTGGGATGGGGTGGCTGACCCCAGAGGATTAAGATTAAATATTGCAAGGAGAGAGGCACCTTCTGTGACCAACACTTGCCTTAGTGGAAATGCACACTTAAAAAATTTGAGATAAAATTCACATCACATAAAACTCAAAACTAACCATTTTAAAGTGTGTACTTTAGCCGCTTTCAGCACATTCACAATGCTGTATAACCACCTTTTCATCACCTCCAAAGGAGGTGATTTCATAGGAAATTTCATACCCATGAAGCGGTCATTCCCCATTTCCCCTTCCTCCCAGCCCCCGGCAATCACTAAGCTGCTTTCTGTCTTTATGGTTTTGCCTATTCTTGACATTTTCTGTAAATGGAATCATAACGTATGCACCCTTGATGTCTGGCTTCTCTCACTTGCCTTAATGTTTGCAAGGTTCGTCCACATTGCAAATGTATCGGGACTTCACTGCTTCTTATGACTGGACACGCCACGCTTACACATTTCCCAGCTGGTGAACAGCTGGGCTGCTTCTGCCTTTTGGCCCTACAGACAGCGTTGCTGTGAACCATGTTACATAAATCTTATACCAGTCTAAACACCTGTTTTCCATTCTTTTGGGCATATCCCTAGGAGTAGAGTGGCTGGGCCACACGGTAAGTCTACATTTAACCCTTCAAGGAGCCGCCAGACCGTTTTCCACAGCAGCTCCCCGGATTTCCATGCTCACCAGCGATGTAGAAGGGTTCTGGTTTCTCCGCATCCTTGCCGACGCTTTTTATTCTCTATGTTTTTGGTGATAGCCATCCTACTGGGTGTGAAGTGGGCAAAGTACATGCTTGTGTCACGAGCTTGAAATGTACGTTACTCACTTTCGTCATGTTGCCCTTTGGTTCTACCTAAGGCTTCTATTTCCCTGTAAGATGTGTCTTTATTGTCTTTTAAGCTGGTGCTCCCGGGGATCCATGGCTATAGGAGAGGAATGCTGATGTATACGAAGCATGATGTCAGCTGAACGTTTGCAAGAAACCTCAGATGGAATCTTTACTGCATAGAGTCACACCATGTACTATGGGGGTACAGAAACACAGAGGTGATATTGTTAACTTGGGGTTTGGGGTGTGAAGTACAGAATGAGACAGGTGACCTTTAGGACTGTTTTTGAATCTACAGCAATTGGTGTGATCAAGGTAACCTGGCCCAGGCCTGAGGTCTCCAGGCTCCTAACAAAACCACCACATGAATGGGTAGAGTAGCGCTTCTCCAGGCCAGTTGGCTCCCCACTGCGGGAACTTTTCACCCAGTCAACTGTGTTGCTTGGGGCCTTAGCGGCAAGGAGGCCATGCCCTGGGGGCTGGGAGATCCAGTGAGTCAGAGACCAAGACCAGGGAGGGTGAGAATTACCACTTCCTGTATATGAAAAATAGTCAGAGGGATGTCAGTTGTGTCCTTTCCTTCCTTCCCCCTCAACCCCCCGCCCCCGACTCCAGGCTGTGGCCAAGAATCAAATTGGATTCTTTCACCAAGACTCAGCCTTAAGCTCCCCACAAACTCCTGGAAACTCAAGGAGTTTGAATAGGGGAGGTCCCAGGTAGTTTTCCTTATGGCTGTTAATGATTTTAATTATGGCTATTTTTCAAGGTTGGTGGCTGAGCAGATGAGCATAACATTCATTCAAGAATCGAGGTCATGGGTGCATGGGTGGCTCAGTTGGTTAAGCGGCTGCCTTCTGTCCAGGTCATGATCTCAGGATCCTGGGATCGAGTCCCACATCAGGCTCCCCGCTAGCGGGCAGCCTGCTTCTCCCTCTGCCTTTGCCCCTTCCCCTGCTCATGCTCTTTCTCTCTCTCTCTCAAATAAATAAATAAAGTCTTAAAAAAAAAAAAAAAAGAATCGAGGTCTTATCTCCTGTAATTCTCATGCCAAGTAAAGTCCAGTGAGGTGTGAAATCAGAGGAATTCTACCTCGTGGATCAGGCAAGCCTGGACAGATGTGGGGGGCCTCTGTGGGGGATCTACCATAAAGGATGGATGCAATTGAGATGGAATTGAAGGGAGTAAGGACAGGAAAGAGGCAGGAAGGAAAGGTGGGTCCTGCATCCGCATACTGACCGAAGCTGAGAGTCCCAAAGTAGGAGGGACTTCTAGGATAAAACTGTGAATCTGAAATATATGTAAAAATTATTGTGGCAATTTTATTCTAAAAGTTTCACAGCCAGTGATGCCTGGATGGCTCAGGAGGTTAAGCAGCCACCTCTTAATTTCGGCTCGGGTCACGATCTCAGGGTCCCAGGATCCACTGGAATCCCAATATGGGCTCTATGCTCAGGGCTCGTCAGGGAGTCGGCTTGAGGATTTCTCTCCCTCTGCTCCGCACTCCATTCACACGCAAAATAAATAAATAAATAAATCTTTAAAAATAAATAAAAGTTTCATGGCCAAATTTGGAAGTTATGAAAGAGGAATGATTATTTCTTGGTGTTGTTAATTGTGAGAGCCCTAGTTACTTCTACTGAACATTTGCCAGACTAAAAAAGACACTCCCTTTTAACTGAGATAGGTAGTTATTTTTCAAATGAGATCAGAGCAGGATATTTGAGGGATACCTGGGCTTCCCAGGTCAGGTCACTCCTGCTGTCCAGGTCTAGTTGTTAAAAGCATCTTCCTCCACAATCCGAAGTGTCCTGGCTTGGACAATAATTAATACGGCTCCGCTGTTTATCATGAATTAT
Organism: Enhydra lutris kenyoni; assembly: GCF_002288905.1. Taxonomy (NCBI): domain Eukaryota; kingdom Metazoa; phylum Chordata; class Mammalia; order Carnivora; family Mustelidae; genus Enhydra; species Enhydra lutris. Next base: position 39,217,432 of record NW_019154085.1, on the reverse strand, counting down.
TATTATTATTTATTTAAAAAGTTGTGATGGAAAAAAAATTGTGATGGAATATACATAATATAAAATTTACCATTTGACCCATTTTAAAGGGTACAGTTCAATGGCATGAAATTCATTTTCATTGTTGTGAACCATCACTACCATCCATGTCCTGAACTTATTTTTTTTAACCTTGCAAAACCAAAACTCCATAGTCATGAACCATTAACTCCCATTCCTTCCTCCAGCCCAGGCCCTGGCAACCACCCCTCTAAGTCCTGTGTCTGTGAATCTGGTAGCTCTAGGTACCTCATGTAACTATAATCATACAGTATTTGTCTTTTGGTGACTGCCTTGTTTCACTTAGCATAATATTTTCAAGATTCAGCCATGCTGTAGTATATGTCAGAAAGCCCTTTCTTCTTTAAGGCTGGATAATATTTCATTATATTTACTATGTATGTACACATATATATACATTTTTACAATGTGTGTGTATACACACACACACACACACACACACACACACACACACACACTCACTTCCTTTATCCATTCATCTATAGAGGGACAGATCGCGTCTACATTTTGGCTATTGTTCCTAATGCTGCGATAAACATAGGCACACAATTATCTATTGTGTCTCTATTTTCAGCTCTTTTCAATTCCTGAAATGTAACTGTTGGATCATATGGAAATTCTATTTTTAACCCTTTGAGGAACTGCCTACCGTCTCCAGTAGTGGAGACACCATTTCACATTCCCGCCAGTAAGGCACAAGTGTTCCAATTTCCCTGCATCCGCATCAACACTTGTTACTTCCTGTTAGTTAGTTAAACGATAATAGCCATTCTAATGGTTTCTCACTGTGGGTTTTTTCCTCTTTTTTTTTTTTTAATTTTATTTTTTATGAACATATAATATATTTTTATCCCCAGGGGGGTTTTTTCCTCTTTTTAAACAGTTTTTTATTTTAGCTCTACTGTAGTTAACCCACAATGTTTATATTAGTTTCAGGTGTACGATATAATGATTCAACAATTCTATACATTACTGTTGCTCATCATGGTCAGTGTCCTCTTAATCCCCCATCACTGATTTCCCCCATCTCCCCACCCACCTCCTCTCTGGTAATCAGCTGTTTGTTCTCTGTAGTTAAGAGTCTCTTTCTTGATTTGTCTCTCTCACTTTTTTTCCCCTTTGCTCGTTTGTTTTGTTTCTTAAATTCCACACATGAGTGAAATTGTATGGCATGTGTTTTTCTCGACTGACTTATTTCACTTAAGCTAATAAACTCCAGTCCATCCATGTTGCAAACTCCAGGATTTCATTCTTTTTTTGTGGCTGAATAATATTCCTCTGTACATATACACCACATCTTTATCCGTTCATCTATCAACGGACACATGGGCTGCTTCCATAATTTGGCTATTGAAAATAATGCTGCAGTAAACATAGAGGTGCATATATCTTTTTGAATTGCTGTTTTTGTATTCTTTTTTTTTTAAGATTTTATTTATTTATTTGACAGACAGAGATCACAAGCAGGCAGAGAGGCAGGCAGAGAGAGAGGGGGAAGCAGGCTCCCTGCCGAGCTGAGAGCTGGATGCGGGGTTCGAACCCAGGACCCTGAGACCATGACCTGAGCTGAAGGCAGAGGCTTTAACCCACTGAGCCACCCAGGTGTCCCTGTTTTTGTATTCTTTGGTTAAATACCCAGTAGTGCAATTACTGGATTATAGGGTATTTCTAGTTTTAATTTTTGGAGGAACCTCTATACTGTTTTCCACAGGGGCTGCACCAGTTTGCATTCCCACCAATAGTGCAAGAGGGTTCCTTTTTCTCCACATCCTTACCAACACTGGTTTCTTGTATTTTTTATTTTAGCCATTCTGACAGGTGTGAGGTGATGTCTCATTGTACTTTTGATTTGCATTTCCCTGGTGATGAGTGACGTTGAGCATCTTTTCATGTCTATTCCCCAACTGTATGTCTTCTTTGGACTCAGTGTTTGTATGTATGTTTAAGATTTTGTTTTTAAGTAACCTCTGCATGGAACACGGGGCTTGAACTCACAACCCTGAGATCAAGAGTTGCATGCTCCATCTTCTGAGATTGCCAGGTACCCCTGGATTCACTGTGGTTTCGATTGCATTTCTTTAGTGGTTAGCGATGTGGTGTATCTTCCCATGTGCTTAGAGGACATTTGTATATCTTTTTTGGAGGAATGTCTATGCAAGTTGTTTGTCTATTTTTGAATCAGGTTTTTTTTTTGTTGTTCTGTTTTTGAGTTTTAGGAAGTGTGTATTTATTTTGAATATTAATCCCTTATCAAGTACATTGTGGATTTTGTGTTAACATGAGTTTGCAACTTTTTAACCTTGCAAAATTTTGAGATGTAAATATATAAGATATAAAGATATAAAGAGATATATTTTGAGATATAAAGAATCTCCAAACTAGGCTTTTGCTTGAGTGACTCATAGTGTAAATGTATAATTGAATTGTATAACTAGAGCCCATCTTAATGGTTATTTAGTTTGATGTTACAAATGCAAGTACACAAAACAATTTTTTAAAGATTAGAGTTATAAAATTTAATCTGTTATTCTGCCTAATATTCTCATTTAGATCTGCATTATGTGTTGCACTGTAAAGGATAAGTTGTTTTTTAAAAATGTATCTAGCCCACACGTTATCTCAACTATCAATCTACTTCCTGATGTATGCATTGGAAAGCTCTTGATAACTGTTTTGGTTTATAAAATAAATGCCTTTCCCAGCCATCATTAATTCTTGCAACATTTTTCTCTGTCAGTTAGATCATGTTTTTTTTCCTTAAATGTTTGGCAGAGTTCACTAGTGAAACCATCTGGGCCTGGTGCTTTCTTTTTTTGAAAGGCTTTTGATTCCTATTCAACTTCTGAGAAGAGATTTATTCAGATTATCTATTTCTCCTTATGTGAGTTTTGGTATATCGTGCTTAAAAAATAAAGATTTTATTTATTTATTTAGAGTGAGAGCACAAGGAGGGGGAGAGGCAGAGGCAGAGGGAGAGGGAGAGGGAGAGAGAGAATTTCAAGCAGATTCTACTCTGAGCATGGAGTTCAATGTGGCGCTCTATCTCAGGATCCTGAGATCATGACCTGAGCTGAAATAAAGAGTCAGATGCTTAACTGACTGAGCCACCCAGGTGTCCCTAGATTGTGTGTTTTAGGAATTGGTTCATCTCATCTAAATTATTAAATTTGTGGGCATAGAGTTGTTTATAATAGTCCTATATTCTCCTTTTGATGTTCATTGGATCAGTAGTGACTGCCCCTCTTTCTTTTTATCAGACAAATATTTTTCAAGACCTCAAAGGAAGACCTGAAACCATAAAAACCTAATATTAATTAGTAATTATAAATATATAATATTTACTATTATAATTAATATATAATATATAATTAATATTAATAAATGATGTTATAATTAATCACATAATTAATTATATAATTAACTACAAATCAATATACATGATTAATATAACTGATATTAGTTAATTAATATTAATTAATTAAGTTACTAATATTACAAATATTGGTAATTTGTGTCTTCTCTCTTTGGTTAGTTTGTCTAGAGGTTTATCAATTTTATTGTCTTTTCCCCCCGCAAAGAATTAGTTTTTTGTTTTAGTGATTTTGTCTATTAATTTATCATCTTTAATTTTATTAACTTTTACTCCAATTTTTGCCATTGTTTTCTTCTGCTTGTTTTGGGTTTCTATTACTCTTCTTTCTCTAGTGTCTCTAGGTAGAAGCTTAGATTATTACTTTTAGATCTTTCTTCTTTTCTAATATGTGCATTCAATACTATAAATTCTCCTCTAAGCACTGCTTTTGCTGCATCCCACAAATTTTGGTAAGTTTTCATTTCATTTTCATGTACAATATTTTCCTCAAAATAATTTTTGAAACTTCTTTTATCCATATGTCATTTAAAAATGTGTTGTTTAATCTTCAAATATTTGAGGATTTTGTCGCTATCGTTCTGTTATTGACTTCTGGTTTAATTTCACTGTGGTCTGAGAACATAATTTATATGATTTCTATCCTTTTAAACTTGTTTAGGTCTGTGTTATGGCCCAGAATATGGTCTATCTTGGTAACTGTTCCATGTGAACTTGAAGAACGTGTGTGTTATGCTGTTGTTGGGGGAAGTATTCTGTAAATGCTGACTGGATCCAGCTGATTGATGGTGCTCTTCAGTTCAACAGTATCTTTATTGTTTTTCTTTCTATGTGTCCATGCGTATCCATGTGTGCTCACTTCTTATGAGCACACCAGTCATTGGATTTAGGTTCCACACTAATCCAGTATGATCTCATAGTTAACGTGAGCAATTACAACTGCAAAAGTTCCTATTTCCAAATAAGGTCACATTCTGAGGTTCCAAGTGAACTTGAATTTTGGGGAGACATTATTCTACCCACTACACTTACCGCTGCATCAACAGACTCCAGTATTATAAAAGTGGATTATGGGGGCACCTGGGTGGTTCAATTGTTAGGCATCTGCCTTTGGCTCGGGTCATCATCCCAGGGTCCTGGGATCGAGCCACATTGGTCTCCCTGCTCAGTGGGAATCCTGCTTCTCCCTCTCCTGCTCCCTCTGCTTGTGTTCCCTCTCTTGCGTGTCTCTCTCTGTCAAACAAATAAACAAAATCTTTAAAAATAAAATAAAAAGTGGATTATGACCGAGAGAGCTGCAAGGCACAGACTATTTAAGACGGGGTTCTTAAGGAAACCCAAAACAAGAGAAGAGAGGGAAAACAAAACAAAACAAAACAAAACAAAACAGACATCTAGAGGAAACTGAAGTCTTTGGCACCAACAACTACAGCAAACACTAAACACAGCTTAGATCCTCATTAGATTAACCTAAAACCGCGTTTTAAAAGTCTGATTAGCTCAGGTCCTATTATCACATACATCACATCTGACCTTTGACAACATATTACAAGCCATGCTCAAAGGCAACAAAGTAGTCTGAAGAGACAAAGCAAGTATCCGAACCAGACTCAGCTATGACAACGATTTTGGAATTGTCAGGGAATTTAAAAGGACTATGATGAATGTGTTAAGGGGTCTAAAGGAAGGGGTGGACAGCCTACAGGAACAGATGAGTGATGAAAGCAGACTGGAAGGCTGGAGGAGTTGTCCTTGTCTCCTTGCCCTTCCCCCAGAGAAGATAAGGGTCTGGTAAGGCAGTTTCTCTGGATTCACGCCTTTATTAAAGAGAACATAATGCTCTTGGCTTTCAAAATGGTTACATTCCCCCTGAGTATGTTTGAAAATGGTTACTTTCCCCTCCACTTGGTTGACGCATGGAGATTTTTGTCCAGAACCTTCACAGTGAGAGCCTGGTGGAGCTTCTGGAAGTAAAGCCCAGACAAGTTTGGGACTCCAGGGATTTTTAGCTGTCAGGTTAGTCCACACTCTGCCTCTGGCAAGTCAACAGACCGTTCGAGTGTTCCTGTTCCTACGGACTGTGGGCTCCAATGGCGGCTTCAGCTCCTGGTAAGTCACATTTCTCTGTATCCCCCCCACCCACCAGATTTCAGGCTGGTGGGTTGCTCTATGACCTCAGTTCTCCAATGGATCTAAGAAAAGCTGTTGATTTTCAGTTTGTTCAGATTCATTTCTTGTGAGGATGGAAGAAACTGACTCCCAGGCTCTTTATGCATGAGAGTTGCCTTTTGGAGGTTTTTTGTTATTCAGAATTATACAGTTTGGTGTCACGATTCTTATCTTCCCACTAATTCTTCTTTTCTTCCTTCTTAAAGGCACCCCCCCCCTTTGCTGAAGACTATCAGGAAACAGATGTGGAGTAACAAAAATAAGAAACATGAGAAAGTTATAAAGGGTCGGAATCTTACAAACTCTCTCAGAGTAATGACTTTCTGGTCTGTGATTTTGACTTCTCCCTCTAGAAATCTGTTGAAGCCTTGGTAATTCTCCTGTACCTGACCTTCAGGTATGACGGCCCCTGCTCTTCTCTGTTGCCAAGTTTTTCTTATCTTGTCCTTCTCCAAAAGTGTTTCTGGTGTGTTTTCTTGTATTGCTGTTACTTTGTAAACAACTTGAAGTCCAAGCCTCAGTCTCCTCTGTCCTTGGTGGTTGTCTGCCATCTTGCACAAAGCCAGGCTGTGATTAGGACTCGGGAAAATGGACTATCAGTCGGGTTGGATTCTTTCCCCAGTTGGTTTGGTGTAGCGTGAATCACCTATGTCACTAAAAGGCCACTTACTACCACATAAGCCCAGACAGGCGTCCACGTGTCCGACCCAAGCCTGGCTCCAACAGGGACAGATTACTCCTAGGAAGAGCCATTCTGAATCTGACAACTAGATATTTGACCAAACCATCAATGCACCTTCATTGTAGAAAACCTGGGAAATACAGCTAAGTATGAAGAGGAAAAGGAAAATGATCCATAATCCCATGGTCACTCTTTTTACTCCTCCGGAATTTTTGCTGTGCATGGCTAATACTCAGGGGGAAGGAGAAAGGGTTCTTTAGGAATCAATAAAAATCAAGGACTGTTACTGCCTGAATTGTTCTATGTGTATACAAAAAGGGATAACACAGTGGTTCAGGAAAGCGGCTGGACAGGAATATAGCCTTTTTATTCAAACGTATCTGCGTTCCAAATCTCAGGTCCACCACTTACTAGATGACCTTGAGCCAGCTGCTTCTCTCTGTCTCAGTGTCCTCCTCTGTGAGATCAGACTGCTCCCACCTAGTCTCCAGGGTGGTTGGGAGTTAATTCAGGGATCTAGTGTACCTAAAGCACTGTATACAGCACTGGGCACCAAGCCCCCAACAGGGAGCAGTTGAAGGGAAAGAAGAATGAGGAGAAGGAACTAGAGACCACCTAGTACATTGTGCTTAATTGTCTTCCAGCAGAGGATTTCCTGCTGTTTTAAATGGAGTGTATGACAGAGACCCAGGTTTCAGATTGTTTTCCCAGAGGAATGCCAGCTAATAAGGAAAGAAGGAGTAATAGAATTGGATAATTGCCATTCTGCAGAATCCCGTAATAATGGATTCCGTCAATATCATCAGATGCTAAAGCCATTGAGTGAAGCTCAATACCCAACGCTGTTGGGTATGAGATGTTCACACAGTATCAAAATATCCTTTCAGGGGCACCAGGGTGGCTCAGTGGGTTAAGCCTCTGCCTTCCAATCAGGTCATGATCTCTGGGTCCTGGGATCGAGCCCCACATTGGGCTTTCTGCTCAGCAGGGAGCCTGCTTCCCTCCCACAACCCCCCCCCCACCTGCCTCTCTCCCTATTTGTGATCTCTCTCTGTCAAATAAATAATAAAATCTTTAAAAAGAAAGAAAGAAAGGAAGAAAGAGAGAAAAATTAACTTAACTCTTTAAAAAATACCCTTTTGCAGATTGTGTATTAAGGACAGGGGAGAGGTCTGTCAGATCTCACCTTAACTAAATGATCAAAATCAGATTCATAAATAGTGGGACAGACTAACGTTCTGTACCTCCCGATGTGATCTATTAAGGAAGGACATAGCATCACCTCCAGTAGCATCTGGCCCCAAATAGTTCATCTGAATTACATCACGAGGAAACAATTATGCAAACAGAGATTGGGGAATAGTCCACAAGACTCTTAAAGAATGTCAACATCATGAAAAACCAAAAATGGAGGGACAGCTGTACATGAAAATACATTAAACAGTGTGTGAACCTTAATTGTATTCAAGATGATAATTTTTTCAAAAAGGATATAAAGGACATTTAGGAGATCATTGGGGAAATTTGAAAAAGGACTGTCTGTGACATAATATGATTGTGTCCCTGCTACCTTTCTTGTGTGCAATGATGGTATTTTGATTCTTTAAGAGAATTGTCGTCCTTTTTTTTTTTTTTTTTAAGAAGCAGGCTAAGTACTTAGGGGTGAGAGTAATCTTATGTCTACAACTAATTTCAAAGCATTCAGCAAAAAAAGGTGTGGTTATACATAGATATGTGTAGCTAGAAAAAATTGGTGAAGGGTAAATAGGTATTTTTCTTTCAAAGCCAACCATGAGATCTCCTCTTTTGCAAGTTCAATATTTAAAAAAATTAAAAATTTGTAATAAAACACAGCTTCCAGATGAATGCTAGGACAAGACTTCCCAAGGACTGAGGCATTGGGACTCCCTCCTTAGGAAAATGAGAGAGTGTCTGGCTTGAAGACATAGGCGTCATTTTTTCTGGCCACATTTTCTTGTGTCTTCTTTATGGACATCTGGTCCACAAAGGTATGTATAACCATCCTGTACACTTGAATTATATTTGGTTTTGCTTTACAGTTCCAAGAAGATTTCCCTTGAGCTAATGTTGACTAGAGTTGTAATACAACTAAATGTTCTAGTATATATGGACACTAGGACTGCCTCAAACAGGCTCAAGAAAGAGCACAATGAAAAAAACCCTATGTTCATGTTGTGGAAATTTCACAATTATGTGGGAAGAACAAAGAGTCTGTGTGAAAGCTACTTTCCTTCCCAAGAACATCTGACCTCCCTGTCACATGTGACTGTAACCATGACTCAGACCCTTGGTCACATCAGGGAAACATAGAAAGTAGGAAGTTAAGATCTTTTTACTGGGGATCCCTAAAGAAATAACACATAACAAATAGACAACTGACAGTGTCTAAGTTGGTTTGTACTGTCTTACATGGTGTCAATAGCAGACTACGAATTATTCTTTTCTTTGCTACTCAAAGCAGATGGAGATGATCATGTCACAGGAAGGATGAATGAGATGGAATGCCAGCTCTTGGTGACAGAGGAAATTACTCTCACAGTAAATGGGGAAGGAGGATGGGGGGAATTCAAAAGATGAATCCGTCTCTAACAGTACCTGCTCCAAGGGACAGTATGTTCGTTTCTTCTCACCTGCCCATTCCAATTGTTTGATGAAGACTGGTTCTAGGATGATATTAAGGCAGATTCCTGGTTCAGGGAGGCAGAGGGTGATAGTTGATTAGTGATGTCTATGTTATGATTTTTGAAAGACCATCTTGGCTTGCCTGTCTCTCAGCTATCTTTGAATTCCCAACACTAAACTGAATGCTGGAAAAACCCTAAAGTCTTCAAAAAAGCTTTCTTAAAGTGATGATTATAACAATATCTAATATCTGTAAAGCACTTACAATGGGCCAGACTGTAATGGGAATGCTTTGTGTGTATTAACTTAATTGATCCTCATGATGATTGATGAGGTAAAAGCCATTATTATCGTGCTCATGTTACAAACAAGGAACTGAAGCAGGCTTCCTCAGGTCTTTCCTCACCATCTCAGTAAGCCTTTTCCAGTTATCTTATTTCAAATTTAACCCCCCATCACTTTTCTCTGCTCTAATTGTCTCCTTGGCACCTGTCACTGACCTTGTATGATGGTAGTTAGTTATTGTCTCTCTTCTCTCCCTGGGATGTAAGTTCCTGGAGGGGTTTTTGTTGGTTGGTTGGTTTGGTTTGATTTGTTACCTCCATCTTCAAAGCCAGCAATGAGGAACGAAGTTCCCTCTGACTTTCTCTTCTGTCTCCCTTTCCTGCTTTTAAGGACTCTTGTGATTATCAGACCCACCTGGGTAATACAGACTAATCCCCCTATTTTTAGGACAGGTGATTAGCAAACTTAATTTCATCTATAACCTTGATTCCCACATGACTTGATGCCACATGAATCAACACATTCCCAGGTTCTGGGAATTAGTATGGGGATATCTTTTGGGGGAGGGCGTTATTCTGCCCACCTCAGAAGCCCTGAGGAGTGCTTGATGATCCACAAAACTGGTTGCAGCTGGTGTTTCTACTTCCTCACCTCTGGCCCCCTCAGAACCAGCTTCCCTGGGGTATCCATTCTCCCTGAGCTCTGTAACCCAAGGGTGGGCCTAGGCATTGCCCAAATTCCCCAAGGCTCATTTAAAACAGGATGAAAACATCACTGTCACAACTGGCACTGAGACTCCTCTTAGCCAGGGAGATATCTTGACAACTGTTAGGGCAGAAGGTGAGGCCCGAGGGTGGAGGTGTCAGCATGAACCCAGGCCACAACTTGGGGGCTCGAGAGACAGAGAGGGGTCAGGAAAGCAGTGGGGTGAGAGGAGCCTGCCAGAAAGAGGCTGTGGCCTGTGTGGAAGCAGACTTGAGGATGTCCCCTAGGAAGAGAGTGCCCATAGCCATTTTAGCTTGGGAAATGCTTGGCTGAGAAGCCAAAATTTGTGTTTCTGTAACATGAATCCTCCCCATCTCCATGTAGCTCACCAAACTCCAGAAATACCCAGGACACTGATGACTACCTGTAGGCAGGAAGTCTTGGGGGATCTCTGGGAAGAGGCTAACAAACATGGTGGCCAGAGGGGGTCCTGGAGGTGTCAGCTACCCCTGCCCTGAGAACTTGCTGAAAAGCTGGGAGGGCTTTGGCTGTCTCCAGTCCATGGAACAGGGCATCCCAGGGAGGGCTTTGCCCCCTTCCCCAGACCCTTGAGGTCCAGTGGAGCCCATCTCATCTAGACCTCATGGGATGGCGAAAGTCTAGTAGACTTCTAGATCTCATAACTAAAGCCAGATTGTACCTGTTAATTGTATGTTCTTGAAGGCGTGGGGATAACAGGAGGGCATTCCAATTGAAACACCAAAGGTGGTCAGCAGGTTTTCAGGCTCCTGGCACCCAAGCTGCTCTCCCCCAGGTTTCCCCCTCCCTGTAGGCCTACTGCCCCATAGAGGACTCACCTTTGACCCTGTCGTCTCTATCTGAAGTCCAGTAACCCCCTCTGCCCCCAATTTAATCTTCTCAGGGCCCAAAGAAAGGGGGAAATGTTCTTTCTAACTCTCACTTCTTAGTTTCCAAGCCATTCCAAGCTGCATCTGGCACAAAGTGGAACCAATAGACGTTTATGTTCCTTGGGGTCAAAGTGTAGGCTGTTTTTAAGGTTTCTGATACATGTTGCCAAACCGCCTTCCAGAAACCTGAGAAGGTCCTTCTCCCTCAACTTTTGCCAGCACCAAGAATTGCCATTTAATAAATTTCTGCCAATATAACATGAAAAAAACACCTCATTTTCAGTTCTTTGATTACATGTGAAGATGGGTTTTTAAAGTATACACATTACCTCTTCAAATGGGATGAGTAATAATGAAAAGCCTATTTTAAATGTCATTAAATCTCTATTTAGATATGAGAAAATTTCAATACATACGAAGAAGGGAAGGTATTGTTATCTGTGCCACTTTTGTTATGAGAGTTTTGGCTAGGGAAGGGGAAAGGAGAAAAACCAGAGAAAACTGAGGAAGAGGAATGGAAAGAGCAGAAGAAATAAAAGAGGGAAAGAAGAGATAAAAAGGACAAAACTTAGAATTGGGGGGAAAAAAGGGAGGTTTTCTCTTTTAAATGGAGTACAGGAAAGGGAGAACAGAAAAAAAACAGTATGAATTGATCCTTCCATGACACTCTTCAAATAAACTGTAAATAGTACAATGAACTAAAAAAACCCAAACAAAAAAACCCCAAAGACATCAAATCCAGTAACAGACTCCGTGTGAGTGGAATGGTCCCGGTTCTCCATGAGCTGAAAGTACAAGGAAATCCCTAATGACACCTTGCAACTTAGATGCACTCTTCCAGGATTGTGCTCAATTGTTGGGATTGGGTTCTTGTCCTTCACACTGGGGCACGCTTGGCTCACGTCCCCAGCACGGCTGGCTGAGGTTCAAGGTTGGCCGCTTCTGCACATCTCATGACTCCCCTCTCCCTGCGTTGTTGTTTCCTACCCTGGTGTCAATGCTTTCACTTTTCCATTCACAGTCATGAACCAATAAAGGCTAACCTCAGTGTGATAGTCCCAAAACTACGGTAGCGCAGACCAAGGGGGCAGATGTACCATTGGCTGCTGGCTGCCAGGCAGGGGTTCCAGGCGACAGTTCAAAATGCCCATTGGACAGCAAATGGCTTTCTCTGGTTGGGGGGTGTGAGAGGAGCAGTGGGTGTTGGTTTGTCTGGTGGTCAAGGGTGATGAGGCTGTTGGAAAGTCAAATATACCAAAATCAGCCATGGGAAAGTTGACAGTAGGTAAGGTCAACCCCAGTTAAGTCTGAAGCTACCTCGGTTCTGACCTGCTTTGTGAGAGTCACTAACATAGGTGACTAAGGTGTTCAGTCTGGGAGCGCGTCTCAAGGAGCTCAAGTAGAGTTCTAAAGAGCCACACTGAATACCCACCTGCCATGCCCCTGACTGGCCCAGGAGGTCCCCAAGGGACCGAGGGGCCAGTCCTGTTTGTTTGTGTTGCCGCCAGAGCAGAAAGTGCCCCCCACCCCACCGGCTGCAGCCTGGTCCAGGTGTGGTCAGCAGCCGGGCCTCACCCCACCTCTCTGGGGACAGTGTGTCCAGCTGCCACCATAGTCAACCCCCACCAAACTTTTCCATGGATTTCTTCCCTTCATCCACTCCCAGTGACCGCATGACATCTCAGCTCAATACTTTAGGGTGCGTCTTTTAAGGACTTTTTTTAAAAAGATTTTATTTGTCAGAGAGAGAGCAGAAGCAGGGGGGCGTGGCAGAGGGAGAAGCAGGCTCCCTGCTGAACAAGGAGCCTGATGTGGAGCTTGATCGTAGGACCCTGGGGTCATGACTGAAGGCAGATGCCCAACTGACTGAGCCACCTAGGTGCCCCAGTTAAGGACACTTTTTAATGCAACCACCAGGTTCCATCATCATGAGAAATAAAAATAAAAGTCAGTTCATACTCAGATTTCCCCCTAGTTGTCTAAAAGTTGTCTTTTTACAGCTGGTTTATTGGAACCAGGTCAGGACTCAAATGAGGGCATCTTTGGAGGGAAGTGCGTTGCGTTTTCTTAACAGTCTTCTGTCCCTTCCTTTCTTTCCATGTCCTTGGTTTGTTGAGGAGACTGAGTCACTGGTCTGGGAGGACCTGCTCCTTGCACAGCAAATAACTGGGATCCTCTCCCCACTTGGCCCCCTGGAAACGCTCCACACTCAGGCGCCTGCCTCCCCGACCCTCCTCCCCCTCTGGGTCTCCCTCTCAAATCCCAGCCTCCCAACAACAGTCCCCCCACTATGGGTTCGGCCAGGCCTTCCTCTCCCCCTGCTGTGTTTTACACGGATCACCTGAGCCTCCCTCTTCTTTAGGGTTCTCTCCACTTGCCATGACCAGGATCAGTGACCACAAAGGAGAGCCCGAGCGCTGAGTCAGCAGGCACCCTCCTGCTGGAGGAAGCCGGGGCAGGCTCCGGCTGTGTAGCGAGAACACGGGGGAGGATACGGGGGCATCTTATCTGTGCGGGTATCTGCCTTCTGCACCAGGTAGCACCTGTGGGGGGGCTGCATCTGAAGGCCGAGGGCAGGGCATCTAGAAGGAGCCTCCGTGTGACTACAGGCAGTGGGCCTTCTGTATTGCCTTTGGGCCAGTGGCCTGTGCCTGAGGAGTCGTGATGGGCAAGCCGGGTGTAAATGTGTGACAGAGCCTTCAGGTACATTCTTCCCACTTCTGAGAGAGAGTTTGAACCTCTTGGCTGATATCATGCGGTGCTGAGTCATTTTCGGGGGGGGCCCCACTCACGCTCGGCATGCTCACTCTCGCTCTGAGGAGTAACTCTCGTGCCGAGGCCCAGTCATCTCGGCTGTGGGCTGTGGATGTTTCCCTCTGAGCTAACCGCAGTGGTTATGGGAACTGTGTCCCCTCTAGTCCCCTCTGCAAACTTTCTTCCCTTTGCCTCCAAACTTGTGGGGTACCCCTCCAACCCCAGAGATCCAAGTCTTCATGCTCATGAGGCCGGGACACATCCCTGCTCACAAACTCAGGCATGAGGGGACCACAACATCTTCATTGTTTTCCAGGACTTAACTTCTGTTTTGAGGACCCCCAACCTCCATTAACTTAGGATTCTCCTCTGTCCCCAGGATTGCATGAATGCGGGGGTGAGGCTGTGTAGGGAGTGTGGGGCTGGTCAGCCTCCGGTCCTTGGGACATCTCCGATCCATGCTGAGTCACATCCGGGGTGATGCTCTGGCTCCACGTGGCCCAGGCTGTCAGCTCCCACGGGTGGTGGTTAACCCGTCCCCATTTCTTCTAACTTGGATGATCAGTGACTTCCTCCCCCCTCACGAGATCAGGGTTCTTCTGTGGTCCCTAAAGTAGAACCCCCTGGGGTGATAGGATGAGGTACTTCTTGGTTTCCCACTGCCTCCCCCCTTTGGTGTGCGGGGCTCAGACAAGTGCTCCCATGCGGGGCTGGGCTGCTGGGATCTCTGTGACTTTCAGCAGGCTGCCCCCGTCTCTACCTGGGCAGGGGGAGCAATCTATCCATCCTCACTCTCTGATCCCCACAGCTTACTGGGGGCTCTGTCATACCCTCCCCTTGGGGTGCTGCTCCCTCTGTGGGCTCCCTCTCAATGACCTGCCAGCATCTTGGGGTGTTTGCAAGGAGCCCCTTTAATGAGGTCAATGGGGTGAGGAGGGGTGGGGAGGTTGGTGAAGAGCCGGCAGAGGAAAGATAGTGGCCCTGAGGCCTTGAGATTGTTGGACCGTGGCTCAGAGCCATGGCGGGGGCGGGGGGTGGGTGGTGGAGGAGCTCATGACCCCGGGGGAGGCCGGAGGGGTTCAGGATTCCTCAGGCATTTGCTAAGAGACAAAAAGATCTAGAGGAGAGACTTGAGGGTCAGCTGGTACTGCGAGGGGAGTTCACTAGCTCCCCCAAAACAAAGTTCTCTAGTCCTGATTGTTAAGCTTGCAGAAGTTCGAGGAAAAACCATTCAGTCACAGGTGGGAGAGAAGTTGATTCGCCCCTTTGCCCATCAGGTTCGCTTCGGGCTGGTGTCCAGTCTCCGGTAATTTCCATCACTGTCCTGGGAAGGTTTCTTGAGGTCTGTCTTGGAACCCTGGCAACAGAGGGATGTTACTGTGTGAGTGACGAATGACAGAAGGGGTCCTCTCGGAGAAGTTTCTTCTCAGTTGTTCTCACTACTGGGCCTGGGGGAGGAAGGCGGGGAGATGGGTGCAGCCTGGGGCACCCCCTGCCTGGCCATCATGTGCCAGCACAAAGCCCAAGGGGTGCTCATCTCTCCAGGCTCTTGCTTCTTGACTCCACTGTCATCTCTGTTGTCAGGATCCCTGCCTCCCCGGGCCGGGGATGCCCAGAGACAGATATGGGTCCCCTATCCTTGCAGGGAATTGCTGAGTCCAGACATCTTACAGGCACCCAAGCTCGGAGACTGGCTGAGCTTCTTGATCCCCCCCATGGGGCGGCCTCCCGGGGCAGGGAAGGGGTGTACAGGAAGGTGGGGCCATGCTCTCAGGGAGCGTCCCTGGAGGGAAGCAGCCAGGATGCTGTCTCCGGTGTCCCGTACGGAGCCTCACATGGGCTGGCTCAGGTTGTAGAGTGGCTTTGCCCTGGGATGAGCACACCTGGTTTCAGCCCGAGCACTGCCTCCCGGGACCCCACAGAGCCTCAGTTTCCTCATCTCTGCAATGGGCACAGCTGTGTTGCAGGCAAGGCTTCCGGGTCTCTCTCTCCAGAATTCTCTGCCTCCGAGGTCCCAAGGACCTCAGCAATCCTAAAGGAACAGAGGCAGGCAGACTCCAGAACCCTGGGTCACACTCTCCCCTGTTCCCTGGCAGCGAGGAAGAAGAATAGCGTTATTATTATCCCGCTGTGCCTAGCCCACTCTCTTCCCTTCCCCTTGCCCTTTCCTTGTCCCTTTCCCCCTTCCTGCTGCCCTCCAGCCCTGCCCTCTGCAGGCCCCCACTCTGGGCCCTGGGCCTGGCCCTCCCCCTGCTGGCCCAGCTCACACAGCCCAAGCTCTCACCTCCCACCCGCTGGCCCTCCCCTCACTGGGAAGCCCACAGGGCCCGCTGTCCTCACAGGTTCCCTGGAGCCCCCTGCAGCCCCCACCCTGCCGGCCTCCCTTCCCCAACCTGCCTCCCCCCTTTCTGCCTGGCCTCCCTCTCTGTCTTCACTCTGCCTTTGGCCTGGGCCTCCCTTCTGGTCCTGCGCTGGCCTCCAGCCACCTGGCCAGATTGGTCAGCTGCTCCTACTCCCCCCCCCAAACGGAGTCACCACCTCCCACCATCTCCCCACCTTTGAGCCATCCTGCAAACCGGCTCAGGGGCCTGGCATCCCCGCCAGGGGTCACCTGCCTCTCTGGGAGCCCCAGGGGTCCCTCACCTGCTGGGCATAGGTAGCAGCACATGCCTGGCCACTGTGGGGCAGCCCCATGGCACCCCCCATCTCCCCAGTGAGTTCTCAGCCACATGAGTGTCCTGCCCGGGTCACCCAGTGGGTGCCCCTCCTTGGGATCAGTCCACAGGCCAAGAAAACATGACAAACTGCTCTGTGTCCACGCTTGCCTCCCGCTCCAGGCTCTCAGAGATCCCCCTGGGAGGGGGTGGCTGGGCTCAGTCGACTCAGGGTACCTTTCCTTGCAGGGCTATTCCCCTCCCTGAGGCCAAACACAACACCCCCTTGTTCAGAAGGAGCAATGATGCCTGGTACTTACCCCATTCCCTGAAGCCAGCTGCCCCAGGAGACAGGGACCTGGGCTCCCTTTGGCAGAGGGAGGCTGTGGCAGTGGGAGGAGGGGTGAAACTCTGGTGCAAGGGGCTGGGCCCACGGAGCCCCGGGAGTTGGGGCTGGGACCCTTTGCTGAGCAGAGCACCCTCCTCCCTGTGGGTCCTGGGCCCTCAGAGGGCAACTGCTTGGCTGTGCGCCTGCAGCTGGCCCTCAGCATCCTGCTGGGTGAGGACTGGGGGCAGATGGAGGCTGTGAAAGAGAGTTCCAGCAAGAGGGGAAGGCTGTCTGGAGGGGCTTTCCTGAGCCTCCTGGGCCTCATGGCCTCCACGCTCTCCATGACTCCCTTCCCTACAGGCACCCGTGCAGCCAGAGCTGCTACTTCTCCCACCCAGGACAGAAGCAAGAAAAGGCTGGACCAGCCAGATACAGGGGGCACCCATGTTTATACTCTTCTGTCTGACCAGATGGGCCAGACACCCTGAACTGGTGTGGCCCCAAGCAGCAGCACACCCCCTCTAGGAGGGTGAGTATTGGCTAAGTATGGGGGGCGCTGACCCCCAAGAACTTGCAGAACACAAGCTCCCTGCCCTCCCCAAAGTGGGGCAGGGCCTGGTGTGGCCAACCTCCAGAATTACACTTCCTTTTGGTCCCTAGACTTCTTAGTCTTGATAATGGCCTTCCTGTGGGGTGAAAGTTCATGGTCTGAAGACAGACCCTCTGACTGGTGCCTCTTTTCTAGGATTTACTGGTCAGGGGGGAGCCCAGATTCCTCTAGCTGATGGCCTTGGGTTTGCAGATGATTGTAAAGTGAATGTGGTCTGCTGGGAAACCCCAACCTTGAGCTCTACATTCTAATGCCAGGGGCCAGTGCGGAGATGGGCAGAGTGGGAGGACCCCCTCCACAAGACCCTTCCTGAGCCCAGCAACTTCTCTGGGGGTCGGTCCTACCCTGAGTGGAACCTCTGCTGGGCCCTGGTCCAGGCACAGGCCAAAGAACATGCTCCTAGGAGGTCCCATCTTCCCCAAGCCATCTACGTCCTCTAGGCCCAGTGTGGCAGGAATCCGAGGTGCCCGCTAGATCAAGGGTAGGGAGACTGGCTCTTTCTGGAGCCCAGAAGGACCCTTTGATCCTGGGTCTGCTGGACATAGCTCTGAGTGCTGCTGGGTGGGGTTGGCAGTCCAGGGAGCTGTCTGGGGGGGTGGGGTGGTATCCTCTTTATTTATTTGGGGTGGGAGTGTTAATCTTTCCTCAGACGTACCTCCCCCCACCAAAGTCCGGATTTCTGGGGCCCTGGGGAGCTGGGTAGCCTGGAGGTGAAGTCTTCATAAGGCAACACAAGTGGGCCACTTCTGTGCAGATCACCCTGGAGCACTTGTGCTCTTTTCGGTTTGAGAACTTCTCTGGGATACATCTAGTGCTTGGCATTCCCAGGCTCCAAATCACCTCCCACCTGTGGACCCTCCCCTCTCGCTATGACCTTTGTGATACCTTCTCCTCCCCTGGGCACCAGCATCTCAGACAGGGCTGACCGAGGACAGAGCTGTGCAATGTCCTCCCAAGTAAGGAAACCAATGACCCAATTAGTTGGATCCATGGGAAAGGAACTCTCTCACCCAGGGCACCCCAGGCTCCTGCCCAGGGCAGTGTAAGCACTGGGTTCTCAGAGGTTCAGCCAAGACCCGCAACTAAGAAGGGCTCATTGGTAGCTGGTCCATTGCTCTCCATCTTGCACCTTGTCCCCTTAAGACAAGCTTCTAAGATGCGTGATGCTTCCAACCTCAGGTGGGGTGATGGAAGTCATGTCCTAGCCGATTTTCCTTTCCAAGTGCTATTTGGGGGCAACTTTTAATGAGCTCTAAAGGAAGGTCAGGCCCTCCTGCTTTAACTGGGAGCAATTTACTGAGACCCAGAAGAGATACACCAGCAATCAAGGTTCTCATGAGCAAATGATTAGACTTGGAGGTCTATTTCCTTCTACCCCAAATGGTATCTTTTAACGGCTCAAGGGGAATGAAATGAAACAAGGTCCTGAGATTCTATGGAGGGCTTATGGCTGCCCCAGTGCCATGGGCCTCCTCCAAGGCCTGCCCTTGGCCTGCTGCTTGGGATTCTGTAGAGTTTCGTAGTTTCCAGAGCTGGTAGAATTAAGCTATAGGAGTACCTGAAATCTTCACTTACTCTCCTCCTGATTCCAGTATCCCCAGCACCAGCTAAGCTGCCCTGCTTTTCCTTCCTTCAGATGAGATGCTCTCAGGAAATAGCAAGGATTTTCCAAAGCAATATAAAATACTTGTTCAAACCATTTCATAGAAGAACAGGACAAAAGGCTAAGGTATGGAGGGCTGGCTCAACTGTCTTTTGGTCATCTGGTTATAGAAAGAGACCTTTGTACTTCTTACATATTTTAGAAGGAGTAAACAGCATTACATGGTCTATGGTAAAGAAAACCAGTCCCGTATGAAGCCCATCTTGACAGCCTCACTCCCTCGGGTGGCTGTTCAGAAGGTCCTTGCCTGGCCAGCTTTTTACATGATGTCTTACATGACCTCCCACCCCCAGTTATTTATTTTTTTTTAAGGATTTTATTTATTTATTTGACAGATAGAGATCACAAGTGGGCGGAGAGGCAGGCAGAGAGAGAGGGGGAAGCAGGCTCCCTGCTGAGCAGAGCCTGATGCCCGAATCAGTCCCAGGACCCTGAGATCATGACCTGAGCCAAAGCAGAGGGTTAACCCATTGAGCCCCCAGGTGCCCCCTGCCCCCAATTATTTATTTTTGTTGTTGTTGTTGTTGAAATCAAGTATTTAATGCTGTCAGGATCAATAATTTGGAATATGGTAAGCTTTCTGGGGCACATTTCCCATTCATAGATCCACAGTTGGTAGAGCTGGAAGGAACCTCACAGATCAGCCGGTTCCACAGTTCTCAAACTTGAGCATGCATCAACATCACCTGAAGGCCTCCTTACAACACAGATTGCTGGTCTGTCTCCAGGAATTTCTGATTCAGTAGGTCTGAAGGGGCACTGATAATCTGCATTTCTAATTTCTGAAGTGATGCTGATGCTTCATCACTTTTGAGAACTACTGATTTAGTCTAACTAACCAGAAAGTTTAAGTAACTTGTTCCTACCATCCTACATAATTGATCTAAATATATATTGATTTTAACAATTGCCATTCATTTTTTTTTTTTTTAAGATTTTACTTTTTTATTTGAGAGATAGAGAGCACAAGCCGGGGGAGCAGCAGAGGGAGAGGAAAAAGCAGACTACCTGTTGAGCAGGGAGCTCCATGCAGGGCTGGATCCCAAGACCCTGACATCATGACCTGAGCCAAAGGCAGAGGTTTAACGGACTGAGCCATCCAGGTGCCCACTGCCATTCATTTTTATACTATAGTTCTTTTTTTTTTTTTTTAAGATTTTATTTATTTATTTGACAGGGAGATAGAGCACAAGTAGGCAGAGTGGCAGGCAGAGGAGAGGGAGAAGCAGGCTCTCCACTGAGCAGAGAGTCCGATGCGGGGCTCAATCCCAGGACCCTGGGATCATGACCTGAGCCGAAGGCAGCCACTTAAACGACTGAGCCACCCAGGTGCCCCTATACTGTAGTTCTTCTTTTTTTTTTTTTTTTTTTATTTTATTTATTTATTTGACAGAGAGATCACAAGCAGGCAGAGAGGCAGGCAGAGAGAGAGGAGGAAGCAGGCTCCCCGAGAGAGCAGAGAGCCCGATGCGGGGCTCGATCCCAGGACTCTGAGATCATGACCTGAGCCGAAGGCAGCGGCTTAACCCACTGAGCCACCCAGGCGCCCCCCTATACTGTAGTTCTTAAGGTAGGTTTAAATTAAATAAATTCCAAGGTCTTTTACAATTTCTTTAAGGAACTAAGATATAAACAAGATTTCAGTACCTTGTGATTATAGGTCAAACTTAAAGCCGCTTAGACAAAATACCACATAAAGGGCTAATTATTTACTGTAAGAAGTTGTTGTAGTGAGGTCAGTTCTCTATTTAAATTCCCTTTACAGTCTGCATTGTTTAAATTTAGTTTTATTATCCGTGAACAGATCCTTTCTTATAATAGCAGCTAATATTTTTGGAGTAATGTGTGCCAGGTATTGTGTTATACTCTTTATGTCCGTCCCCAGTTATTAAGACGAGAATGACTCACCAAATTCTAAAGGAGTCAAGCATCTTGCTCTCCTTGGTCAATTCTCTATTTTATTTGGCCATTTCAACAGCATCTACACTGCATAGTTTACAGATTTTGAGACATTAGCATTAATGTTCTAGATGAGGACTTTTGCCACATAATGTTCCCTTTTGTTAACAACCCAGAGCAAGACTTTTTTCATGGCTCACATTTCACCCAGAACCACACACAAAAATTTACAAATTATTATATACTAACTTTTTATTTAATGTTTCCGGTCTGTGTTGGAAGGCCCAACCTAGAATCAGGGCCATCTTTTTCAACGAAACCAATTTGAAATTTTTTAAAATTTGTGCTTAATTTGTTAACATGTGTTTTAAAATTTATTAATAAACTTGGGAGACTAGAGAGGCAAAAGGAAAACCAGGGAAACCTTTTTTTTGGCGTAGGAGATCTGGCTCAGTTTAGACCAAAGAGTTAACTACCTATATGAGGGAATCATCATAAATATTGATTACTTACCACTTGGTCTCCAGCCAAACCATCTAATAAGCCCAGGGTAGCTTGGCTGATAAGGAAGGTTCTAGTAATTCATTTTTATATTATGATAAGCTTTGGCCAATTTACCTTTCGGGATCATACTGGACTCAAAGTGTTTATTATGGACAGTTGATTTCCATAAGCTGAAACCTATTTCTTGATGCTCTCCTTGGTGCTCTGGGTGGGTAGGACCATTGAAGGCATCATTGTCAATAAATGTTCTTGATGTCCTCTCCCAAGACTTTGTACCGACCCCATCTTACCTTTAAGACTCTTTCGCATGTTGGTTAGCCCTTTGCCTTGACCCTTCCTTTGCATTTTGTGACAAGTAGTTCTACCTCTGACCAGCTCCTTTCTGTCTTCATGGGTTCCAATCTTTCCACCAACCCCTTTACTAGCTCTCTTCCCTGGAGTTAGCTCCTTGATTATTTTCTTACACTATGAATTATTTTCTACAAACCTGCAAGTTTCCTCCACTATCTTTACCCTGATCACTCTCCCTTCTATAGCTCCATGGAGAGTGGGTGGCATTTTGGGGTACTCCAAACCGTTGGGTCCAAAGTGGAACCACTTCCCCCCCAGCCCCATCCTGAAGCCCCATGCTGCCTCTCCTTATGAATTCCCCCATGACCCATCTAGTCCTGGTGTAAGAAGCCTCAGAGCCACTGTTGTCTTCACAAGCCCCTCCTTGCTTCATTTTGTCCCCTGGTCTCCTAACCACTGCTGGAATCCACATGTCCTTCTATGTCTCCTCCAACCTCAGTTCCAGCACCATCTCCTCCAAGAAGCCTTAGGGTTTAAAGAAAGTTTTCTTCATCTGTGTGACCCCAATTACATGCACCTGGCAAGTCCTCATTAATGCTTTATCCGTGAATGGCCACATCCCACATAAAGCTGGATCTTTCCAAATTGACAAATTAGCAAGCGGGTGTGTCCTCAGCATCAAACTTGCTAAACTGGACTCCTTCTGCTTCTACAAAGAAGGTATCTCTAAACGATGGAGATGGTGACCTTATTCTCTGTGGCTAGCTAGATTTAATTTTTATTTGTCCATTTTGCAGAAGTCTGGGAAAAGGGAATTTCCTCCCATCACTTGCATTTTCTTTCCTATTTCCCGTTGTCGACTGCTTGTTTACTGGCATCGTTGTAATCCTCATAAAAAATTCCATCCAAGTTTATTTCCTTAAAGCTATGATATAACTTACATATTTTTCCATGTCGCTAAACATCAAATACAATTTTTTCGTGCAAGATACATCCTAATTAGCCAAATGTTTCACTTTCATAAGCACTGCGTTGTTCACTTCTCATATGTAATTCTCCATAGGGTTCATTCTTTAGTTGTTTTGATTGAGTTGGGGGCTCTTTGAGAACCAAAAGACTTTTGGAATGCAGCCTGCAGGAACATTTTCACATTCTCCAGCTGCATCCTCAGGTGGTGGGAGGTGTGCAGGCTTTCCCCTGGCCCATGGGCCACCATGAGTAAGTTGGATTCAGCCATATGGCAGGAAGGTGACTTTTTATGTCACTGTCACTGGCTCAGGCCAAATTTGCCCCCTGGCTCTTTCCTTTCTGGGAGCCTCTTAAATGATCTGCCACCTTTTCTCCTGCTGAGGGCTCTGGCACAGGGTGCTTGGGACACCGGGACCGTGGTCATGGGCAGGGACAGGAGGCCGTGGGTCAGCTGTACGGTTGGACAGAGCTGCGTAGAATCTGTATGTGGTTCGGGACTGGTCATCTGAGAGTGTTAGGTCTGTGTGTGTGTGTGTGTGTGTGTGTGTGTGTGTGTGCGTGTGTGTGTGTGCACGCATGTGGTTTTCTGACTTTAGATCTCCTTACACACTTGCACGATTGGTCTGCGGATTTTGTGTGATTAGCCAAATATGTGTATTTGAATGTGAGTGTGTGTAAGGGGGAGTTAATGTGTGTGTGTGTCCTTGGGGGCATGTGGAGGGGGTTGGTCCTTATGTCTCTGCACATGTATCTTTGGATGAGTTTGTGGTGTGTGTGTGTTTGTGTGTGTGTTTCTAGGTTAGGGCGTGTCTCTGCGTCTGCGCGTGTGTGTGGGGGAGGTGCATACCCACATGCTTGTGTGTCTATGACTGTGTGTGTGTGTTTCAGGATCGGTGTGTGTAATTCTGGCTGTGAGTCATGAAGATCTGAGGAAAGACCACAACACCCAGCCCAATGATTCTGGACTTGGGGACTGAACTAATTGGGCAAAACCCCCTTTGATGGCTAAGTGATGTGCTCCCCATTTGTGGCCCGCTAGGAGTCCGTTAAGAAGGACCGACTTCCCGACAGAGAAAATAATGAACAGACATCTGGGGTGCCATCATCCCTCAGTGCCTGGGCCTCTCATCCCCACAGGAGCCTGGGCCGGGGCTGGGGCTGGCTGCTGGGCCTGGGACCACACCCTCTAGTCTCCACAGCCCCGCTCCGTGTAACCTGAAGCTGCTTCTCTGGTAGGTTCCAGACATTTCCTCAGGCTGACAGCCAAGGGATGCCCCAAGTGACATACAACCCCTTTGTCTTGCTGTGGCTCCGGGAGCTTTTTCTTGGAAACGTGGTTCCCTGTGGTGTTGAAAACAGGGTGCCTGCCAGCCATCTGTGAGGACGAGAGGAAAAGTACCTGTTCCCCCCTCCCACACACACACCTGGTTCTCAGATCCAGGAATCTCCTCAAGGAAGGCTCCTGCGTGTGCTCATTCGTCCAGGTGGGACGCTCATGCATCCCGGAAGCCAGAGTATCAGGGTGGCCTGGACACAGGCAGCTAGAAACAGGGACCCTGTAGGGAGAGAAACCCGCAGACTGGAGACAGGACCAGTCCCCAAAGCTTCCTCACCGACCCATGGTGACCATTAGGGCCATATTTGTCAGGGACTGTCCTGGAGGTCCCCACAGCCCCAGGCACCCAGGATACCTGGTCACCCTCACCCCACCCCAGGTAGCACTGGGGTCTCCTGAGGGGAAGCTGCCTCTTGCCCAGGAAGTGTCCTCACTGAGTGAACTGGGTGGGGCCCCAGGATTGGGGCAAGACTGGGGACTTTACTCACCACGCTCAGACTGGCCGAGCCTGGGTTTTCCTTCTGCGTCTGGCCTGTGTCCACCTTCCCTGCCACCAAGAACGTGGGGCTGAGGCTTTCTGTGGAAGATTCAGGCTGTGAATAGCTGTTGGTCACCTCAGTTTGGTCTCCCACAGTTTGGTCACCCACACCTACCTCCCCAAAGTCCTGGGGCAGAAAAAGCTGGTGGAGCTGGGGGTGGGAGGGTGGTGGTGGGTGGTGGGAGTTGCTGAGAGAGTGGGGACCAACATCGAATTTGAGATCGTTGCCCGGCTTTTGGTGAGAGAAGAGCAGAGAGGTCCTGGGCCTTTTGAAAACTGAGGTTTTGTGATTCTAGAGCCAGGCTGGGTTAGAAGCTTCTGAGTTCTGTCACCAGAGGAGGAAAGCAATGAGCCTTCATTCAATGAGGTTCAGAGAAGAAACAGTCAGGGTGGTGAAGGTCCCCCCTAACGGGTGGCCCAAATGCTGAGGCCAGTGCCCCCCTGAGGGCAGATGAGCTGTTGACTCTGAAGGGGAGTTTTCGAGGTGGACGGGGAAAGTGATGAGCAGGGGAGGTGCATGGGAGCAGGACAGGCTGACCAGAGCCCCTCTAGGGCTAGGATGCTGTAGGGTGGCTACAGGTGTGACCTCAGAAACCAAAGTCAGGGACTTCTGAGGCCAAACCTGGGTAAGGAAGACCTGATACCTGATAAGGAAGACCCCGAAGTTCCCAGACATCCCTTCTTCCTCCCACCCTGCAAGCCTCCAGGCCCCAGCCCCTTTTAGCAGGGCTTCACCCCTCCTCCCGGTGCCACAGCCTCCCTCTGCCAAAGGGAGCCCAGGTCGCTGTCGCCTGGGGAGACTGGCTTTGGGGAATGGGGTAAGTACCAGGCACCGGGGGCTGTTGCTCCTTCAAGGGGGGGATTGCACTTGGCCCCGGGGAGGGGCACAGTCCTGCAGGGAAAGGTATCCTGAGTCCACTGAGCCCAGCCACCCCCTCCCAGTGGGAACTCTGAGGGCCTGTATGTGCCCAGTATGGACACAGAGCAGTTTGTCACATTTTCTTGGTCTGTGGACCGATCCCGAGGAGGAGCACTGACTGGGTGACCCTGGTCGGACCCCCATGTGGGTGAGAACTCACTGGGGAGTTCATTTAGAAGAGGTGTAGGTCCAGCTACTTTGATGAATACTTAAAACTTTCCCTTCCATAATGGCTTTCTCTTCATACAACGTCACATTCCGCATGAAACAGAACTTAATGTCCTTCTACAGAAGTCTCTGCGGTTTTTAAAATGATTTAATGTAAATGAAAACTTCTGGTCACCTTAGAGCAGGTACCCAGCCAAGTCATGAATAATTTTCTACCCTCAAAATCAACAAGTAGGGGATGAATTTCTGTTCCTGGGACATCTGCTAACATTTTCTGGGGGCTGCAGGCACCCCCCATCAGCAGCAGTGACAACTGGAGGGAGGGAGGACATTCTCCTGAGGAGACAGGTGGGATGGGTAGCAGGTGTGGCTGAGTTCCCTGGACAGCCTTGTGCCAGGAAAGGGATCCTGGATCTCCACGATCACCATTTTTAAAAAAGATTTTATTTATTTATTTGACAGACAGAAATCACAAGCAGGCAGAGAGGCAGGCAGAGAGAGGGGGAAGCAGGCTCCCCGCTGAGCAGAGAGCCCGATGCGGGACTCCATCCCAGGACCCTGGGATCATGATCTGAGCTGAAGGCAGAGGCTTTAACCCATCGAGCCACCCAGGTGCCCCGATTTTCTTCTATTTTTTTAAAAAAGATTTTATTTATTTATTTGACACAGAGAGAGAGAGAGAGAGAGAGAGATCACAAGTAGGTGAAGAGGCAGGCAGAGGGTGGAGGGGGGTGAAACAGGCTCCCTGCTGAGCAGAGAGCTGGATGCAGGGCTCGATCCCGGACCCTGAGATCATGACCTGAGCCCAAGGCAGAGGCTTAACCCACTGAATCACCCAGGCGCCCCTCCACGATCACCATTTTGAGTGTGCGACCCTTTCCAACTCCAGCTCTACTCTGACCTCCTGCGGCCCTTTGTAGGCTCATGACTCGACCGTGCTGCACCTCAGTTTCCCTGTTTGTAGATGAGGCTAATGATAGTCTATACCTCATAGTCGGTTTGGAGAATGAACTGATTTTATTTGTCAAGAGCGTTGCCTGCTGACTGATCCTTAGGACTCTTGGTATGAATGGTGGAAGGTGCTGTTGCTGTCATTAATGAAGTCTCCTTGTGGGGGTTGGGATGATGGCGGTGGTTCTGAACCTGGCTGGACAGGAAGGGCCGGTATTCAATGACAATGAGTCAGCAGAGGTGGGGGACTCCGAGTCTGGGGGCAGGAGCCCCCCCCACTAAGGGCTTTTGCATTAGAATGGGAATGTTGCCTTCACCCCTAGAGAGGAGTTGGTGGGGTGCCTGGGACCCCACCCCCAGCTCTGACCTGCCAGGCGTTTGGTATTGGAGAGGACTTTTTTTTTTCAATCCTCCAACCTAGGATTAAAAGAAAAAATCAATTCAAAGATTTCCAGGAACAAAATGAATACCGTACTTTAACTGTGGCAGAAGGAAAATACACACATTATTAGAGTGCCCAAGACAGTTCGTGGGAACCAAAGGACGTACTCTTACACCCAAATGGACAATTTCCATGCAGTAAAACAAGTATAAATATGTGTGCACAAGGGGTAGGGGTGGGAAGGTGGCGTGGGGAGAAAACGCTCATGAATAATATGGTAACATTTAATAACGGAAGTGGGAAGGCGATTATTAACCCCACGATAGACACGTGAGCTAGAGCTTTGTACTTTATGCAAAAGAAAACATGAAGAACAAAATATTTCAGAAGCATCCACCCTTCCCAACCCCCAACACGTCCCTAGGAAATATACTAGTGGCCTCTGACAGGTGCCATGGAGCCCAGGGCCCAGGCAGGGGGCCTGAGTTGCCAGGTGAGCAGAAGAACGTCCTGGGAGATCCTTTGATGCCCCTCGCAAGGCATCGGTGAGCCCAGACCAGGGAAGCCCTTGTGTTAACCTGGGGGGGGGTCTCTGCTTAGAGTTCTGAGATGTTGGGCTGCTCCCTGGTAGTGGGACGTCTTTCTGATATAAATAACAAAACCTCTCCTCTCGAGTTCAGGAGTTCAGCGGAGAGGAAGCTTTGCATGTCTGTCTTTTCCAGAACCCCGGGGTCTTTATAATCCCATCAGGCCCTACCTGGCTACAGGCAGGACGTTGTGGGGAGCTGGAAGCTCAGAAAACCATTTACTGAAGCAGTGGTAGCAGGAACGGAAGGAAAGCCCACACCCAGCTCTGAGAGTCCAGAACTTTATACCTTAACCTCACAGCTACATTTCCAGTGAGAGCCGGAGGGGGCGTGTGGGAGGGGAAAGGGGCCAGTTCTAAAGGGTTGCAGTCCCCCTCCCCGCCCCCCACCTCCTACCATGTGTTTTACCCCGCCTTGCCTTGACATTGATGCTGTCAACTGCCCCGTGCCCATGTTCAAGGAGGCTGAACATTTTGGATCTCTATGGATGGCTGTTAGGGTCCATCTGTGTTTTGGAGCAACTAGGGGGGAAACACGGGGATGGGGGGGTGGGGAAGAGCATCGGGGACTTGGTTCAGACCCCAGGAAGCGCCTCATTTCTGCTCCAGTGGGGTCATGCAGGCTGAATGCATAGGGAGGGCTTGGGGACAGAAGATGGCAGAGCCTGGAGGTTTGGATCAGAGGGTGGGAGGGGCTGGACCCATCTTGCTCTCCCTGCCTTTTGGTCCTCAGTCTCTCTGTTGAGACCTCCTCTTATATCTGGGACTCCACCCTCGGCAATGAGGAAGGTCCTGTTCTTTATGTTGCTCTTTTTCCTAAGACCCTTGAGGCTGACATAATGTCACTGGGAGCTGGGGGACTTGGGGTCATCAAGTACCGGACACTTGGCCAGTGCCTTCACCTGCCCTTGTCATGCCAGCTCCTGAAAAGAGTTTTTGAGAGAAGTGCTACCATCTTGATCACCACTGTCTGGTACACACTGGTGACCGATAGACATTTGTGGACTGAAGGAATGTATGGCTGCCATTCACGGAAGTTAGGCAATGAGCCAAGTTTACAAAGCAGCTAATGATGGCATGGCTCTCACTGGAATCAGACTGCCTCAGATGATGGCTACCCTTCTCTCACACACCCTCTTTTAATCCTGATTCCTTCCTGTTTCTGCTGTTGTCCACCCCCCAACCTGCTCTGGCCCTGCCACGTGAGGGAGTCTGTCTTGTGTCCATTCCCTGAACTGCCCATCCCACTGTAGCTGGTCCTGATTTGGATGGGTGTGAGAAGAAAGGCATCATACCATTCCAGAACTTTCTCTGTGATGGGATGGCTTCCGGTCCATTGCACTTGTTCCCTAGGTCCTCTGAGCACCCGCTGCCCTTCTCCGGTCTAGCCAGCCCTCCAGCCTCAGCTCCTGCCAATCTCCTCCATCCCCAGGATTCAGCTGCACAGAGCCTCCTGGCCCTCACCCAGAGCATCACAGTTCTCCTTCCTCCTGTCTGCATATAGGCTGTTCTCTGTGCTTCTAGCATCTTCTGTCTGCACTTCATCCCTTGTCTCTGGTCCCTGAGCAACTCTCCTGTGGTGGGATTGGGGGGCATCCCAGCTCTGATGCCCTGTGATGCACCCAGTGGGCAAGCCCAGAGGCGATGGCCCATGTGTAGAGGGAGAACTTTAATCACTAAGGGAACAAATTCAAGCAGCGCATCAGGAGAGGGTGTGGCGAGTCCCCAGGTGCCGGGGAGCCGCTCTTTGGCAAACCCAGTCAAAGTGGCTTGTTCCTCGCCCTACATGAAGTGGCTCGTGAAGCTCAGATACTGCCCAGGACACTGGTCAGGTTGGAGGTATGAGCCCCCTACTCTGGGCTTCCCAACTGGTGGGCAGGTGGAACCCCCTCCCCCGCTTCCCCTAGGCTCCCAGAGCCTTGGGTTTGTTCTGGAAGATGAGAGGGTGGGCAAGACCAGGGATGCTGGTTCTGGGAGGCATAAGGAACCTCTGAGAAAAAGAATTTTCCTATTTGTGACTTCCCAGGGACAGGGCGGGGGCAGGGCATGGAGAGGGGTTGGCTGGATAGGCCGGATCGGTGGGTGAGGCCTTGGGCGAGTCCTTGCCTTGCCTACTGCTTAGGAGAGTTTCTCAGGCTCACAGTCTCCTGCCGGGGGTCCACCGTTATGCCTTTGATGAGGGTCATTAGCAAAGCTCTTCAAGAGGGGAGGGTGAGAGATGACTCGGACCCACGTAGGACTCAATCTTTTGTGTTAAAAGAGGGAGAAAATTGGAACACACATGTGCATATGTTGGTATGACGGTTGGGAAGAAGCTGTCATCAGTGGTACCCTGAGGGGGGTGGACACTGGACTGGGGGGTGGGCAGTGGTGGGGGGCAGAGACATCTTACTGTCTGTGTTTACCAATGTATTTGAACCAGGCGCATGT
Source organism: Enhydra lutris kenyoni (assembly GCF_002288905.1). Lineage (NCBI taxonomy): Eukaryota > Metazoa > Chordata > Mammalia > Carnivora > Mustelidae > Enhydra > Enhydra lutris. The sequence continues at coordinate 39,187,628 of NW_019154085.1, read as the reverse complement.
ACTCAAAATTTTAGGTAAAAAGCAACAGCAATACAACAGAAATATTCGTGAAAAGAGAAGATAGCTAGAATGGGAGATGGCCGAGGCTCCCTTTGGGGAGGGGCAGAGTGGGGAATCCATCTCTGGGGGCCCCTTAGTGGGGGACCCCTCCCAGGCCAGCTGGGGGCCCAGGGCAGGGAGTGAATTTGGTTCTGCCCGTAGCACGAGCATGGGCACGACCAGAGCTATAGCGACAACTTAAAAGGGGGTCACAATCAGTTCTGTCAACCCCTTTGCCCCACGACAGGGAGCCCATACTCTGGGGGGCCAGGTGACCTCCCCACAGTCACACAGGGTTGCTATTTCTGCAGAGATGACCATATGCTTGGATGAATGACCCAGACCGACTTTGGGGAGTTTCGATTCCTGTAGACACCCGAAAGTCACTGCATGCCTGTGCTTTAGTCTCTAATGGGATCTCCTGCTCCCTGTGCCCCTCTGTGTGTGGGCAGCAGTCCCACATCCTAACCCCCCAGAAGGGCTGGGAGTCAGGATAGTGTTTTCTCGACATTGGCTGTCCCTTGGTGATGCCCGGCTTTTCCACAAGCTTCTCAACACCCCTGCATGCACCTGCTGCGCTCCTTGTACCCCCACGAGCCCCACCTGCTTTTTGGAAGCTGAGTGAGCAAGAGAGGTCCCAGCAGGGAGATTTTCTTCCTGGAAAGAGGCTCCCCTTGCCCCATTCTGGTTCTACTCAGTGGGGAGGGGCCCCCTCCACAAGGCCCCTCTCCAGACCAGACCGGAGAGCCACTTGAAAAGCATCTTGGTCCCACCCCCCTCATTTTACTGATGAGGAAGCCAAGCCCCAGAGAGGGAAGTGTCTCTCTCCGGAGCAGGCTGGTCACCAAGCTGGGAGGACAAATGTCGTCTTGCAGCTCACTCAGCTGCACTGGACCCCCAGCAGGTAACTGCGCCACCCTCCCGCCTCGGGGCCACTTACTAAAACCCAGGCACAGAGCCACGGACTGACCTGGCTTTCCCGGACAGCAGGTAACTTTCCTGAGGCCAGCGGTGCCTCCGTGGTCTGGGTTCTGTCCAGACCTGCGCAGACCCAGCATCCCCGATGGCCGGAGGGCCAGCAGCCCAGCAGCCCCCACAGAGTCTCTGTGAAAATAGCAACGTCAAGCAGAGGACTCCTGATATTAGTGACATTTCCTACCAACCCTCAATTTCCTCCTGATTTGACTCAAGGTTGCAGCTTCTTGCTGGGGTGGAGACATCTCACGGTACGTAGCCCAGGAGCTTTCCCCAGGGGAGCTCGGCTTGCGTGCCATCACCTCCTGCTGGCCTGGCTGCCTGCTCTCCCGGAACCCGGCCTGGAAAGCACCCACAGCCCAAGATGACACACTCGAAGGAATCACCTGATAGCCCCAAGCAACGGGCTCCAGGCAGGCCACAGCTGGGCTTGGGATCCCCGGCCAGCCCCTTACCAGTTGTGTAAACTTCCCTGGCCTCGATGTACCTCTCTGGAGAATGGGAGTAATGATGGTTTTTTTTCCCCCCTCATGGGGCTCTTGAGAGCAGTGAGTGATGGAAGTGCTCGATCGTGCAGGAAGCAAGAGGGCGGCTTTGACTGCTCTGATGTGTTATGACTGGATTATTTCCTATGGGTACCCCTATGGTACCCTGAAGGACAGCCCCATTGGGCCATGGTGATGCAGGTAGATCAGAGAAGTGGGCATTTGAAGAAAAGAATGAGGTTCTTAGGAGGGAAGGGGAGAGTCTGCAGAGAAAGAAGAGATGTTAAGTGGAACTGGACATGCCAGAAAGTAAGGAAGAGGGAACTGGGGGGCTCCTGGTTATATTGGATGTTCGGGCTGGTGATGCTGATGGGGAGCTGAGGTGTTGGTGGGGAAGATAAAGGAGAGACTCAGTGAGCACCAGTGAGACCCCTCACCACCTGTTTGCTCTTGGGTAGACTCTAGCTTCTCTGAGCCTCACTGCCCTCATCTGTAAAATGGGCATGATTATAACAACATTCCAGGAAGGTGCCAAGTTCCCATTGCAGAGCACTTAGCACAGGGACAGCCACATCTCAAGTCCCTGAACTGAACCCCTCCGCTCCCCCAACCCCACTCCAACCTACGAGGCTCAGGGTACAGCTCCAGCAAAATCTTGGAGTCTGGGAGATTCTGTGTGGTCTGTCCCCTCTGTGTCCTGTTCCTTTTCGCATCGTGTCTCCCAGAAGCCTAGCTCAGGTGTAGATAGATGGCTTTATTTACACTATGGTGTTAGTGGCAGATAACCACATCCAAATAAATATATATATTCTAACCGTGGACTTCAGTGCCTCACCCCCAGAGGAGATGGGAACTGCCGGCGAGGAACCCGGATGACACTGGTCCAGGGGAGTGCTCCTCCTCAAACTACAACCCTTGGGCTGTATACCAGCTCTGCTCAGTCATGGCTGGACCTCCCTTCTCTTAGGTGGTTCATACCACAGTGCTCCATGTGGATGAGGAGTCTGGCAGCAAAAGAGAGGGGGATGGGGATCCTTCTCAGCCCTCAAACCTCGTAAAGTTCCATTCTTACTGTTGCTGGTGTTTCGGGAAAGTCTGTCTGCTGCTGGAAGAAGGGTTGGCTTGGTCTGAGCCGCACAGCTGGATTCAGGGGCCGAGGCTGTGCGTAACAGCTCTGGGGCTGCCCTGGGTGGGGGCCCGGCCCAGGCAGCTGCAGGAATCAGAGCCCAGAGCCTGACCCAACAGCAGGAAGAGAGCCAGCTCGGGGAGGCCACGGGCTCCCAGCTCGCTGTTCGGAGGAGAGAACCCAGAACCCAGATGGAGGCCCCACAGCCAGAAATAGCCAGGAACAGAAGCCTCTGGACTCCCAGGCCCATCCCTCTTCACACACAGACTATTTTCTCTCCTCTTCACCAAATACAAGAAAGTGTTAATATATTGAGAGAAGATTCCATTTCAGGGTTGGAAAAAAAAAAATCCTTCTGTATGTGTCCCCTGTATGAATCCCCCTGACAACATTCTGGATAAACAGATCTCCTACCTTTGCTTACATACCTCTGGTGATAGAGAGCTCACTACATAGCAAGGCTGCTCTGTCTGCTCTCAGATACTCCGTTAGCAAGGCTGGTCCGTCTCTGTGGCATCTGGAGCCCGTTCTGTGAAGTCATACAGGGGAGCATGTCTTGAGCACTGGGGGATGCTAAAATGTCTATTCTTTTATAGATCACGAGCGACTCTAGTCCTTTCCCCATATTCTCCTGGGCTGTGGCTCTCCAGCCCTTCCACAGGCAGCCCCAGCAGAAAGACAGTCCCCAGCAGGCAGGTGATCAGAGTGGTGCAAAGGCCACTGTCACCCCAAGTTCCTCTTCTAGATCCTCTAAGTAGAGCCTGGTTCCTCTCATCTGTCACCATTTTTCCTGTTTGCGAGAATACTTAAGAACTCCCATTTCCCTGTAAGCCGTGACTGCCTCTGTGTTTTGTGTATACATAAATAAAAAAAGAACAAATTCTTTTCCAATATTTCAGTAATGTAGTTCCGATTTTATCCGTGACTCACACATTATTTAAGAGACCGTTTAAGAGATTGCATAAAAATACCAATTATCTATTATTAATGTCACGGTGTTCAACAAATAGTTGTGCTTTCTTTATGGTCTGGGGCAGAGAGGATAGACTTGCCATTGTCTTGGAGACCCAGGCTGGGCCCAGGAACGGCATCCGTTTGGTGAAAAGATCCTTGTCGTCTCCCAAAGAAAGCATAGTCCCTTGATTTATGATTTGGTCCTCACTGATCTGCCTTTTTAATTGGGCTAGGAGGAGTTCGAAATTTCTGTCTACTTGTTGGATGATACTCGGGGAAGGGAGGACGAAGGTCTCTACCTACAATTATATTTCTGTTTCTACTTCTTTTTGCATTTCTGGCATGTTCTGTATGGAAATACGTTATGTATTTCCTTGCTATGCGCCTTGGAACAGAAATTAAGTGTTTTATGTTTTAATTATTCATTGTAACTTTTACCTCTGTAAAGTCTCTGTGTTACTCTCTCAATTCTTTTTATGAAACAAAAATTACTTTGTCATATTCTCTTTTTTTCCCTAGAGTTCTGTGTGCCTGATAAGCCAAAATTGCCCTATCATTTTACTCTGTCCATGCCTTTTTTTTTTTCCTCTGTGTTTCTTATGTGGGGGTGGGGGGAAAGGTCTGGTTTTTTTTAATGAATGCCCCTTTTCAGAGGGAGTGTTAACATGGTCAGGGAGTGCTGTAATTCTATTATGTAATTGTTACATTTGTGTAAACCTCCTCAGGGTTACCCCTGCTGTCTACACAGAAACATGGTAGTTTTTCACATTTAGTTTCTATTGTGAATTTTCTCTTCCTTGTGTCCCTTTACAATAGACAAGATAATTTAACCTGAAAAATCTGATTTAGAAAATATGTAAGTTTTCACTCCAGCATTTGTTTCTCTTTACAGCTGTCCAAGTTTTGGGAGGATTTATGTAAATATCTTCCCTTCCCTTGACCCTCTCTCCATGGCTAATCTGCATTTTGAATGTCTTTTTGTGTCTGTCTTCATTCACTCCTCATGTTAGGCACAATTTTTATGATGTGATGGCTGACCTGTGGACAGATGAAGACTTTTTCTTAAATCACCGATCAGGTTCTTGTGGTCATTGCTCATCTCTGAGGTGGCATCTGCTCTCTCATCTGTCACTTCCACTTCTGTCATGCGTTGTCCCCAGGTCCCTCAGATGCTGTCTGTTGAAATGTTCATCCTCGGCCCCGCAACACTGATGTCTCGCCAGCTGAGCACGGGTTAGACCAATGCCATCTTTTAAATTTTATGTGAACCTCACTCCTGCCTCTGCCATGCCTCAAACACTCTCCCAGACTTTTCTTCTTTTAAGAGAAAGTCAAAAGCTGTTCTTATTTTTCTCCTTTTCTCCCACCATTTATTACAACTTAAAAAAATTAAATTGTTTTCATATCATCATTAATTAGAAAAATATACATACGGGGGGGCGAGAGGAGAGAGAGAGAGGGTGATTTAAAAGACTGAATACATTGGGGCATCTGGGTGGCTCAGTGGGTTAAGCGTCTGCCTTTGGCTCAGGTCATGATCTCAGGGTCCTGTGATAGAGCCTCAATTCAGGCTCTCTGCTTGGCGGGGAGCCTGCTTCCCCCCCCCCCCCCCGCCTGCCTCTCTGCCTACTTGTGATCTCTGTCTATCAAATAAATAAATTTAAAAAAAAATCTTTGAAAGAAATTTAAAAAACTGAATAGGGGGCGCCTAGGTGGCTCAGTGGGTTAAGCCTCTGCCTTTGGTGTGGGTCGTGATCCCAGGGTCCTGGGATTGAGACCCGAATCGAGCTCTCTGCTCAGCGGGGAGTCTGTTTCCTCCTCTCTCTCTGCCTGCCTCTCTGCCTACTTGTGATCTCTCTCTGTCAAATAAATAAATAAAATCTTTAAAAAAAAGAAAAAAAGACTGAATAAATACCCACCATCTAACTGTTAGAATGTAACCAATGTTGGACATATGGAAATTTTTTTCTAGGCTTTTTTTTTTTCCCATGTGTGGGTTTTTTTTCTTAAATCATGGTTGAAGTCATTCTGAATGTATCGTTCTGTAGTTTGTGGGTTTTTTACTTAACACAGTCAGCATAAACATAACATAATCAGACAGAAAAATTTTCCATTGAGTAGATTTACCATCGTGAAATTAAGCTCTGGGTGGCATTTAAATGCGTGTGTGTTTTTTTGCTAGCAGAAAAAATGTTCAGGTAAACACATTTTCTGTACAAGACTTTTTTTGCTTTTCCTGATTTACTTAAAGTAAATTTTTAATGACTGGATAAAAGATTAATAAGGTTTCTCTGACTTGTCCTCTAAGTTATCAAATCTAGAAGCTGTGTACACTCACCAGCATATCGATGACTGTTTCATAGAACCCTTACTAGCTTCTTTGTTGAAATGATGAGCAAAAATTTTATCTCTTTGTAAATCCTCTTCTGGGAACTCTCCGTCCTTTGCCTGTTTGTCTCCTGAGGATCTTTGTATCATATAGTTTTTATACTCTTCATAAAGAAAGAACATCATTCATCTGATGTTTCTGTGTATTTTCCCCCCCCGGTATATTACTTGATGTGAAAATGTTTTAACAAAATGTTAAAAAGAAGGTTTCTACATATTGTGGTCAGAATATACCCAACATCATTTCTGCCTTTTTTTTTTTTTTTTTTTTTTTTTTTTTATGGAAGATTTTTTTCTTGTTGGGGAGTTTGTTCATTTTGTTAACTGTTTCTTGGATACTGGAGAAAAAATTATCTGCCCCCGGAAGCTTCTTTCCTTCTCTCCGTCCACAGATGTCAGACCTGCTCTCCCCTGTATCCTACACAGGTATTTGTCTCTCCAACATGGAACCCTGTCTAAGCATAGCTTCCCAGCCTCTCACCCCCACGCCAGTGGACCCCTGGGTTGACTGGCTCAGGACTTATCTGTGGCAACAGGTCAAGTGAGGGGAGCTTGCTGGTTCCCACCACAAGGGGACTGGCTTTTACTGGCAGCCCATCTTTGAGAAAAATGACTTTTTTATCTCTCGCTGCAGCCTGGATCCTTTTTTTTCTTATTCCAGAGAAGTTCCTGGTCTTTCTTTAAAAAAGAATACTTTCAAAAAGATGGTTTCTTTGAACTTTCAGAGGGAATTCAGAGGATTAATTTTTCAGATTTTCTGCTTACTCTGCCATGAGGTGGAAGCATTTTTTTTTTCCAAACTAATTTCTCTTTGCCAGTCCATAGAGTGCTTTCTCTAACTTCAAAGATTACCTTTTGAAAAGTTCCCATTTGAAGTCTGTCAGTAATTCAGATGTGACCTTTGGGATGGTCTGGGTGGAGAACCCTGAGGGCTAAGTTGTGCCTTTTTCCACACATCCATCTGGTACCATCAAGTCAGAGAAGCCCCAGCATCCGTTAGACCATTTTCTCCCGTCCTTTTTTATTTTTTAAGTTTTTTTTTTATATTCATTTGAGAAACAGAGGGAGAGAGAGAACATGAGCAGTGGGGGAGGCAGAAGGAGAAGCAGGCTCTCCCCTGAGCAAGCAGCCCGAGCAGAACTCCATCCCAGGACCCTGAGATCATAACCTGAGCCAAAGGCAGACAGTTAACTGACTGAGCCACCCTGGCACTCCAGGTTGGGGAGGCCTTCTTTAAATAAAGGAATACAAAGTTAGCTATAAAAGGGAACACCTACTTTAGAATGAGAATGAGAAAATAAATCGTGAATTCAAATTTTAAGAATTGACAGATACTACAGACAGAAAAATAGTGTTTTTATTAATTGGCTGCTTTGCGCACCTCATAGGAGACTTAAAAAAAAAAGATTTTATTTATTTATTTGACAGAGATCACAAGTAGGCAGAGAGACAGGCGGGGGGGCGGGGAAGCAGGCTCCCCGCTGAGCAGAGAGTCCGATGAAGGGCTAGATCCCAGGACTCTGAGATCATGACCTGAGCTGAAGGCAGAGGCTTTAACCCACTGAGCCACCCAGGCGCCCCTCATAGGGGCCTTTTAAAATTTTTGTTTTATGTCTTTGATTGCCTCTACATATATGACCATGAGTTCGTAGTGTTTTCTACAGAAAGAAAAGGAAACTAGTCCTTCTTGTAACGTATTTGATCAAATTTAGTCAAATTTAACAATGTCCAAAGCCTTCCTTCCCCAAGGCTTTCAAGGGAGCTATGCTGATGAGAAACAGCAGCAGAACAGGGCTTCTCTTGCTGACTGAAATCTGTGTAGCAAAGAAATAAGTCACGGGGATGCTCTCTGTGGAAGTTTTTGTTTCCCAGTAAAACCCTATGAAACCTGAATGTTCGTCAACAGGCTGTTGGCTAAATGGGTTGAGGTATTCCCACACAACAGGATGTAAGTGTGCATTAAGAAGAAAAAGCCTATTCATACACGCTGATGTGGAAACAATTTCCAAGAATCGCTACAAAGTGAAAAAGCAAGGGGCAGTGCTATGGATGTAACATTTTTTAAATGTAAAGAAACATCAAGTGTGTGTGTGTGTGTGTGTGTGTGTGTGTGTGTGTGTGTGTGTGTGTATCCTTGGAAAATTTCTGGAAAAATATGTACAGAACTGTTAACCACAGTTGTCTCTGGAAAGGACAGCTGAGGCCCTGGGGTACAATGGAGGCTTGCATCTATCTATCTATCTTTCTTTCCTTTCTTTCTTTCTTTCTTTCTTTCTTTCTTTCTTTCTCTCTCTCTCTCTCTCTCTCTCTCTCTCTCTCTCTTTCTTTCTTTCTTTTTCTTTCCTTCCTTTCTTCTTTCTTTCTCTTTCGGTACTGTCTGAAGATCTTATTGAATGCACAGGATATTTTCTCAATAATAATAATAATAATAATAATAACTAGCTGGATAACAGATACTCAGCAAATGACTGCATTGGTCGCTAGCGCAGGATTCTCGGTAAAGGGCGATGTTGGCCACTTCTCTCAGCTGTGCCCACATTTTGGGCCCCCGCCCCTGCTGCCAGGAAGTCCCTGAGGGCAGGAGAGGCGCAGTGAGCCTCCCTGGGCTAGTGTGACTGGCCTCTCCCATGCAGGGGCCCTGTGTGCTCCTGGGCCTGGCACAGACCAGCCGCGTCAGCAGAGCTGTGCCGTGAAAGGAGAGGTGTGTGCATGGAGTCTGGGTCATCTGAATTCTCTGTCCAGCCTCGTTGGTTCTGGAGGTCTGGGTCAAGTGAACATCTCCTGGGTTTGATCTACTCCAGGGCCACTGTTACGGACTGAATGTTTGTATCCCATCCCCCTTCCCAAATTCACATGCAGAAATCTAAATACCCCCACCCCCACCCCAAGGTGGTGGTATTAGGAGGTGGGGCAGTTTGGGAGGTGATCAAGACTCATGAATGGGATTAGTGCTCTTAGAAAAGAGACCCCAGAGAGCCCTCTTGTTCTCTTTCTGCCCTTGGCAGAGGGCCCTCCCCCAACCATGCTGGTTCCCTGAAGCTCCAACCCCAACCGATGTGGCAACCTTCCAGGATGTGGGTGGCAGACAGCAGAGGGACAGTGTGCAAAGAGCGTCTGGGTCCTGGAAACAGCATTTGAATTCCTGATCAAGCCATAGCTCAGGTCGGCCCTGCCCTGGTTAGTTTTTCAATTATGTGAAACGGTCCTTTGCTGAAGCCATTCTGGGCCAGGGTTTGGACTTTCAGCAGGAGTTCTGATTGAAAACAAGGGACAGATGTTCACACACACTTCCATTTTTGTAAAAGAGAAAGGCTTGCGTACACCTGTGCATGCGTGAGCTCCTGTGATACAGAGAGAGAATTTGGAATGAAATACACAAAAAGGTAACAGCCCTTATAACTGAGCAGCAGGATTAGAGGCATTTTCTTTCTAGCGTTTTCTAATTGTGATTCAGTGGGCACGAATGACTGTGTGATACAGTCCTTTGGATCTGTCGCCCGTAGAGAACGAGAGGGACTTCATCTCCTGTGTCGTTGGTGTTGTAGGAAAGAACATGAGCCCGCAGCTCAACAAGAACCAGAGCTGCTCCTTCAATGAGGTGGACGAGTTGATGAAAACCGTGCAACTGGCCGTCCACATCCCTACGTTCCTCCTGGGCCTCCTCCTCAATGCATTGGCCATCCGAGGCTTCAGCTCCTTCCTGAAGAAGAGGTGGCCAGATTACGCCGCCACCTCCATCTACATGATCAACCTGGCCGTCTTCGACCTGCTGCTGGTGCTGTCCCTTCCGTTCAAGATGGTGCTGTCCAACGTGCGCACCCCCTCTCCTTTCTTCTGTACCTTGGTGGAGTGTGTCTACTTCGTCAGCATGTACGGGAGCGTCTTCACCATCTGCTTCATTAGTCTGGATCGATTCTTGGCCATCCAGTACCCGTTCCTGGTCAGCCATCTCCGGTCCCCGAGGAAGATCCTGGGGATCTGTGGCACCATCTGGGTCTTGGTGTGGGCCGGGAGCATCCCGATCTACAGTTTCCACGGGAGGGTGGAGAAGTACACGTGCTTCCACAACATGTCCGATGGCACCTGGAGTGCCAAGGTCTTCTTCCCTCTTGAGGTCTTCGGCTTCCTTCTTCCCATGGGTGTCATAGGTTTCTGTTCCTCCAGGAGCATCCGCATCCTGGTCGGCCGTCGGGACCTCACCCAGGACTGGGTCCAGCACAAGGCCTGCATCTGGACGATCGCAGCCAGTCTGGCTGTCTTCGTGGTCTCCTTTCTTCCCGTCCACCTGGGCTTCTTCTTGCAGTTCCTGGTGCGGAACGGCTTCATCATGGAGTGTAGCTCCAAGCAGAGCATCAGCTTGTTCTTGCAGTTGTCCATGTGTTTCTCCAACGTCAACTGCTGCCTCGATGTCTTCTGCTACTACTTTGTCATCAAAGAGTTCCGCATGGACATCATGGCCCCCCGGCCTTCCAGGGCCCAGCTGGTCCTCCAGGATACTATGACCACCAGGGGCTAAGGAGAGAAAGACTCATGCAGAGGAAGGAAACCCCAGCCCCAGATTCTGGTAGCAGATACCCTGTTGCAAGATTTCTGATATGATGGACGAATGTGGCATATTACTGGTACGCTTTCCCTTTCGATGCTCACTGAACACAGTCTTTGCTCATTGTGCCCCAAAGACCTTTCCCCCGCACCCAGACGGCTCAACATAAATCACCCAGTATTTGAGAATCTCTGAAGGACCTGAGAACCATGTGAATTCTTTACTTCTGCGTGAGGCAGAAGAATTGAAAAGACGGAGACCATCTGAGCGAGGCTGTTTCCCAGCTCCCCCCATCCTTCTGTTAGACTGGGAGATTCTGGAAAGGAAGAGAGAGGCGTTAGGAGAGAGAACCAAGAGGGTTGGTCGAGGAGACTTGTAGTTCCCAGTCCCTTCTCAGGCTCTGGCGGCCAGTAACTTCATAGCTAGTGGGGGTGATGAGGGCAGAACAAGGACATACAGAGAGCCCCACATTTCCTATGGGGAAGAAAGACCCAGAAAGCCAGCCAAGCCTTCCTGTGCCCACGAGAAGGCGGCAGAAGGATGAGGGAAGCTGAGGTGAACCGGGCCGTGGTGAAACTATAGCTTGTGATTGACAAGCCTAGGAGAGGGGACTTCCCTGAGCGTGACCGGCTTGCTAACTTGAACGGACTGGGAGGCTGTTCGTGAGGCTGTTTCACTGAGAACGAGGAGAAACAGGCTTGACTGGGGTCCACCAGAGGAGAATAAGGACCCTGTGCCTGTCTCGCCCACCCGAGTCCTGTCTGGGCAGCTGGCCGGGTGGCACTGTCCACAGGACTGTCCCTCTCCAGGGGCTGGGAGGGAGAAAACGAGCCAGCTGGGGATCGGAGAAACCATTTGATGGCATGCAGCTCCTGGCGGTTCCTGGCTGGAGACTGTCAACAGTGGAAATCACGATCTGGCCCTGGCTTCTCGAATGATCTCGAAGAGGGTCTGCTGAGACCACTGCAAGCCTTCCGATGACTCAGACTGTTCCAGAGAGCCGACCGATTACAAGGATGAACTGTGGGGTGGTTTGGCAAGACGGGGTGAGTGGGATGAGATGGAAGAGGTGAGCTTCGTGTGAAAAAGGGGGAGGTCTGGAGGAAGCAAAGAACCGCTTTCTACCTGTAGGCAAAGAAGCTTCCACCGCTAAGTGGTGGACGGAAGGTAGGGTGGCAGGGTGGCGGGGAAGAGGGTGGTTTGGGTAAAAGCCTGACAAGAGGCGGAGGTGGAGATCGGGCGATAACCCCAGGCTTGCAGCTCCGGGGCTCTGTGAAGGGGGCGGGGGTGGAGGGACGGGGAGGAAGGATGGAGGGCAGAGCTGCTTCCTGCTTGAGAATCCCCGGCTCGACCGAGGGCCATCCAAGGCTGGAGCCTCTCTACCTCCTGCTTCGGCCACAGCTGACTCGGTGGTCAGGGGCAGGAAAGGGCGAGGAAGCAAGTGTCAATGCTGGGGTGGAAATGGGTGCGGGGGTGTGATCTCAGCCAAGATCAGAGGCTCCCCTCCTGCAGGCAGGGCCTCCAGGGGGCAGCAGCCCAGGGCAGAGGTTCTGCAGACCCAGCCGCCCCAAGGTGCCTGCAGCGCCATGGCCATCCGGCCCAGAGGCTCTAAGGAAGCCAGGCTGTTACATACAGCAGATGCTGGTGCCAGACGGGGCTCAGAGCCCATGGATGTGTGCGGTCAGTCCTCTCCTCCAATTTCTGTCTGTCTTTGCACTGGGAGCCCATCACGAGGCGCTTACATCTCCTCGTGTACTTCGGGCCAGACAGGCTTCCTAAGAAGAGGAGACAGCAATGTCCTGACCACCTGTCACACCTGTGATGTTCATAAACATAAAATTTTGTCTCATGGATAGCCTGCCCCTGCCAGAGCTGGGTGACAGAGGAGGCGGGAGGGGAGGAGAGGTCCGTGAGTGGTGTAAGTCCTTGGAGGGGGACAGCAGTATCAGGTCGGTGTGGTGACTGTGGGCTTGTTGGGGAGCCTTGGAGACCCCCTGACTGATGCCAACACACTGGGGGAGAACACAGGCCTCTTCTCTCTCTCCTTGAAGACCACTCCTGGTCTGCAAGTCGCAGAGGACTCATCGGGGCCTGTGGGAGTGGGCTTGGACCCAGGACCTCTGGCCAGGCTGCTCTGCTGGGGGCTTCACACTCAGTCCACCGGGCATGGAAGGGGCAGAGGTCAGGGCCAGGGTCAAGGCTGGGTGCTGAGGCATCCAGGGGCCCTCTCCTGCCAGCAAGGGGCGGTCAGTGAGTTGGAGAACTCTGAGCTCAGCTGTGGAAATGGCTGAAATGCCTGTCAGTAAAGGAGGCTTGGGGACATTACTCAGCCGTCAGTGTGACCATAGTTTTCCTCCCAGTCCGGAAAAACCCAAGAGATACTTGTAATAGGTACATGTGTGAAAGTAGCACAATTTATTGGGAAAATGATCTGATCAATCGGATTTGCCAAATAAACGGATTTCTGTGGTGCTGTGTGACGTGGTCATGGGGAGCACTCGGGCAGCCCTGGCTTCGGGGGAGAGCCGGCCGCTGAAGCCCTTGCCTGGTGACACAGCCGTCTTGGCCAAAGGAGCCAAGAAGGGCTCACGCTGGAGCGGCCGCACGGATGCCAAGTACGGGAGTACCCCGAGACTGCTCCCAGCGCAGCTCCCTACACCCCTACACCCACTTGTGTACTTGGCTCCCTGTGGCAGCAGCTGGGCCACAGAGAACCCCCGCACCCAGGCCCAGCTGCTGACCCTCCAGGACTGAGCCCGCCACACCCATTCCCTCCATCATGTCCCCCTGCCATCGTGACTCTGGAGCTGCTTCCAAGGGCCCAGGCTCCTTTTACAGACATTGTGTGGCCCAGCATAGGTGGTCTGCTGACCCCCAATGGGCGAAAGACACAGGGCCAGCCCCCCAGAGGTCCTTCGCCGTGCCTCCTCCCTTCACCAACTACCTGTGGTGTGAGTCTGACTCTTCCAGGTTAAATCTGAGTTTTCTGTCATGGCTCCTGACATGAGAATCCTGTTCGCCTATCCAGAGCTTCTGGAGAATGGGAGCTTTTAGGTGCTGGCCTGGACCACCTCTTTCTCCTAAATTCCCCACAACCTCGGGCATAGCTAAGTTGCGGCCTGGGTGCTGCGGGCTGGCTGGGGACATCCCCACTCTGGACAGTTGCTATGTGTCTCCCCTCAACCCCCAAATCCATATTTTGGAGTCCTAACCCCCAGTATGACAGTATTCGGAAATGGGACCTTTGGGACATACTTTAAGATGAGGTCCTGAGCTTGGAGCCCTCACAATGGGATCCGTGTCCTTACGGAAGAGTCACCAGAGTCTTTTTGATTTTTTCTGCCCCACTGCATGCGCGGAGAAAGGCTGTGTGAGGACGTGGGGAGAAGGTGGCCATTTGCAACCCAAGAAGGGAGCCCTCGGCAGACGTCAAACCTGGTGGTACCTCGATCCTGGGCGTCCAGCCTCCAGAACAGTGAGACATACTCCTGTTGTCAAAGTCTGTGGTATTTTGTTATGACAGGCCAAGAAGATCAATGCCACAGCCATCTCCTCTGACCCAGGAGCCACCTCCCGTCTGGGCCATGTCCCCTCCAGGGAAGGATTGACCTTCCTTTGGGGATATCAGCCCCCGGGGAACATTTGACAGGCAGAATGCTGGTCTGTGAGCTCCATGGTTCTCTTGCATCCCTCTCTGGGGAGCCTGTGAAACTGAAAGACCACAGCCTTGTAGCAAGTTGCCACAAATAAAGCCTAACTGCAAAGATGCTTGAAAAGGCCGAGGGCTGGCAGGTGACCATGGAGACCAGCAGAGGCTAAAAGAGCTTCAGTTAATAGGTCAGTGAGGAGATCCTGGTATGCAGAGCCATCCTGGGGTAGGGACACAGGCATCTGCACTCAGGTACCACGTGGAAATGGGGGAGATTCCCACATGGAACTGTCTTCCACCGTGAGGCCACCGTGGGAGCCCTGCTGCTTAGGGGGTGGGGGCTCAAGACCCAGAAGAGTGCCACTTTGTGGGGGGGGGGTTGGAAATGTCCCCTACAACCACCATCACAACCCCTTCTCTCCTTTTCCCACCTGCAGCCGGCTTCCCCGTAAGCCCAGGACACACCACCTTGAATGGGTCTCTGTGGGAGTGTGGGCGGCAGGGCACGGAGGACGGAGTATGGGTCTTGAAGCAGGACACAAGGATGCCCCTCCCCCTGGCCAGTTTGAGCCTGAGCATCCCATTCCCTGCCAAGAGCCTGCAAGACGTGTCCTCTCCACAAAGCCACTGCCGGCCCCTTGCTCAGGAGCTGCAACCTGAGTGTGGGCTCTGTGCTTTGAAGTCTTGGAAGGAAGATTTGAAGCCTGTCACTTCAAAGTCACTTCAAAGCCTGATGTCGGTTCTGCTTGGTGGAGGGGACCCGACTTCACCTTGGAGGCCTCAGACAGCCTTTGTTCTTTGGGGACCATCACTGGGGCAAGCGTCACCAAGATGCTCCCTTTGAGGGGAAGCTTTTGAGACAGAGGTTCCGGGGGACACCTGCAGTCACGCAAACCCAACAAAGCCCATCCCCCAGTGACAGACCTATTCTCCAAGGACAGCTCGGGCGGTACCTCCATGTCAGTGACGGTGACATGTCTGTGTGTCCAGGGGAGGCCACACAGGATGGAGGAGAGATACGCAGGAATCGGATGGCCCCAGCCTCCAAGATCCTAGGATCCCAGCAGCTTCTCATGGACGGTGTCTTCCCCATGGCATGATGCTGACTTGGGGACCATACCGTGTCCAGGAACCGAGGGATCGTGTGGGAGGTTTGGGGCCAAACCACAACTCTGTTGGTGGGTGGTGGGGTTTCCCCGCAGGGCAGACAGGCCTTCTGAACTAGAGGCCTGGCCCCACATCGGTAGGGACACCTCACCCTCCACAGGGAGCACTGGGCTCCCGTCTCTGGGTGTGGCCACCTCTGGAGGCGGATATGGGCCCTTTTGCTTGGTTTTTCCTCCGCTTTCTGTAAGTCTTGGGCATGGACTTCAAAGGGCAGCTGGAGCTGAATTCTCATGGATGGGAATCCAGCGTGTGCCGCCGCGTGGGGCATGGCCGAAAGGAGAAGTGTGGGCAACTTGGCAGGAGGAGAACCCAGAAATACCTGGAGAGGAGAGGCCAGCAGAAGAATGGACTCCCTGCCTTGAGGGCCTCAGAGCAGCGAGATAGTGGGTCCTCCCTGAAGGAGGCCTGGATGCACCCTGTAAGTTGCACCCAGAGGAGTGCAGGCAGAATGCTGGGTGAGCAGTTCACGCCACTCGTCTGGATCTACTCCGGGAGGAGAGGTTGGGGCTGCGCATGTGGCTTGGCCTGAGACATAGAGAGGCCGAGTATCAGTCAGGGTGGGAAGACACAGAGGGTGGAGTGAGTGGCCTCCTTCTGGGAAGGAATGTGGAATGCGGAATGGGAAGGTAGACAGAGTCCCTGGGAGCAAAGAGAGCCGGGGACCTTGGTGCCCAAGTGTGGGGCCTTTAGACAAGTCAGACCCAGTGTCTTTGCCTCGAAGTGCCTTGGAGACTTTCCGAGGGCATGGAGTTGGTTCAGGGGAGAGCCCCAACTTGAGGGGGCAGGCTGAGGGGGGTGGGAGCGGGTGGTGGGCTTTCTCAGCACTCAGCTGGTGGTCTTCAGCTTCCGGGACCTGGCAGGCACTGGGACCTGGCAGGCACTGGAGGTTAGCAGAGAGAGCCTCAGGGCCAGTGACAGGAATGATTTGATTCCATCACCTCCTCCCCACGCCTCCCACCTCCCTCAGGAAGGGGACTGAATGTTTGTGTCCCGCCCCCCAAATTCATATGTTGAAATCCTCACCTCCAATAGGATGAAACTAGGAGGTGGGGGCCTTTGGGAGGTGATTAGGTCATGAGGGCCCTGAGGAGAGACCACAAGAGCTCCTTGCTCCTCCTGTCACCTGACAACACAGCAAGGAATGTAGTCTGTGAAGAGAGGGAGGGCTGTCCACAGATCCCGGCCATGCTGGCACCTGGATCTTGGACTTCCGGCCTCCAGAACTGTGGAAAAATAAATGGCTGTTGCTGAAGGCCCCAGCCTGTGGTGTTATGCTACAGCAGCCCGAAATAAGACGGGACCTAGTGTAGCAAGGAGTTGTTCATGAGGTTGAGAAAATGTTATATACCAAAACTCCCCTGCAGGAAAACAAACAAACAAACAAAAACTTATTTGGGAAAGCCTCTGGGGGTGAAAGTGGGAGAAGCTGTTCCAAGAGAGGATTTATTGCTTCAGAAAGGGAGGAAGGAAGAAAGGAGACCAGAGGTGGCCAGGGAGCCGGAAAGAACCAGAAGGAAGGCAGAGGGCATGTGTCACCTGGAAAATCTCTAGTAAATGATGGAAAGTTGTGCAGTGCCCATCATGAGCAGATGTGCAAACAGGGATGGGAGGCTTGGCAGCCGGCAGCTGATTATCAGCCCAGGAGTGTGTGGCTGTCACAGGGCTGGCTCTCTTCCCCCTCAAGGCTGTGACACTGGGGTCCCAGTCAGGCTTATATCCAAGCCTGCAAGGGGCAGGGACCTAGGGTGACCCCAGGAGACGGAAGGTTGCTTGGTGCCTGTGGGATCAGAGCAGCTCACGGGCTGAACGTTGGACTCCCCAAGAGTACCTTCCCCCTTTGGCCAGAGCTGGCCATGACCCTGAGCTACACTCAGCCTGGGCTCCTAAAGTCTTGGAGACAGCCAGACTGAGAATGAGGAAAGCTCAGGAACTGGGTCAAAAGATCAAGGCTGACTCCCTGCTCCAGCCCTGACCTTGCTTTCCTATGGCCGGCGACACACTTCAGCTCTGCCTAGGAGGCAGCCACCCGTGCAAAATATCTGGCACTGGTGAGGGCTCAATAAATAAATTTATTTCAAATTCGAATTGAAATTATTTTGAATTCGAATTGAATTAGAATTGTGGTGAGTTCCTCTTTTTAAAAAAGGAAGAAGTGGCGGCTAGTTGCTGTCAGTGTAGGCCACAGGTCAGTTTTGTACCATGGATTCCTCCTGCAGTCTGGAGAGGCTTGTGGGCTTTCCCCAGGATAGCAGCTTTATTATTTTTTAAATTTTTAATTTTTTACATTTATATTTATATAAATATAAATTGATATTAATATTTTATATTATTAATATTATTTTTATATTTTATTTTTTAAGGATTTATTTATTTATTTGAGAGAGAGAGAGAGGGAGCACGGGAGCAGGGGGAGGAGCAGAGGGAGAGGGAGAGAGAGAATCTCAAGCAGACTCCCCACCTGGTGCAGAGCCCCGTGCAGGGCTTGGTCCCACAACCCTGAAATGGAGCCGAAATCAAGAGTCCGATACCCAACCAACTAAGCCATCCAGGGGCCCCCAGGCTAGAAGTTTTAAAGGCATAAAGTAAGATGTATAAGATCACTAAGGAAACCCAATATACTGAAATACAGTCACCAAAATTTAAAAAAATTGTGGTATGTCCACAGGCGCGCTTCTGTTTTCAGGCCTTGCTTAAGAAGGTCTGGTACCAGGCTTAATAGCTATCATAATTTGGGGTCAGCGATGAGCGGAGCTGAAACAATATTTTGAAATTTCAGCAGCAGCTGTGGAGTGATGTGACACTTGCTGTGACTTCTGTTGGTGGCAAAGTCCCAGGGACCGTCTCCATGACTGCGGTGTGATGCCTGCTCGCAAGGTGGAAGGAAATGATACTTTCAATTAGCAATTAGTGAAAATAAGTGTGTAATGGTTTTCCCCAGCCAGTTCCTGACTCCCCTGAGTTCGACGCCTGACCTCCAGGTTAAGAACTCCTGCTTTAGGCAGAGTACCTGGAAACAGATGTTCTTCCTCAGGAGAAGGATCACCTGTGTGCCCTCTTGGGTACGCAAATGTGGGCCACCAGAGTGCCATCCTTTCCCTCTTGGGGTTGTGAGCACTGGGTCTCAGCAGAAGCTGGTCCGCCCCGCCTGTTGTGTAGCCCCTTAAGGTGGGGGGCGTTCTGACAGGAGAGACACCCGTATCCCCATCCCTGATCTCTGATAGGCAGAGCTGGGCGCACTCTGTCAGGTGTGCTAGGGGTGACCCAAGGAGCAGTGGCAGGGAAGAACAGTGAGGCCGTCAAAGTAAGTCACCTTGAGTAAAGGGGGGAGGCTGACATGCTGTTCGCACTTCAAAGGGTGAGGGGCTGAGGGGCGCATGGAATGTGGATGACACAGGAGGTCCCTTCCCACCCAGCCACCCTGCCGGGAGGATGGTGTTTTAGGAAATGACGGAAGGTGTGTGTGAAGAACACCGTTGGGGCCGCGGAGACCGCTGTGCGAGCAAGTTTCCACAGTGACACCTAGTGGCAGCAGGAGGCAACGGCAGCCGTGGGTTCTTGGGACCCTGCTTCTCCTCTTGGTGAGGAAGCCAAGCCGACCCCCTCTTTGGGGTGGGGAGAACCCTTGGGTTTGGGGAAAATTGGGGCCACTCCCCTGCCCAGTGAATTTGGGCAAGAAAAAAAAAGTAAACAGATCTGTAATCTAAGTTGGTGAAGCGAGGCATACAGTTGCTTCGCTATCATTATGTATTTTATTATTATTACTGTTCTTCCAATGTGTTGATATAATGAGTTCCACTCGCAGAGGATGATCTTGCCCAAACTTATGCCAAAGTTCTTGGGGGCACATTATTGTCACACCATAAAGCATCTCCAAGGTCTTATCCTGCTAGCAGCTCCAGTTTTTGGCAGGATCGTGAATTGTTTCCCTACTCCTCCCTCCCACCTCCCGTGCCCCCTTCCCACGATCACTGCTCCCCACTCCACCCAGGCCATCTGTCCTCTTTCTGCTCTTCATCATCTGCTCCTAGGAGTCAATACTCCTCATATAAGTGCTTGGCCATATGGTTTTTCTGTCTTGGGATATTTACCATGAAACCAGGAGAAAGCTGTAATTCAGATAGCAAAGGGGAGGCTCTTTTAGAAATACTCACCCACAGACACCCACCCCCCATTTAAAGTTCCAACAAAGATATGCACAGGTGAGGTGATACGCTGATTGCTAAGGCTGTGGGGCATCTGGAACCAGCAAACCTGGAGAGGGGTCTGCACAGGACAAGTGAGAGATCCCTTGTCAGGGGATGGGGCTCAGGTAGATTTTAAATTTCTGTGTTATAATCTGTCTCCATTACCCGTGGCTTCTCATAAAGTCCCCCACACTCAGTAGCCTTCTGACCATTGTCATTTACAGGTGAAAGGAAACCGGAGATTTCCCACATGGGCTCAGACCCACAGACTTATAGGACCAGGGCTAAGGTAGAGAATCAAGCGGTTTCCCCCCAAGACTTCTAGAACTGTGGTGGGGAATGCCAGGGTCCCACTGACATGGGATGAAATCACAAACCCTTCCATAAGCTGAGGACTTGGGGCCAGCCCTAGGCGTGTCCAGGTTTGCCTTCAAAGGGAACTGCTTTACAAGTGTGGAAACACAGAAAGCAGAGGCGTGAGTGGCCCCTGCTTTCTGATTCCCAGATAAGTGCTCTTTCCAGGGCAGCACCATGGGTCTCCGTGCCCTTACCCACCCTCCCCAAGCCCACTCAGGTTCTTCAGAGATCCTGCACCATCACAAGGTGACCCCTCTGCTCCCCAGCACAGGTTAGCACCAGCTCACCTGCCAGCCTCCATCTGCACCTGGTGGGGAACAGATTTAACCCTCTCCTGGTCTGTTCTGCCTCATTTGGCCCTCCAAGGCACTCTGCAGCAGGCAAGGAGTTCTAAATAAAGATGGTCCTTCCTAATTGTCGCTCACAGCAGAGCCCATAAACACCTGGGGATTGACGGTAGCAGACACCACCATTGCCCCCAACCCTTGCTTCAAACTAGGGGCAACTGGAGGCTTGGCTACCCCTGGATCAGGAGTGCCGGCAGCACCTACTGGAGATAACAGAAAGCCAGAGTCCCGGCCCAAGATCTTCATCCCAGCTGGGTGAAGGAGCCTTAGCTGCCCTGGGTAAATGTCATAGTAATGCTAGGGTAACTGAGAAGTCTCGTATTGCCACTTACAAATAAGGTCCCATTTCTCTTCAAGTTCAAATAGCAACTCTAAGCCCCCAATATTAGGGGAAAGCGCACTTGTGGCTTGGGTCAAAATTTTTTGTGATAGGGACATCTGGTTGGCGCAGTCGTTAAGTGTCTGTCCTCGGCTCAGGTCATGATCCCAGGGTCCTGGGATTGAGCCCCACACCGGGCTCCCTGCTCAGTGGGGAGCCTGCTTCTCCCTCTCCTGCTCCCCCGTACTTATGTTCCCTCTCTCACTAACTCTCTCTGTCATAAATAAATAAAATCTTTAAACAAAAAATTTCTGATGATAGCATCACACAGGCATTCAAAAAGTGCTGAATTTGAGTAAGTGAGACTCAAGGGGAGGTCTTGGGCTCTGGAAGTCCCGTGTGGCCCAAAGGATGGTGAAGACATGGACTCCAGAAACTCCGGTGAAAAGTGGAGATGAAAGTGTCCCATAAAATGTGAAAGTAGAAACGAACAGCATTTCCAAATTAATGTATTTATTATTTACCTTCTATGGAATTCAAATAGGTATTTAAAAATGACCACACGTGAACTCTACAAGAGACATTTAAACAGTTGCATGCTTACCTTCATAGTCGCTATATGCAAGTTGAATCTTCATATTTGGAAAAATGATTTCTCTTGTGTGTGCATCTTCTTCTTCTTCTTTTTTTTTTTTTTTAAGATTTTATTTATCTATGCAGGAGGGAGAGAGAGAGAGAGCGAGCACAAGCAAAGGGAAGGGAAGAGGGAGAGACAAGCAGACTCCCTGCTGAGCATGGAGCAGGGCTCNATCCCAGGACCATAAGATCATGACCTGAACCGAAGGCAGACACTTAACTGACTGGGTCAGCAAATGCTGTGTGCCTCTTCTCCTCCTCTTCCTCCTCCTCTTCCTCCTCCTCCTCCTTCTTCTTCTTTAAGATTTTATTCATTTATTTGACAGAGAAGGAGAGAGATTACAAGTGGGCAGAGAGGCAGGCAGAGAGAGAGAGGGGGAAGCAGGCTCCCCGCCGAGCAAAGAGCCAGATGTGGGGCTCGATCCCAGGACCCTGAGATCAGGACCTGAGCCGAAGGCAGAGTCTTAACCCACTGAGCCACCCAGGTGCCCTGTGTGCCTCTTCTTAACGGCCAAGTGAGAGACGCCTCATTCTCAGGGTTGCCTTAGTTTGGGGCACAGTTGGCCTGTGCCGGTGGTTCCTGGGGAAACCCAGGTCTGGTTAGGTGGAGCCAATCCAGATTCTTCCATGGAATACGGAAGCAGAGGGGGTGGCATTCCCCCAGAGGCAGTGTCTGGTCTAATGCCTGCTTCCCTGCCACAGCTCAGTGACCCAAGGGCCCAGGGCTAGGGGTCACCCCCAGCATCACATTGCCATGCGTTCTTTCTCCTGGAGAGAAGCTGAGGAAGGTCCCCAGGTGGCTGCCGTCACCCGCAGGCGTGTCCTCGGCAAGTTCCCTGAACTTGGAGTTGCTCCTATTTACATGGGTTAGCTCAGGCTGGTTTCTCTTGCAGGCAACAAAGAGCCCTCCTGTGACGGGAAGGAAGGTTTCCTGCTCCAGAAGGAGGAAGCTGGTTGTAGGGGGAGGGGAGGGGGGCTCCTGGATGTAGGTGGGACTAGGAGATTCCCTCTCTGTAGGTGGATGAGGAGCAGTATCCTATGGACAGACAAGCCTCCGAGCCACAAGGGTAAGCCCTTTCTGATAATCTTACCTCCGTTCCTTGGGAAACACTGGATTAGGGTCTTTTTTTGGATGTGTGGAGGGAAACCAGCGGCCATAAATTACCCCGGTGGGGCAAGGGGAAGGCACAAAGTCTTCCCTTCCCTGGGGTCCAGGAGGCAGAGCCCTGATGTGGGGGTGGGGGGACCACTAAGGGCCCTGTCCGCAGAGACCAGGGCAGTCTCCGGAAGCTGCTCTGAGTTCCCTGGGTGCTCGGGAGCCACCTCTGGTGGGTGTTGCGTCTCCGCTATGAACACTGAGGCGGGTACCTGGTCCAGATCTGGCCCCTGGCAGCTGCCACCTGAAGGTCAAGGAGGTGATGGGAACCTCTCCCTTCCCCACATCTCCAGGGGATTCTCACTGTCCTCAGGTCTCAACTTGGACACACATCTGTCTGGAAAGCCTTCCCTGACTCCGGAAGAAGGGCCCGGGAGAGGTCCTTCCTACATGTCCCCGTGGTATTCTGGCTTCTCACATGGAACTGAGGTGTGTGAGGGTTTTTGGCTACAGGGAGAACTCAGTCAGGTTCCTTTGAGAAAAACAGGTGAGGATGCTAACTATACAATTTTGTAAACTTACTAAAAATTACTGCTTGAATAAGGAAGGAGAGAAGGAAGGTGGGAGGGAAGGAGGAAAGGAGGAAAGGAAAGCAAGGATGAATATGGAAATAAAGCCAACAGGACTCTCCGCTCCATTGCAAGGCCCCAACAGACCCACAACAAGACCTCCCTGGACAGGCCTCATGGGGCCTGGAACAGGGCTCAGTGCTTGGAAGGGCTGGAAGTTTCCAGAAAGTTTACTGACTCTGCTCTCCCCTTCCAGCCTCTCGTCTCTGTCTCCCGCCACCACCGTCCCTCTGAATGTCCCCTCTCTATGCTGGTCTGTCCCCCCATGTTGATCTCTGGCATCCTGAGGACTGGCCTCCTGTGGGTCAGGAGCTCCCCGCGGATCCAGTCAGCCATGGCGGGGGCATCATGGGGGCCACACAGTGGGTGACATGATCACCTATGGAGCTGCTCCCTCCAGCAGGGGCCTGACAGGTGTCCGGAGGTTCCGCGCATCTGTTCCTGCCCCTAAGCCTGGGGCCACTACCTGTGGTCTTCCTGGAACAGTCATTCCCGTCTGTAGTCTCTGTGGCCACTTTCGGGTGACAACCACAGAGCAGAGTAGTTATGACAGAGACTGTAGGGTCTGCAAAGCCTCCGATATTTCCAGTGCGGCTCTTTCCTGACTTCTACACAGAGAGGTAAGCCCTTGAGAACTGGAAGCTGTAAGCTCACTTCACACTAAACAACCTGGACATTTTCTAAGAAGCGCGGCCTGCTGCATTTTGGCCAGTGAATCCACTCCAGGCTGCTGTGGGGAACTGCTTGGCCCACAGAAATGGTCACACACAGAAGCCCTATGTACCAGCAGCAGATTCAAACATCCGGGTAAGAGAGCCAGACACTGCCTGATGCCCATAGCCGGGGGCTGGAGAGGCCTGGGATTGTGGATTCTGGATGTTACCGAATGGAGCATGGAGATCTCTTTGGGCACCGGTGATGAAGAAAGGCTTCCTAGGAGCTGGAGTCCTGCTGGTCTGGACTGAAAGAGGAGGAAGCCATCGCTGGTAGGGAAGAAGGAAGGCAGTGACTTCATGGGTGTACGAGGCCCCTGGTGCCCCAACGTCAACACCAGGGACAACGTGGAGGGGGTCACATAGCAATTCCTGGGCAGTTTCTGTGGCTGGGGGGGGAAGAGGGGTGACCAGCCAGCCTAGGTCCTGTGCCCATCTCAGAGGGGGCAAGTGGGAAACCCATTGTGGCACCAAGAATGTCCTGTGGAATTCTGGGAAGGAAATCAAGAGGACTTGGTTTTGGTTCCTTGGAAAGCAAAGCAGGAAGCAAAGGCTCAAGGGACTCTCCCTTGTTAGGGAGGGTGACCTCAGGGAGCAGGAGAGAGGGAGAGGGGAGTGCTGCAGGAAGGACAGGCCAGTTCCAGAGTGCCGCATGGAGCTGGCCATGGCTTGGTGACAAACCTAGCTGGTTGCTCAGTCTTGTGGGACCGTCCTCTGAGAAGCCGTATAAATCACTGGTTCTCAGCATCATCCTCCAGAGGAGAAGAGGAGAAGAATTTGTCCCCAGGCTCCATCTCACGTTGTTTCCCTTGCCGTTGTTAATTGTCTGGACTTCTGGCTGAGCTAGAGGGGATGCTGTGTCTCATTCCCTAATATCCAGGGAAACCCCGGAGGCAAGAAATGCACAGCGTGGACCAGAGGCCACTGGGTTGTGCGTGGAGGAAGCTGGTCCGAGTGCACACAAAAGGGGGGGGTCTCCGCAGTGGCCGGGGTGGTGGCCAGTGGCCCAAAGATAGGTGAGAGAGGTCCAAAGTAGCCCATGGACATGTCTGATGCAGAGGGAACTTCAGGGTATGGCGGGGGGGNGGGGGGGAGGATAAAGCTAGAGTGACCACTGTTGTTCTACAGACCAGCGAGGCTCCAGCCTCCAACAGAAGTGGGAACTAGGGTTGATGGCCATTTGCACAAAGAGATAACCAGGGCCGGGGCCATCACCGGGTTGAGGGAAGGTTCACTGTCTCTAGTGAGAACCAAGTCCTTAGCTTCCACGAAAAGAAGAAGCAGAAGGAGCTCCTTTTCGTGGGATCCAAAGTGGACTTCAGAGGTTGCTCTGCAAATATGGCATTAAGCTAAAAGAAGGCATGAACTCCTGGACGCTTGTTTTCTGGCCTGTAGTAGAGAAATTCTTAAACAGAGCACTTGGGTGTTGTGGTGGGGATCGCAAGATAAACAGCGAGGGTTAAAATTGTGCCAAAAGATCTGGAGGGCTGGGAAGTAGATGATGGCAGAACACCTGGAAAGAACCAGGAGCTGCCCGGCCCCGGCCCACAGCTGGAGGGAAGAGGGAGGGTTTGTTCTCACCATGTGCTCTGCTCATCTCACCATATCCTGCCCAAACCCCAGCCTTCCCCTCCACGTCAGAGCCACAAGTCATGGAGCCCAAGGAGCTGGGTTGCATCTCTTGGCCTCAAGGTCGGGTGAGGAGAGGGTGGCCCATGGTGGCTGTGTGTGGGGCTTGGCCACCCTCTCCCTGTGCAGGAAGGTCAAGCCTTTTGCTTGATGGGAAATTGGCCAAAGTAAAAAAGAGAGGTGAAAAGAGCGACACAGGGGAGTCACCACCCTAGGAGACACGCTATAGGCTCCCCCGCTGTGCTCGAGAGCCTGTGTTTTTGTCTTGGGCTAAGTGCAGGTGTATCAGGCCGAGGCTGGCTGGCAGTTCCGTGTGCTCCCAAGGGGGAGGGCCAGCGTCCAACTCATCTGTCCCTATTCCCCAGACAGCGCTCGGGACACACCAGGGCTCCAAACCATTTGTTGAATGAATGACTGATATCACCTCCTCACGTTTTCTTTTTGGTTCCATCCCAGCCTGTAGCCAGGGTAGGCTGAATGATGCACAGAGAAACTTCTTTTAACAGCTAGGAAACCTGTGCCGACTCTCTCTGTGAGGAGACGGGAGTGGAGGTAGTGCTGGGGCTTCCTGAAGGCTCCAGACTCCAGAGGACAAGCAGCATGCAGTGTTCTCGCCTGTGGTCCTCGCGCTTCCCCCCTCACTCCCTGTTCCCCGACACGGCCACCCAACGAAACTGCTGGAGGACAGCTCTCCTAAGCCAGGCCATCTGAGCAACTCTGAGCAACCCGAGGGGGGGCCACCCAAGCCCTGGGACTCGGTACAAGTCACCAAAATACTGTCCTTTCCACTTAGTGCTTGCCCCAGTTCTGGTAAATGCAAGTTTTATTAAGCAGCAATGACAAGAGGCAAGAGCACAAAGGCAGAGTCAGAGCAGATCCAACTGGAAATTTTCCTGGTCTCCGAGGCACAATCTCTGCTCAGGGAAGCCTGGCCCGGGGATCCTCGGTGACAGCAGTCTCCTGGGTAACCATGGGCTGGAACAGAACGGGGAGCTCAGGCCCTCCTGGGGGTGGCCCTCTCTGGAGCCGGCTGGGTAGGCTGTTGGGGGGG
>NW_019154085.1:39150764-39161046 GCF_002288905.1 Enhydra lutris kenyoni | reverse complement strand
GGGGGGGTAGGTGTGTGTGCCTCAGACTATGGAAACAGATGGCCTAAATGCCCCATCTGGTGGTGGCTGAGTGAGACACTCCAGGAGCAAAGCCCAGACCTACGGGCACTTTGTTGCTGTGTCTCCAGGGAGAAGAGAATGAAGGGGTTTGGGGGGCTATCTCGGAAGAGGATACTAGAGGCAGGTGGGAGACAGGGAGAGGAGACGTCGGAGGCAGAGGCCCAAAGGACCAATGGGAATGCCACCATCTCCTGGACGTTGGGTGTGTTCAGGATTGTCTGATACTAATGCTGAACTCTTTTGAGCTCTCAGCTGTTCCTAGACATTCTTCCAACTGCTGTGAGCTCAACCGAGAGCTTAATTAGTCCTATGGACAGCCAAGTGGGGAACGATATTGTTAGCCCCAGTTAACAGAAGGGGAAACTGAGACGAGGAGAGCTTAAGTAACTTGCTCAAGTGCCCTGTCGCCATAGCCGCTGATATCTGAGGATGGCCCTGACAGTTGTGCCCCTCCTTTGTCCATGTGTACCTCCCCTCCCCTCAGGAGGTGGCGCTCGTGTCCCCTCTTTCTGAAACTGGATTAGGCTCAGAGCTGCTTTGCCCAGTAGAATGAAAAGATGGTGGGCTGGGATCTCCAAGCCCGGGGTGTTAAGACCTGGAAGCTTCTGCTTCCTCCCGGTTGGAACCCAGCCCCCGGGGTGTGGGGAAGCCCAGGCAGTCTGGCGCAGAGGCCCATTGGGAGGAAGTCGATGGCCCAGCCAAGCTCAGAATGTGACTCTCTTAGCAGCAGATCTTCTTGCCTCCATCAAGACCACTCTGCTGATGACGCAGAAGGCAAAAACCAGCTGTCCCCCTGAGCCCTGCTCAGACTGTTAAACCTCGAGCAAATGCATCCTCTCTTCAGTCACGGGTTTTGCAGAGTTTATTTTATGCAGGAACAGAGAAGCAAAGCGATCACACAGCCAGTTTAAGTGGCACAGTAGGATTCAAACACAGGTCTGGTAGCCCAGGGTCCAATCTCCTACGGCCACTGTCCGGGGCTCTATGGCCAACATTGCCATGTGTATAGGGTGTCCTCTGGAGCTCCTAGCGTCCTCCCAGACGTGAGGCTGCGCAGACTTCCTTTTGGGTCTGGGATGCAGCTTGGTTCTCAGTTCCCAGGAGCCCGAGTCTTCAGAACATTCCTCCTCAGGGGTTTCCTGAACTCCCAGCCCAGCCAGGGGCGCAAAGAGCTGGTCTCAGGTCAGATCCATGGTTCCAGCCCTCCTCAGCTACAGAACCTGCTGCCTGGGATGCCCACGGGGGACCCTGCAAGGTCTGAGCCCCGAGTAAACCTAATGGGTTTTTTTCACCCTCCCCCTCCCCACACCTGCCATCCAAATGTCCATGAAAGCCCCATAAGCTAAGACAAAAAAAAGTCAGAGAGGTTAAGTGAAGTCCTGGGCGGGAGCTGTGGTGGGGGAGGGAGGTCTGGGTCCTCCTGGTCTGTGCCCACCCCCACTCTAGCTTGTTAACTGGGCAGAACATTTCTAGGGAGAGAAGGATCAGAGCCCCACAACCCACACCCCTGTCTTTTGCTTGGGGAGAAGGGTTTCCATAAGGCTGCTGGAGAGCTTGATAGGTGTGTCCTGATGTTTGGGGAGGGGGCGCTGAGTGTGTGACAGGCTCCCGAGGAAGCTTTGGTGGCAGGTTGTGGCCGGAGCTGTCTGCTTGGAGCACAGAGCCAGGAAAGGCCCACATTCTGGGAGCCGGTGGCAACAAACGAAGGATGTGGGAATGTTCCGGTAGCTGGTCTTGGTTGCCTAGCTCCCGCCTGAGGAGACCTGAGTTGGCAGAGCTGTTCACCTGCACTGAGTTGCAGTGGGGGTGGGGGGTGGGGGGGTGGGGGGGGAAGTCTCCCCCAGGAGCACCCCCCCCAACACAGGGGCTCCAGCACCAAGCCCTCCCCCTGAGCAGCCTGTGAGGGAGGGGAGCGTGGGAGCAGCAGGCAGGGAAGGCAGAGGAGAAGCTGGCCAAGCTCTCCTTTGCCAGCTGCAGGCTGCCCACGGGGCACAGTTTTCAGCTGGTGGAGGGAAGCAGCTTCAGCTTCAAATGAACTTTGGAATCTGGGTTATTTTTCCTAACTAGACACTATAATTACCGAAATCAGATTTTTGTTGTAAAAGTGACCCAAGGAATTTTTCTTCTCTTGGGTTGAGCAAAACAACAACAACAACAACAAAAAAAAAAACCCCAAAAACCCAAGAAATCTTACTTAGATTTGATTTTGATTTCACCCACGGTGGGGGGAGAACCAACCCCACAGAGTAGGTTTGAAAAGGAAGTGGGGAAGAAAGCACGAAGCTGTGTTCTGGTAATCTCCCTCAAGGCTCTCTTGCTCAGCGACACTGGGCCCCAAGCAACAGAAGAATTCTAGCTAATTGAGCAGAAAGAGATTTATGGACAGGGCACTGCGTGGCTCAGAGAATCCCTGGAAGGTGGGGGGAAACTGCTGCTGTCATCAGTAATTGGGAGGTGACACACGGAATCCACAGTTGAAAGCAGGCAACAGGACCACAGAGAGGACGTCACCACCTCCCTGCCCATGGATGCTGGGTGATGGGATCTTGGCTGTCCCCTCCCTCACGTTGCTAGCAATTATATAAGGAGAGAGCCGCTGTCTCCCTCAGACTGTGTTGGTGGGAAGACCCCAAATTCAAGAACATGGTTCTAATGGTGGGCTCTGGGGGCGGGGGTGCAAATTAGTATTTACTTAAAGGGTGAACCCTGACTTGAAAGTGAAGTAATGGCCGAGTTTGCCCCCAGATGGCCAAGATTCCATCCTCTGCCACTGGGATGAATGGGGATTTGAAAGCTAGATTGTTGTACAAAATAGACGAGTATAGGGGCACGTGGGTGACTCAGTTGGTTAAGCGGATGCCTTGGGCTCAGGTCATGATCCCGGGGTCCCTGGATCGAGTCTCCATTGGGCTCCCTGCTTTGTGGGGTGTCTTCTTCTCCCTCTGCCTCTCCTCCTGCTTGTGCTCTTGCTGTCTCAAATAAATACATAAAATCTTTTTTAAAAAACCACACAAACAAAAAACCAAAAATAGATTATTATAGGAAAATAAAAATGCCTTTTTGGAGGCCTGAGTTTTTGGTTGTGGAATTCATACTCACCCAGAGATCATGCAAGAAATGAGCAAAATAAATCGGTGAAAAGCCTGGGCACTTGAGGGCCTTGCTCAGTAAGTGCTGGACGAAGGGGCTGGTCAAAGTCACAACCCCCTCCCCACCCCCTGTTTCCTCACTGCCATCCCTCTTCTCAGCAGTTCTCCTGCAGGGCCGGCCCAGATAGGACTTGCTGGCTTCCAGCCACAGGACTCTATCTCTGGGGTGGGAGGCTGGCACAGGGACCTGCATCTGCTCCCGTGTTCCCAGCTCTGTGGCTCTGGCTGCAGGAGCGTGGGTGGCACATGGCGAGGATGAGATGCCAGTGGTGGGCAGCAGCATGAGGGTGTCCCCCACGGTCCTGGGAGAGCACTGCCCATCCCCGGCACCCCATGCCCTGGGCTTTGAGCCTCCTTCCAGGCCCTATGACCCCTTAAGGGATTCAGTGCCAGGAGGGCCAATGGCTGTATCGCACTACTGTATGAGGCCTCTGGCCCTTGGGGTGTACTTCCCTTCCCCCGCTGCCCTTTTCCCTTGCCGTGCCATGCCTCCTCACGGTTCTGCAAAGCTCAGATGAATCCCCGGGAAGGCTGACCAGTCATTGTTTGGTCTCCCTCCTCTGAGCCCCATGCTGCCCGGTCGCACGCAAACCACGTTCAAAGTGACTCAGTTCCAACTCTGCAATTCTGTAGAGGGGCAGGTTGGAGCCCCGAGGTGGCATCAGTTCACCCCACCAGTGGTCAGTAGAGGAGTCTGGATGCCCTGCACCCTCCAGACATGGGTCCCATGTCCACTCCGGGGACACTGCGCACACTGCCTAGGGTGTCACATGTGCTAGGCTCCCCTTGGTCACGGACCCGTTCTCCTTCCTGAGCAGGCATCAAGTGCTGCCCAGAGCCCCCCAGATGTCCCTAGGGTGGGCAGGGACCTGGCCGCCATTTTCTTCCTGAGCATTTTTTGAAACTCCTGCGAAGTAAGACTTCAACACCAGTGGGTGGTAACTCCTTCAGGCAGAAGGCTGAGAAGGGTTTCCATGGAGACCGCCCAGGCTCTGGTTTCCATAGTAACACTTGTGCGAGGTTACAGAGCTCCCTATATGTGTCGACTTAACATTTCCAACCACTTTATTCTTCGGGTCAGACCAGGGCCTAATATGGGGATTGCTTTCTAGGAAGGTGACAGACCTCGAGAGCCAGAGGGGTACGGGTGAGACTGGGNTAATTGGCTGACCGAGAGGGCATCCCCTCAACCAGCAGGCCCTCCCCCATCCCAGCTGCCGGGTGTGTGGGTATAAATATACGCTCACACATGCTTAAATTATAAAAAGAATACATCTGCATGACATGGAAGGATAGAGAGTCCTACAGCTCCCTGCCATCCCTGTTCTCCAGAGGTAACTGGTGTGACTTGGCTGTGAGTATCCTTCTAGAAATAGTAGATGCACATCCATAGAGTTATGTTTTAGAAAATTCACTAATGGGATATATATTCTCGCTCTGCCATCTGCCTTACCCTAATTATGGATCTTGGAGAACTTTACACATTGGCACAAATAGCTCTACCTCATTCTTTATAATGGCAAAAAAATAAATAAATAACTGCACTTTTCAAAAAAGTAAGTCCCAGTGGAGGGACTTTGGTTTTCAGTTTCTGGCTATTACAACAATAAATACCCGGTACGTATATTTTTCTGTATACTTGTTTGAGTATATCCATATGGTAAATTCCTAGCAGTGAAATTTCTGAAATTTTAAAATCTGATTCTTGTCAAGCCAAAAATTATCACCATTATCGATACAAGAGGGCTTGTCCACACTTGAGAAGACAGTGTGTTATTAAACTGAAACCAAACCAAACCAAACCATAAAACCAATGTCTCCAGCTCATTCTATGAGACCAGTGAACCATTAATACTGGAGCCTTACAAGGAGAGCATGAGAAAGGAAAATTACAGGTCAGCCTTCCTAATAAACATATATCAGTAACTCCTAAATGAAATATTAGCAAACAGAATCCAATAGTGTAGAAACAGGATAATCCATTATGACTAAATCAGTTATTAACATTATATGCCACATTAACATATTAAAAGAGGAAAAAATCATCATATTGGTAAGTGTGGGGGGAAAATGTGATAGAAGAATTCAACGTATACCCTGATTAAAAATGCAAACTAGGAATTGAGGACAACTTCTTCAATTAACTTCAAAAAGAATATTCTCCCAATATCTATAGCTAAAATGATGCTCAAGATGAACTCTCTCTCTTTTTTTTTAAAGATTTTATTTATTTATTTGACCGACAGAGATCACAAGTAGGCAGAGAGGCAGGCAGAGAGAGAGGTGGAAGCAGGCTCCCTGCTGAGCAGAGAGCCCAATATGGGGCTCGATCCCAGGGCCCTGGGATCAGGACCTGAGCTGAAGGCAGAGGCTTTAACCCACTGAGCCACCTAGGCGCCCCCAGATGAACTCTCTTTTAGAATCAAGAACAAGTGGTGCCTGGGTGGCTCAGTGGGTTAAGCTTCTGCCTTCAGCTTAAGTCATGATCTCAGGGTCCTGGGATCAAGCCCCGAATTGGGCTCTCTGCTCCCGGGGATCCTGCTTCCCCCTCTCTCTCTGCCTGCCTTTCTGCCTACTTGTGATCTCTGTCAAATAAATAAATAAAATCTTAAAAAAAAAAAAAAAAAAGAATCAAGAACAAATAAGGTTTGGACTATTACCATGATACCAGAACTTCTACTCAGTGAGGCAGGAGAAGAAAAAGACATGTTTTAATTATTTGAATGGAAGAGGGACGCTTGGGTGGCTCAGTGAGTTATGCCTCTGCCTTCAGCTCAGGTCATGATCTCAGGGTTCTGGGATCAAGTCCTACATCGGGCTCTCTGCTCAGCGGGGAGCCTGCTTCCCTTCTCTCTCTACCTATTTGTGATCTCTCTCTCTCTCTCTNTCTCTCTCTCTCTCTCTGTCAAATAAATAAATAAAAATCTTTAATTATTTGAATGGAAGAAACAAAACCTATTCATAATCAATGCAGGGCCTACGTAGAAAATAGAAAAGAATCCTCAGATAATGTCTTAGAATAAGGAGGACAGCTCGGCAAAGTTCACTGGATCAATACTCAAAAATAAATTACATTTCTGTACATCAGTGACAAAGAGGTATAATTACTATAACAACAAATATAGGAGACTCAGGAATCAATCTAATGAACGATCTGCATGACTAATGAGAAAAGTATCAAGTTGTAACAGAAGAGATTGAAGATCCAAATAAATTCTTCAAGTGCCAATTTCATAGATCAGGACACTCAGTATCATAATGATCTCAGTTCTCAGCAAGTGGATATATAGGTTCAACACAAGTCCATTAAAACCTCAACAGAATATTTCATGGAACTTGATAAACTGTTTCTAAAATACATATGAAAACAAAGGGCTGAGAAAAGGCATGGCGCTGCTGGAGAAAATCAAGGTAGGAGACTTGAACTACCAGATATATGGACTGATTATGGTCCAAAGGATAGACCTGATAGGACAGAACAGAAAGCCCAGAGATAGACCTTCCACGCAGGGAAACTCGAGCATTGTAGACACACACTGTAGCTCAGTGGGGAAAGGAAAACAATAAAAAAAGAACAAATGGTTACCCAACCTCACACCATACCAGGGAATAATTTACTGGGGAAGGTTTAAATGTAATATACAACACATTAGAAGGATTATAACATAATCCTTGAGGATTAGAAGAAAATATAAGATCAAATCTCCTCAATGTTGGGATAGGAAGGATTTCTGAAATGATGCAATGAGACACAATCATAAAGAAAAAGAGGGATGAATTTGACTACATTAAAACCAATAGTTTCTGTTCATCAAAGAAACAACAGAGAAAATAAAAAAAAAACAAGTCATAAATTTGGGCAAGATATTTGCCACACACCAGTGACAAAATACATAAAGATTATGTAAGATACATAAACATATAAAGAACTTCAACAAGCCAGTAAGAAGAAAACAAAGCATCCAATAGAAAAATAGGCCAAAGAACACAAAAAAGGCATTTTTAAAAAATTTTTAAAGATTTATTTATTTGTGTGTGATAGAGACTGCATGTGTGAGTCGGGGGAGGGGCAGAGGGAGAGAATCCTCTAACAGACTCTCAGATCCCAGGACCCTGAGATCATGACCTGAACTGAAATCAAGAGTTGGCGGCTTAACCGACTGAGCCACTCAGGTGCCCCAAGAACACAAACAGGTGTTTTACAGAAAAGGAAATTTGAGGATCCAATACATATGAAACTTGTCCCACTTCCCTAGTAATCGGGAAAGTGAAAATGAAAACCATCATGAAATACCATGTTACCCTCAGTCCATCAGCAAAACAAAACCAAAAAAAACACCCCAAACCCCAAAGGTTGTTAACACTAGGTATTGGCAAGGGTGTGGAACAAGGAGAACACCTATGCAGCACAGGTAGGAATATAAATTGGTTCAATTCCTTATAAAAAAGCAATATGGCAGAATTTTGTGGCTTAAATGTTTGCTTACTTGGGACCCAATGTTCCACTTCTCTTACACAGGTGTACCAGATGCCTTATAAAAGAGATGTTCTTTAAAGCATTGCTGTGATGATAAAAAATTGGAAAGAACCTATGCACGTTGTTAGGAAGATGGGTAGGTCGTTAAATTGCATATTCACATATAGACTGATGGACAGTCATATAAGTGGATTAAATAATGTAGGCATTACCATGGATGAATCTTCGAAATAAAGGGTTGTGGGAAGAGACAAGTCAGAGAATAAGACATGTATTTTAGGACTTTTTGTAACGTTCAAATCGAAGTAAAACTGCACTAGGTGTTCATAGGTATGTGGTAGAATTATAAAGCAAAGCAGAGAAACTCAGAATAGGCATTACTAATTACCCTGGATTGGCCAATCAATATAAAGAAATTGGCTAATATATGGAAAATTGACACATTTTCATGGTTGTCTTTAGACCAAAGAATAGATGTCCTTAGTGTCCCGCACAGGATATGGAGGGGAGGGGCTGGGGTGTGTGTGTGTGGGGGGTGGTCTCCAAACATGGGAGCCAACGTTCCCTGCATCCCTGAGCATGAATGCTTCTCCCCCCATCTAGAGTTGGTCTACTTCCCTTCCGCTTAAGTCAGGGCTGGTTTTGTGACTTGCTTTGACCAACAATGCAATGAAAGAACGTTCTGGAACTTTGGATTCCAGGCCTTAAGAGAACTAACGCCTCTGGCTTCCTCCCGCTTGAGGCTTGGTTGCCAAACTCTAAGGAAGGCCAGGGTATTGACTGGAGGCCGTGGGCTGAGTGAGGCGTGGGAGGGGAGGGGCACCTTGGGCGCAGAGCACAGCCAAGCCCCTGCTGAATGCAAAGCACGAGGGAACAGCTCCTGAGAGCTGGCCAAACTCAGCCATGCCTGGCAACCAGGAAAAACAGTCAACTGCTGTGTTGGGCCATTAAGTCTGGGTGGTGGTTTGTAAGCAGCAAAGGGAGCAGTGCACCAAGGAAATCAGCGCTACTGGCAGTCTTCTGTCTCATTAGTTGGCTGGTGGGTCTCCAGATGCACGCTGGTCATGCTTCATCATTTATATCCCTGTGACTTATATGCGGTATTTTATATGGAGTAAATGCTTCACAGTGTAAAATATTTAATAAAAAGCCCTGCAATTAAACATCTTTTCATGTTTAAGCAATGACCCACTTGTAGTTCCCTTACTCTGCAAAGATTGTTCATAGTCTTCGCCTATGTAGCTCTTGGGTTGTTCATGTTTGTAAGAACATTGCATATTGAGGAAAACAGCCCTTTCTGTGTCCTAGGTTTCAAAAGCATCTCCCCCCAGCTTGCCGCCCTTGTAAATCTTTGGACTTTGTGGTGTTTGGCTGTACGTAAATTTGCTCTCCCTCGTCTAAGATGGCTTTAAATCAGTTAGGTACTTTCATGGCTTCATTTCATACTTAAAAACTTTGGTCTCTCCAGAATTAACATTACAGGGAAGTAGGATCCAGGTGAATTTTTGTCAAAATGGTTAGCCAGCTGTTCCATTAAAAAGAACCCACACATGCTCCCCATTAAATTTTCTTACATTTAACACAATCTCCAGGCCCTCCATTGTTCCATTGACCTTCTCCTTTGCTACATGTAACTCCTTAATTACGGTAGGTTATAATGCTTAATACCGGAGGCTGTTCTTTCCCCTTCTGAGGTTTTACCAGACCATTCCCCATGTTGACTTTCCCAAAAGAACTGTGTCAAGTTATACAATAAATCCTATCAGCATTATGTGAATGCACTGCATGTAGATTGACATCTGGGCGAGACTGCCTTTGAGAACAAGGGTGTGTCTGCACTAACCTGAGTCATTCATGTCCCTCACAGGATTATTGAGCCAGACCAGCCCCAAGGGCGTCGGCACCCACACTTGCCCCAGGTCCTGCCTCTGGGGTCCCCCCCCACCCGCCCCGACCGGCCAGCGTTCTGGGCTGCCTCTCCCACCGCTTCCTTCCCTGCAGAATACAACCCCGTGACTCATGCCAACCTCAGCTCAGATCCCCAAACCGTGCAGAACACTACATCATCCTCGTGCTTAAGGACAAGCAATAATGATGTCATCTTGCGTGTGGAACTAAATGGGGTGGTTTATGGGCACTTGAAAACAGCATGACCTTGGGTGAGTTACTTCCGGTATCCAAACCCCTTCCTCCTCCTCCCTGTGCAACGTGAATCCACCTGGCTTGGTGAGCTGTGAGGACTGCGGGGACACAGACCCTCTTCAGCTGAACCTGGGAACGGCCCCACCTCGGCCCACCGGGCGCCCACCCCTCCCTGCCGCTCCCAAGTCAAGGTCAGAAGGCAAAGATTTTTATTGTTCTACAGACACTTCTGAAAAGGGATCTAGTTGAGAAAATATACAAAGCATTTCAGAGTTTCATCTCCAGAGAGCACCTGAATCTGACTGGAGGTGTGGAAAGCTCCTCTTCCAGGCTCAGGGCTGAGAACGGTTAGCATATTGAACGATCAGTAAAAACATGCAAAAGTGAGAAGGAAAAGGAAAAAAAGGCTGCATTCCCCCAAAGCCGAGGGGGACAGAGTTTCAGAATGAGGAGG
>NW_019154085.1:39125967-39150380 GCF_002288905.1 Enhydra lutris kenyoni | reverse complement strand
GCCCCCATCCTCATCGAAGATCTGGGAATTTGGACACAGGACTGTCCAAGCAACAAGCTTCTGGGGACTTCCCCAACTGTGCAGACATTTCTGAACCCCGCACCACATCCCTCCCCTGTCCCCTCGCCCAGGTCCCCCATGAGCCCAGCCTCTCCATCCAGCCCATCTCCTGGGCTGCCAGTGCAGCTCTGGGCCGGACCTAGCGGACCCGCCTGCAGAACGGTGGTCATGGAAACCATCCCGTGCCACCCTACTGTCCCCCAAACCTGGGAGCTCAGAAGAGGTGGGGCCTTGAGAGGTCACGGCTCTGGTACAGGGAGGCGGGCAGGGCTGGAAAGGAACCAGGAGACACGTCACGTCTATGGAAAGGTGTCCAAAGTACAAGCTAAGCGAGGGGAAGGAGGAGGGCCAGAGTGGCCAGAAGAGAAACAAGGACGAGGGCAGGGGTGGGGCCAGGAAGGGGAGGCCCTCACACCACCCCGCAGATGAGGGTCTCCACCACGAAGGTGTTCTCGAAGTGGCGGATGGCATTGCAGTTCTTGGCCCCTCGCTTGTTGATCCCTGGGAGAGAAGAGAGAAGCTCAGTGAGGACTGTACCCCTGCCCAGAGCTGGCTGGGCCACAGACGTCACTAGCCTTGGAACCCGAGGGGGACCTCCGGAGCCTGGGGGCAGGGAGGAATAGGTGGCCCGTGTGAGGACACCCAGACTCACCCAGGGGCTGTGCACTGAAGGGGTGAGAGAGCTCGAGAGCTGGAGTCCGGCGGCCCAGCTCTGCCCCCTTCCCTGCTGTGTGACCTCAGGGGTGTTCCTTAACCTCTCTGTCCCTCCGCTGCCTCATCTTTCACGGGTCACCAAAAATAACTATGAGGATGACAGCAACTGACATGCTCCTTACGTCCTGCAGGACGTAAGGAGCGTGAACCGGGGCCTGGCCCAGGGGAAGTGCTGAGTTACCATCAGCCGCTAGTACTGCTCTGCTCTGAGCTCCCCGACAGCTGGGCTCCAGCCCCCTGGCCAGGCACGGTGGGCCCACAGCTGTGGCCTAAAGCTCAGGGCAGGGGCCCGGATGGGAGGAGCTGCCACTCACGCCTCCGGGTAGCCCGGCGCCGCAGCCGGTAGGTGTCCTTCCCGTTGCACAGGTGGTAGATGAAGGAGCCCAGGGCCTCCTTGTCGCTGACGTGCTCTGTCACCACCATCTCCTCCTGGATGATGTACGTCTGCGGGAGGTAGGTCCCCCTCTGCGGAGGGAGTGGGCTCAGCGCCGGGCCAGCACACAGGGCTCTCCAGCTCCCCTGCCTACCGTCCTGCTCCCTCAGAGTCCCCCGCCACCTGAAATGCCCAGCCACACCGCCCACGTCCCCATCCACGGCCCTCATGGCTCGCCCTCTGGACACTCCCAGGTGGCTTCTGGTTGTGCCCCAGTGCTGCACGTGGGGGTTCTCTGTACTGCCAAAGTGGGGCATGACTTAGGGGGCTGAGGAAGCTGGTCTCGGGGCCCTTCACGAGAGAGAGAGGGAGGCAAAGAGTGGAAAGGAGAGGCATTGACTTGGGATGTAGGAGAAGGAAGATGGAGGGGCACGGGCTTATCTGGGGTGCCGGGCCCAGCTGGCAGCAAGCCCTCCCCTCCGCAGGAACCTCCCTTGCCCCAGGCCTGGCGTCCACAGGGGAGTGTGGCAAGGTGCCATGAGAGCTCCCGCTCACCTTCACATTCATGAGGAGCTCCCAGAAGTTTCGGGGGGGGCAGCACAATGGTGGTGTTGAGCTCGATAACATAGCACTTGTCCAGGGAGATGTCATGGTAGGCGGTGAGCCCCTGGGTGGGAAGAGCGGCCAGGTCAGGCTCTGCAGGCAAGGGCCTGGCTCTGGTGGGCTGGGAGGCCCCCGGCCAGCCGAGGTACCAGCCCACTGTGCCAGTGGGAGATGCCCCCGATGCTCACTCCCCGCCTCGCCCGTGTCTGCGGGAGCTCCCCTGCGCTACATGAGAAACACCAAGTGCCTGGCGCCTCAGCTGTCAGAAGGGCTCATCTCCTGGGGTCCCAGAACTGGGGTTTGTGGAAGACAGTAATGGTCCATGAGTGCCTTTCATCACCCCGTGAGGTCCTATCACCCCTGCGGACAGCCCGGACCCTCAGCCAGAGGCGCTCCATCCCTGGCTCCCCATGGGCTCCAGCAACAAGAATGTCCAGAACATAGAGCAAAGGGATTGTTCTGGAGAATTCCTAGGAAGCTCTGGGAGGCAAGTACGGGGGTGGTGGGGACAAACAGCTGGAGAGCCCGTGTCTCACCAGCCTCAAGACTTTCACTGGCAACAGGAGTGAGAAGGGTGGGTGAAGCATCTGCGGGCTCCCTGCTCTGTGGGGGGTGTGCTTCTCCCTCTCCCACTGCCCCTCCCCCTGATCCCTGCTGGTGCTCTCACCCAAATAAATAAATAAATCTTAAAAAAAAAAAAAAAAGAAGCACAAGATGGTTATGTCTGGGGAGGGGGTATGGGCTGGGGGGCGGGGCACAAGGGAACCTTCTGGGGTGCTGGCACAAATCCAAATCTTGCTCTGGGGGGCATTCCATGTAGCCATTAAGCTGTACGCTTAAAGCCCTTGACAGGAGGCACGCTACGCCTCTGGAAAACATCAACACAAACACCCTGTTAAAGGGAACACTGGTGTAGCCCGTGACGGCAGTGTCTGCAGCGGTCAGGTGGCCGAGGACAAAACCCACCGTGGCTAGTTCATGTCCAGTGGTAAACACGCCTCTCGAACAAAAGTGGGGTCTTTAAAATCCTGCACAACCTAACCCGCAGCGCCTGCCATCACACAGGACCTACTCAAAGGAGGTACTAGGGACATTGGCTTTCTCCTCTTGCTCCCATTCTTCTTTCTCATGACCCTTGGCAGAAGGGGGGCTCTGGGTCATCAGGACACCCTTCCACCACTGCTGCCCCAGCCCCGGCCGGCCTCACCCGCTGGAAGTCATGAATGATGTCTGCGGGGTCCCCGCCACCAAACTGGGGCACGGGCACGTTGATGCGCTCATAGTTCTCTTCGAGGTAGATCTTCACGTCCTCCTCCAGCTCCATCCGTGTGCGGGCCTGGGAGGACAGGGAGTCCTCGTAGAGAACCCCGCAGTGGAAGAAGTTGTCTCGGGCCAGCTGAGTAGGGGAGAGGCAGACAGACCGGTCACACGGCACCCTTGATGCAGCCACCCTTTCTACCCTGCCGACCCCACCACACCAACGAGCCCAGGGCCTCAGCAAATGGCAAGGGTGGGACAATGAGATCCATTTCACAGATGGAGACACTGAGAAACACGGGGAGTCAAGGAGAGGAAGGGTGA
Source organism: Enhydra lutris kenyoni (assembly GCF_002288905.1). Taxonomy (NCBI): domain Eukaryota; kingdom Metazoa; phylum Chordata; class Mammalia; order Carnivora; family Mustelidae; genus Enhydra; species Enhydra lutris. Next base: position 39,147,049 of record NW_019154085.1, on the reverse strand, counting down.
GCCTGCTCTGCTGTGTCCTAGGTAGACCGGTTCCTTGGCTCTCAGGGGCAAACACAGGAGCCCCGGATTGAACTGTGGGGCGCTCAGGAGCCAGAATTACCGAGAGGCAGCCAGCCTCACACCAGTCCCATCACCTTCCCTGGACCCCGTGCCCCTTGAGCAGTCCTGGCAAACACTGTGCCCCTATGTGAACAGCCAGCCGAATCGCGCCCCCCCACCACGCCCCATCAAGGGTGGGGCGGCATGTGCCATGACTGCGGCCAAGCGGCTGAGCCCGTGGACCTTTGTGCCCACCTGTCCCTCTCCAGCCATCCCCCCCCGCCCATCTGTGCAGGGACTACTGGCCTGCCATCAGCAGAACTGCCCTTTCTCCTTTTTCATGTGAGCTCTCCCTGGGTGTGTGTGTGTGTGTGAATCATCACACATGAATCATACTGTCCAGGGCACAGACTCGGAGGCTGTTCCAAGGCGCCCCCATTCCCCAGCCAATGGGGTGGGGTGAGGAGCCCCAGGAGAGCACAGGTTGGAGCTGGGAACAGAGGGGACCAGGAGCCCTCAGGAAGGGCCCATGGGCAGGGGAGCGAGAAACAGGAACATATGGGGAGCTGGCCGTGGAGGGGGATGATGGGGAAAGGGGTGACAAAGGGGAAGGGAAGTCGGCAGGTGTGCGGGAGCTGAGGTTTCCAGGGCAAAGTCACATGGAATACAAAAACTCTTTCAGTAATTTCTATCATGGAAAAAATGAAGTAACTAAGGTAAAAACCACTGCTTGAGGGTGGGAAGGGATCACTTGGGTCATAAATGCCTGGCAATTCTCAGCCCCGTTGTCACTCTGGAATTCCCTGTGTGTTGCCCTTACCGTTATTCTTTTGAGCTGTAATTGATCTACCTTGGGGGCCCCATCTACCTCCCAGGTCTGACTGATCACAAGGTCACTGTGACCGCGACTGTGACCACTTCTCCCGCCCAGCTGCAGGCCCTCAATGGCTGTGAGAGCACGTTAATTGGGGACCTGGGATGCTGTCACGGGCAGTGGAGGCCACCCTTGCAGGATGAGGTGGTGGGCAATCTGTCCATTAACCCATGGTCTACCTTCCTTGTTTTATAACCCAAATAAACGTCCAAGGAACAGATGTCCTTAAAGCATGATCCTTGAGCACAGGGTTTGGCTCTGAAGGGATTCCAGAGTTCTAGTTTCTGCTGGATCTGAGTGTCTGGTGAAAACATTCCAGGGAGCCAGTGCAGGAAGGGGCCACAGATTCCCCTCCCCGCGCCCCCACTGCTAACTGTGCTCCTGGCAGCTGTGTCTGAAGACAGTAAGGACAGTCCACCAGCTGCCGTGGGAGTCAAGAGGACAGGGCTCCGTTCCCATCTCCTGGACCAGGCAAGGGGCCAGGTGGGCTGGTGTATGCCCAGGATGGCCCCATACAGGAAGGATGTGGGGCTTCTGGGCTTGGCTGGGCACCCACTTCCACCCATGGGGCAGGTCACTTGCTGCCCCTCCCCTATAAGCCCCAAGCCCCTGGTACTCAACTGCCCATGCTGCCCTCCTGCCACCTCCCTGCAGTCCCCTGCAAACACCGCCTTTCCCGGAGCCCAATGCCTCCCTCCCGCCTGGCCTCACCTGTGCGAGGAAGAAGTATCTGTAGATGTAGACGGAGGCGAACACGAGGCCCATGAGCAGGACGACCATGCCCATCGACAGGTAGCAGACACCGCCCACAGAGCCCCCCTTCTTGTAGCGCTGTTGGGGGAGCCGCTCCTCCTGTGGGTGGCAGGGCCGACTCAGACAGATGGTGGTCCTGTAGCTCCCGGAATCCTCCCGCCCCCTTCCCAAAGTGAGATTCCACTGTGCTGGCCGGGACTGAGCCTTGGGAAAGTTGGGGGGGAGGTGGCGGGGATGATGGTGGGGGAGGGGGAAGGGCAGTGCTGGGGACTCACACAGCATCATCTGGAAGGAATGCCTTGCCAGGGCCTCCCCAGTCTCCTCCCAGGTAAAGACAAACTGAGACCCACATGGAAGCCACACAGAATGACCCCCTAGGACCAAGCAGGCCCAGCTGGATTGCCCGGGCCATTATCTTCATTATCTCCCAGCTGTAATCACAGTATACTCTCTTAAACACAGAATGGGGGAAGCACAGACATGGCCTTATCATTGCACCAGACCCAGGAACCTGCAGGAATCGGGGTGCACTTGGCAGGCTGGGGGCCGCTGCTCTGGGCCATGGGGAGCCAGGGAAGGCTTCGGAGCCACCCAAAGGTGGCAGTGCACAGGGCAGACTGGGACTGGGGCCATGGGAAGTGGCTTCTGGGCTCCACTGAGAAAGCCGTGGCAGGGAGCGCTCACTGGCATTGCAGGAGGCCCATGGGGTCTGGGCACTGTGCTGGGCTCCCTCCAGCTGGGCAGCCCTGAGCACACCATCCCCGTGGGCACAGCTCAGCCTGCAGGGGGCCAGCCACGGCCCCACACTGGCAACTGGCCAGCAGCCTCAAGCAGGCTGTCAGGAGTGGAGCCTGAAGAGTGGAGTCTGGAGGCTTCCGGAAGCTGGGACACTTTTGCCAGGAGGGAAACGTGGCCAGAGAGGCCAGGACAGGAGGCTCCTGGAAAACACCTGCTGCGGGGAGCCAGACGGGCTCAGGACAGTAGCCTCGGGGTTGCCAAGAAGCCCCAAGTTAAAAGGCCCTTAACTCCAGGCCACACACGTCTGGGCTGGTGGAGCACGGTGTGTGTGTAGACTTAGGAACACTGCTTGACCAGGAGGACTCGCCTGAGAGTGTCATGATTCAGGCCCTTCAGGCCACCTCTCATGTCTGTGACTGTCGTGCCCCCAGCCCTGCCCTCCCCCATCCTGAGAGCTGTTGTAGAAGAACCTGTCCGCCTTGGCCTCCACTGGCCCCATTCAATCCCTCCTCCATGGGGTCCAGATAGGGTGAGGGAAGAGTCCAGTCCCAAGAACACCCAGCCTCCAGGAGATGAGGCAGTGTGGGGTAAGGGAAGGAGCTCCAGCCTGGAACCAGAAGCTTCTCCACGTATGTATGCCAACTGCCTGCTTAGCCCCCTTTGTGCCATTAGTTCTCTCTCCCTTTACCCTGGGGGCTGGGGACACAGCTCAGATCCAAGTGACTTGGGACAGATAGGCCCCTATCTCTCAGCACAGCACAGGGGGCCTAGCCTGGGGGGTAGGTGGGGCACAGGGCCTGTTGTGCTGCTCAGGTCCCAATCCCTTAAGGCCCCCTGGCTTAGAGAATACAGGGTATGAGGCCCAAGCCTCCGGGAGCAATGGGGTGTACCATCAGAGGGGCAGATGTCTCCCTGATTGGGGCTCTCCCACTCACCCACACCCAGGAAAAGGACAAAAACCCCTGGAGCCCCTCCACCCCCCCGGCACATCCATCACCAGACCAGCTAGCTAGCCCCCAGCCTCTGCACCACGGGACGGAGACACGGGGCAGAAAGGTGCCCCAGCCCACCCTGGTCCCCAACACCTCCGTCTGCCCTCCGGGGAGCTTGCCTGGCAGGGGTGGGAGGCCAAACCCATTTCCCTGAACTCACTACCTGAGTGCTGGGGCTCCTACGACCCCAGCCCTGCCTGTGTTCAAGACCAGAGAGGCACCTACCTGGCTGGCATCTGCTCAGCACCCTGGGGTTCCCTGAGGTTCCCTAACCAAGGTCCCATGGGGACAGCTGCTACCACAGGGGGGCCCAATGAGGAGCAAGCCCACCAGGGGCTCCTGCAGATGTGATGGTGGCCTTTCCACTCCTCCAGAGTCCCGAGTGGGTCCCAAAGAACCATGGCTGACCTGGGACACAGGCCAGGCTGTCTGCATCAGCGGGGGATCCTGCCCTGGGGGCGGGACATTCACCTGCAGTGGGCTGAGGAGGGACCAGAAGTTGAGAGAGGCCCCAGCAGGGACTCCCTTCCCCTGTGAGGAGAGCATTTGCAGCACCCCAACCCCACAACTTCTCTCTGGAAATGTGAAGAAGCAGGGATTAAATGAGACAAAGAACACAAAAGCCCTTTGTCAAGGATGAAGTGCGGGATAAAACAGCAGATCTTTCTCCGTTGAGCCTCTCCTTTGCAGGGCCGTGGCCCTGGACAGCTGTTGAGGCTGCACACTGGCCATGCTTTTGCTCCTGCATTCAGGAAAACTGGAGACGCAAGCTTGTAAGAGCTGCTTTTAAAGAACAAAACGAAACAAAGTCAAGGGCCACCAGCAAGAGAGCCTCAGAGTCCGCCCCAACGAAGTTCACAAACAAGGCCTCTGGTTTGAAGGCGGCCTTTCTGCTTCTGGTGGGGAGGGGGTGTTTCTGAGGGCCTGGAAGGGGTGGGCATGGTGGTGGCTAGGCAGCCAGGCTGAGGAGAAAACGGCCTCCAAGGGGTCCCTGGATACTACCCTGCGTCCTTACTCTGGGGGGTGTCACTGGGAAGGCTGAGGACCGCCCACCTTTCCTAGATGTGCAGTGGACAAACCCCTCACGTGTCTGGGGCTAACAACTCCTGATCCCACCACTGCTGACCACCCCCGCCTGCGTAGTGAGACCCAGCTGCCTGCTCCCCTCCCCAGCGCACCCCACCTGCCGGCAGGGCCCAGACCCCAGAGGCCTCATGGCTGAGCAGCCGGCTGGAAGGGAAAGCAGGACTAGACCTTGCCAGAAGGCAGACGGGGAGCCATGGATGTCCCTGCTTTGAGACAAAAGGGACTTCAGACACCAATGTCCACACGGGAGGGAGGGCCCACTGCTTATGGGGTCCCCCCACCACACAACACAGAACCTGGGGATTCGGGCCTGGCTCACCCAGGACCCTGGAGAGGCCTGCTTCCTGAGACCATACCCCCACCCCAGCTGCTTCACCTGTCATGCTGGACACTCAGGGAAATGCCACCCCCCACAGGGAGCAGCCAGGCCTCTGTTGGGGGGGGGGGGGCTTCCATTTAGAAAGTAGAAAAACACTGCCTCCTGTTTCCAAGGCAACACGGCTTTCTGAGCAAAGTGTCTGGCTGTGCACTCGTGTGGGGCACGTGAGCCGGCCGTCCAGGACCCAGAGGGGCCCAGCCTCCCCGGCCCCTGCACTGAGGCCTGCAATGGCGCTCATTAAATGGTTTTGCAAAGCCAGGGCCACGGCCGTTAAGGGGAGCCCAGCCACTGGAGCATTAACTCAGCAGACTCCCAGGGCTCCCGAGGAGCCCCCCAGCTACAGTTCCTCCGTAACAATGTCCAAATTAACTGCAAGCAGATTAAACTACAATTGCATGCGGCTGGGAGGAGGCTGGCGGGGAGCCAGGAACGCACTTGCTGCAGCCCAGGCCCACAGCTGGAGGGGGAGGGGCTCTTGCCTGGCCCTTCTCAGCTTTAGTTCCCCTCAGAAGCTCACTTCCGGGGCTGCAGACCAGATTCAAGGTCACTGATGTGTTGTGTGTATGAGAGACAGACAGACAGACACACTGAGTGGAGGTGGCAGGGAGGGGGCATCGGAGCCCACAGAGCTGGGTACATGCCGACAGGGCATCATGGAACCCCGTTCCTGTCGTGTGCGGGGGCCCCCGAAAACTCCCACACCACCCACTGCTCTGAGTCCACTTGCTTCCTGGCACTGAAGATGAGACTCCAGGGAACAGAGGCTCCAAAGGACGAGCGGCAAAGCTGGAGGCTGGAAGAGCTCTGCTGGGGGACAGAGAACTTGGAAAGTGTGTGTGTTGGGGGGGCGGGAGCCGGGCTGCGCCTCCAAGATTTTACCATAAACATTTTTTTTCCAGGAGGAACTCAGCCTCCCCGGCAGTCTGCTGACAGCCTTGAAACATGCAGGGACCGGCCCAGAAGAGTGAAAAGAGAAGGCAACAGAGGAGGGAAGAGAAGAGCCACTGTGGTGTGTTCGAAAGCCCAGGGGCCCCTGGGAAGGCCCAGGGCAGGCCAGGGAGGGGATGCCTGAAGCCCCCACCCCATCCCAGCGCAGGACCGGGGGCAGGATCATATTCCCACAAGGGTCTTTCAGCTCACCCACAGAGCCAGCGGGTACTGGGGACCTGGGGCAGGAGCTCCAAGCCCGGTCAGCTCCGCCCTCCCTGCTGGCAGGGGACCCTCCCCCGACCACTCCGGGAGACCGGTTCCCTCCCGCCAAGGGCCTGAGGCCAGGACACGGAGAATGAAATCTAATCCCCAGGTATGCAGGCTGGGGGAGGGGGCGATGAGGAAGCCAGGAATCAAAGGCAAAGCCCAGGAGAAAACCAGCCAGTGCTGGAGAGATGATGGTATTGAACGTGTCTTTCTCCTCTTGCGGCCCCCCAGCCCAGTCCGGTCTGCACAAGCCTACACCTGGCTGCCTGAGTGTGCACGCACCCGTGCGTGGGTGTGTGTGTGTGTATGTGCATGTGTGTGTGTATGCGCGCACCCGCAGGTAGATCGAGGGGAGAGCGGAGCTGGGCAGAGAGGTGCCCAAAAGAGAGGTCCCCAAAGGGGAGGAAGGATCAAGTCAGCGCGTGCTGAGAGGATGCTTCCCGGCCAGCCCACTTTCCAGGCTGGCTCCCCGCCAGTCGCCCATCAGCGCAGGCTTCTCATTACCTCTGAGGCAAGCACCAAGGGGAGGGTGGGCAGCTGGAGGCCCAGCTGGGTCCCCACCCCCATCCCCTCCCAGGCCACTGAGGCACTTCCTTCCAGCAGCAGGTCTGGGGACAGAATCCTCCTTGTATTGGAGTTTTTTGCTCAGAAGCAGGGGGGAACCCTGCTGTGAGCTGGCAGCCACCGCCTCACCCCAGCCACCCCCCCACGCCTCACCCCAGCCCCCGGGGCTGTGCCCAGGTGGACATTTTCCTAGAATACCCACAGGGCATTCCCAAACTCATTGGCTCACCAAGTAGTCCTTCTGGTGCTTTAGATCTGATTTTTGAGTCCAGTTCAGTAACCAAGGAGGGCCCTTGGTTCCCCTTGGCCAGAAGAAACCTTCTAATAACTTTCCTCTGCATCCCCATCAGCATGGGGCAAACCTCAAATGCTCGGTCTTGACACAGTGAAGGTCAAGGTGGGGTGGGGTAGGGTGGGAGGGATGGATGTGCCCCTTAGCCACGTGAGGGCACACCAGGCCCAGAGCAGTGAAATCTCTTCCCCCTTCCCCTGCTCCAATTCCAGTGGGCGATTGGCAGAACCAACATGTCACACCCACTGATAAGCTCCCACTGTATTCGGGGCCTTGTGGGGCTATGATCATTTACTGATTTAAGTAGTTCTGTCCTAGAGGGGCCAGGATTTTAATCCTCCTCCTGGGCCCCCAGCGCTCCTCCATGCCAAATTAAGACAAACAGGAGACCCTGCGCAACTAAGAAGGTTTGGGAGGCAGGCTCCTGGCCATTACAAACAGCACCGGGAAGATGTTGATATTTCCATTTCACGCTGGGTGAGGGGGAAGAGAGGACGCTGGCTATCAGCGCCAGGAGCTGGCTGTCAGTTAACACCCAGGGGATGCGGGCATCATCCAGGCCCACACAGTGGGCATGGACAGTGTGCCACTCCTGTGAGATCGTTCTGCTCCCTCCCTGGGCTGAGACAGGCCAGGAAGCTGGTTCCTCAGTGAAGGGCGGAAGGAGGTTTCAAGAGACCCTTCCAAACTTTTAAAGCAGCAGACCATGGTTTTCAAATACAGAATGCCTTCAGCCCACCTGAACATGGGATGCAGATGGAGTTGCATGATGGACCAGCCTAGGTGGTCCCCCATGATGCAGTGACCACACCAGGGCAGGGGAGCTGGCCTGTGGCTCCTCTGTGCATTCCTCACTGGCTCTTTGCTGGGGATGTGACACCCACCTCCGAGGCCCCTTTTAAGTGTCCCCTCTTTACCTGGCCAGGGCCCAGGTCTTCCCCTGCAGCGCCCCCCCCCCCCCAAACCCGGGTTGAATCTGAGGCAAAGGCTGAATCTGAGCCACAAAACTTGGGGAGGGACCTTGGCGCTGAGTAAGCCTCATCAGAAGCTAGCAGCGGGCAGAGAGAGGGAGTGGACAAAGACTTTGGAAGTCCAGTCTAGATGCGACCGCTTGGTGCACCCCAAGACCGCCGAAACGATGGCTACGCGGACACCTTTGCCGGAGCACAATACAGCCCGGCTGGACCAGCTCTCCCACCTTTCCCCTCGCCTCTCCTTCCTGCCTGCCACGCGTCCTGCCCTCTCCGGGTCAGACTCCACGCAGCTCAGACAGTTTTCCACTGGCGGAAATGCCTTCTCTTCCCCCGGCTGGAGGGAAGGGGGAGGAGGGGGAGGACGCCTGAGGAGGCGGGGTGCACGGAGGCCCGCCCCCACAAAGAGCCTCCGGGATGCGCGAGGGCACCAGGGCAGTGAAGGAGCCTCGCCGCGGGGTGGAGGGAGCAGGCCAGAGCGAGATCATGGACAGGAAGGAAGAGGGGAGCAAGGAGGTCCAGACGGCAGGGGGTGGGGTGAGATCCGGGGGCCTGGCCTCATAACCTCGAACCTCGAACCTCGAACCTCGAATCCCAGACATGCAGCCGGGCCAATTCTGGTTTATTTCCATTTCATCACTTTCTGGTCCACCAATTCAGGTGCAGACCAGCAGCATACTCCCAGCCCCCGTCTGGGACGAAGTCAACGGCCCCTACCCCCTTCGTTGGCACCGGACTCTTTCCCCCCCACCCCACCGCCCCTAACCATTCCCCACCAATCCTGACCCACCTCCCTACTTTGGGAAACAACGTCCAACCCTCCTCCCATCCCCCACCCGGAGCTCGACTCTCGGCCCCTCCCTCTTGATTAGAAACAGACGCATACCCCCCACCAGCATTCCCCCAACTTCTTCCTACCGGCCCCTTCCCCAGTCTTGGGGCCAGCCGCTTAGGGCCCCTCCACTTTTGGAAGAGACCTCGAGCGCTTTCCCACCTGGGGACCAGCAACTCAGACCCCTCCTACTTCTCGGACTTTTGCTTTCGGCTGCCGCTTTAGGAGAGGACCCAAGCCCCCTCCCCACTTTGGGATGGAGGCCCCACTCCGGACCCTCACTCCCTCCGGTCTCGGCTCCGGGACCCCGATGCGCCTTGAACAGTTCCCGGGGCCGGCGGGGCGTGCCTTGCCTCCGACTCCAGCCTGACCCCCGGCCCCTCTTACCCGAGCGGGCGTCAGCAGGATCTCAGCAGCTGGGGCCGGCGCCGCGGCCGACGCCGACGCCTTATCGGCCTTGTCGCCCTTGATGCCGGCCACGGCAGGCTGAAAGCTGATCTTCACCATGGCTGCGCCCGGCCGCGCGTCCGCCCTGCAGCCTCGGCCCGTGCAGCCTCTGCCCGTGCAGCCTCTATCTGTGCGACCGCCGCTCTGCGATCTGCAGGCACCGGAAGTTTGGCTGGTGCGCGCGTCCCTTTCCCTAACCCCGCCTCTAGTCCGCCCCGCCCCGCCCCGCCCCCCTCCCGAGCGTCTGCGCCCCCTTCCCCCCCCGCCGCGCCAGCTCCCGGGCGCGCAGTGACCCCTGCGGGGCGCGTCGCTCCCACCGAGGGACGGCTGAGGTTTGCTCGCACACTCACTCACTCAATCACTCGCTCACTCACTCACTCACTCACTCGCTCCATTCATCCACCCACCATCCATCCGTCCGTCCGTCCGTCGGTCCGTCCGTCGGTCCAATCAGGCATGGACTCAATCCCTTTCACAGCCTTATCCCTTCCAGCTGCCTCGCCAAGACCAGCGACCCCACGACACTCTGTTAAAAGAGTGTTTGTCCGGCAAATACAGCTTCTAGACAAATTTCCCCGTCTTCCTACCTTACTCTTTGGAAACGCTGGTGCGTCCGCTGCACCTGCTCTCGCTGCTTCCTCCTCCCACCTATTTCAGACCCAGGAGGAGGTTTCAAGTCCAGGTACCTACCTGCCTGCATCCCGCATGCATCCACGTCTCTTTCATATTCCATCATCCTCTTTCCTTCATTTTTCTCTCCTGTAGAACCTTCCTGAGGGTCTAGGGGGATGTGTGCTAAGGATGCTGGGAGTAAAGAAATTAGGGCAGCCTGCAGGCTCAGTGAGTGACCAGCACTGTTGCTCATTTCTCCCCTATTCAGGAGGTCCTGGTGTGGCAGGAAGATCTGCGGGTGGGTGACTGGAGGCTTGGGTTCTAGTCAAGACTCTGCCCCTGCAAAGCATCCGTGGTATTATGTAGGACCAGGAGCTGGGTTACTGGAGTTTCTCTTGGCACCCAAACTCTAGATCTTTCCTTACTGTCCCTGGCCCAGACTGGACTATGGACAGCATCCAGCAGCCCACACAATAGCCTTGGGCTGAACACCAGCTTTTGGTTCTGCAGCTGAGTTGACCGGGGAAGGCAGGAAAGTCTGAGCTTGTTAAAGACAGTCCGAAGGCCTCCACTGACACCTACTACCTGTCAGGTCTTGGGTGGCTGCCTTGAGCCCCAGGTGTCCACATCCCAGACTCCAACATCCCGGGTCAGATCTGGGATGAACCTATCAGCCTTGAGGACAAACAGCTTGAGAAGGAAGATTTAACTGATGCTAAGGCCACCACCCTGGGAAACTGGGACAGGGAAAGGGAAAGTGGAAGAAAATGGTTTGGAGGCATATGAATTTGTTTAAGACCCAGAGAGGAAGGGGTTATGGATTCTTGAGTCAACCAGCTCCTAGAACTCCTAGTTGAATCTTGGTGTTTGGAGAAGTTAAGTCCCAGCCCTTGGTTAGATTCCCACCCAGCATCCCCAACATACATTCCTCCACTCAGAAAGTGTTTCCCTAGAGCCCCTGCATGTCAGTCATTGTGTTAATAATCCCTGTGGCAAAAGATAGAAAGCCCTACGATGCAACACGCAACCAAGGACCTAATCACATTCAACCTTCCACCTGCCAAAGTCTCATGTTTATGACATTTACCCACGATGCTTTGTTCTTTTTTATGGCTGAGTAACACTCTATTTTGTAAATATACTGCAATTGTCTGTCTCCTCTCTTGGTTATGGACATCTGGGTTGCTTTCAATCTTCAGATATAATGAATAAAGGCTATAAAGAAATAAAGCATATTTTGTTGACATTTGTTCTCATTTTTCTTGAGTAATAACATCACAAAGGTGAGGCAGGAACAGACCACTCCAGGAGATAGGCGTATTTTATCACATGGCACCAATAAAGTGAACCAATGTTTAGTCGGCTTGGTTTTATTATTGTGTTTAAATTCTCTGCAGATATCACACCCCCTTGTTGCCTGACCTGGGGCGTATCACTCACACCACCCTGCCCCCACCTTGGTATGCTACTGCTTAGGAGTGGAATTTTATTGTTTTATACTCCCACCAGCAATGTATGAGAGTTCCAGTTGCTCTACAATTTCACCAACATTTGGTACTGTCAGTCAGTCTGATTTTAGTAATCTTAACTGATCTAACAAGTTGTGTCTTACTGTGGGCTTTTTGATTTTGTTTTGTTTTTTGTTTTTGTTTGCTTTTGATTTTCTTATGTTTTTGACCATTTGTATACCTTCTTTTATGAAATGTCTGTTCGAGTCTTTTGGTCATTTTAGAGGTTAGATTGTCTTTTTAATTATTGATTTGTAGGAGCTCATTGTATATTCTGGATATAAGCCTTTTGTCATATATATTTATTATGAATATTTCCTCTCAGATTGTGGCTGGTCTTTTCATTTTCTTGATTTTGTCTTATGATGAGCAGAAGTTTATAGGTTTGATACAGTTTAACGTATCAATTTTTAATTTTATGGTTAGCACTTTCAGTGTTTTCTCTAAAAAAATCTTTGCTCACCCTGAAATTTTGAAGTTGTTTTATTTAGTGTGTTTTCTAATAAAAGCTTTGAAATTTTAGGCTTTACATATAGATCTATGATCTATTTTTAGTTGTTTTTCCTAATCTAGTGTAGGCTAGGAGTTAAGGTTTTGTTTTGTTTTCTATATGGTTATCCAGATGTTCCAGGATCATTTGTTTAATGAAATGGAAACTCCATTTTCCATTGAATTGCCTTGGTACTTTTGTAAAAATTGGTCAATAATTTCTATGTTGGCTTATTTCTGCACTCTGTTCTGTTACATTCTTCTATTTTTTTTCTACCTTTATGCCAATTCACACTATCTGGACTGCTGTAAACTTCTAGTAAGTCATGAAATAAGGCAGTGTAAGTCTTTTTCTTCTTTTCCAAGATTATTTTGGCCCTTCTAGGTCCATATAACCTTTAGAGTTGGCTTGTCAATTGCTACAAAATAAAACCTGTTAAATAGAAATTGGATTTGAGTTTAATCTAGAGGTCAATTTGGGGGAAAACTGATGTCTTGACAATATCATATTTAAATCCATGAACATGGGATATCTGTCTGTTTTGTTTAGCTCCTCCTTAATTCTTCTCACCAATGTTTTGCAGGTTTCAATGCAGAGGTCTTAAGTGTCTCTTATTAGATTTTTGCCTAAGTGTTTTATGTTTCTGATGCTATTGCATTTATTATTTATGTCATCTTCCAATTTTTTACTGGTAGTATATAGACATACAATTGATTTTGGAAAATTGATCTTTTTTTGGTAAATTTAATATATTTATCTGTCACAGTGTTTTTCTATAGATTCCTTGGGCTGTCTAATATATATTCACGCCATTTGAGAACAAAGACAATTTTACTCCTTTTTCTCAATTTTTATGACTTTTATTACTTTTTTTCTAGCCTTATTGTTTCAGACTCTAGCAGTGTCAAATACAAGTGTTAAGGGTAGACATCTTCATTTTTGTTTCTCATCTTAGGAGGGAAAACGTTCTGTCTTTCAGTATGAATGTAATTTAGTTGTAGGTTTTTCATAGATGCCCTTTGTATTATTACCAGGGCTAATATACAGGCTGACACCACAACTTGGGCGGCTGAAAACAAGAAATGTATTGTTTCAAAGTTCTGGAAGCTCTAAGTCTCAAATCAAAGCTTTAGGGGCCCCTGGGTGGCTCAGTCGGTTAAGCTTCTGACTCTTGCTTTCAGCTCAGGTCATGATCGCATGGATTGTGGGTTGTGGGATTGAGCCCCATGTTAGGCTCTGAGCTCAGTCTGCTTTAAGAATCTCTCCCTAGCCCCTCCTCCCATACATGTTTGTGTGCATGTGTGCACACACACACACTCTCTCTCTCTCTCTCTCAAATAAATAAATGGATCTAAATAAATAAAATAAAATCAAGGTTTCAGTAGGATTATGCTTCCTCTTTTCCCTATAGAGTAGAATCCTTCCTTCCCTCTTCTAGCTTCTGGTATTTGTTGACAACCCTGGCATTACTTGACTTAGAGATACATCACTCTGATCTTTGCCTCCATTATCACATGGCTTTCTTCTGCCTCTGCCTCTGTTTTCACATGACACTTTCTTCTTCTTATAAGAACACTCATCATGTTGGATTAGGACCCACCATGACAACCTCACCTTAACTTGGTTATATCTGAAAAGACCCTTATTTCCATATATAGTCACATGTAGAGGTTGTTAGAATTTCAACACCTCTTTTTGGAAGACACAATTCAACCTGTAATATCCTTAATCATATTGAGGAAGTTCTCTTTTCCTAGTTTGCTGAGAGTTTTAATTATGAATGGGTATTGCATTAGGTCAGATATATTTTTTCACCTATAGAAGTGACCATATGAGTTTCATCTTTTATTAAAAATTGTATTAATTGGGGAGCCTGGGTAGCTCAGTGGGTTAAAGCCTCTGCCTTTGGCTCCAGTCATGATCCCAGGGTCCTGGGATCTAGCCCCACATCAGGCTCTCTGCTTAGCGGGGAGCCTGCTTCCCTTCCTCTCTCTCTCTCTGCCTACTTGTGATCTCTGTCTGTCAAATAAATAAAATAAAATAAAATAAAATAAAATAAAATAAATTGTATTAATTGATCCTTGAATATTAAAAGAGCCTTGGATTCCTGGGATAAATCTTACTTGATCATAATTACTTTTCATATATTACTGGAGTCAATATTTTGTCAATGGAATCAACTGGAGTTGATATTTTGTTAATTTTTTTTTGGTCATTGTTTCTTTTGTTTTTTATCTACGTTCATGAGGGCTATCAGTCTCTCTTTTCTTGTAATGCAAATGTAGTGTTTGGTATCAGGGTTATGCTGACTTCGTACAATGAATTAGGGAGCCTTGCATCCTTTTTTTTTTTTTCTGAGAAAGTTTAAGTGAGATTGGTGTTGTTGTTTCCTTCAAATATTTGATATAATTCACCAATAAAGAAAGGCACAGGGATCTGGAATTTTTATTATGGGTGAGATGTTAATTATGAATTCAATTTGTTTAACAGATATAGTGCTATTCAGATTTTCTAGTTCTTCTTATGTCAGTTTTGGTAAATTGCACCTTTGAAGGAATTTATCCATGCCCTCTAATTTGTCAAGGTGGTGACATTTTAGTGTGCAAGGTCAGGACACTCAGCAGGCCAGAAGAGAGAGCCCTAGACCAAGGCCTTTGCCTGGGTTCTTTCAGCACAGGGTACAGAACTGAAGGTGGTCTGGTGATCACTGTGGCCTGTGAAGGAAGAACAGGTGAAACAAATATTCTTCGGAGTTTATTCACCACCAGAAAATTCTCATAAGGGACCGATGATGTGAACATAAGTTCGGCTTAAAGTTGTAAGAGCTTGGACGCCTCCTCCTTCAAAAAAAATTTAATCTGTTTAGATCAGTAGTTCTCAAAGTGTGTTTTGGGGACCCCTGGGCATCCCTACAACTCTTTCTGAGAATTTGGAGGTCAAAGCTATTTTTCTAATAATATTAAGATGTTATTTGCCTTTTTCAATCTTATGCTGTCAGTAGAGTAATTGGTAAGTTACATGACATGTATCATAACAATTGGAAGCAGGATAGGGGAATCCAGCTCTCTTCTGTTGAGCTAGATATTAAATGTATTTGCAAAAATGTAAAGTGGCTCCACTATTCTTATGATTTTTTTTGCTTTGAAAAATACAGTTTTAAAAATAAAAATATTATTATATTAATATGTAATAGGTTTATACTGTTTTTTAAAAGATTTTATTTATTTATTTGACACAGAGATAGAGATCACAAGTAGGCAGAGTCAAGCAGAGAGAAAGGGGGAAGCAGGCTCCCCGCTGAGCAGAGAGCCCAATGCAGGGCTCGATCCCAGGACCCTGAGATCATGACCTGAGCTGAAGCCAGCAGCTTAATCCACTGAGCCACCAGGCGCCCCTATACTGTTATTTTTATATGACTTAATAAATATCCCATCTATGTCTCAGTTTTAATTGTCAATATGTTAACTACCATTAAATGTGTTTCCCACATAAACAAAAGATCTTTAGGATCCTTGATGTTTTTATGAGTTTAAAAGGGGCCCAAGTCTAAAAACTTTGAGTACTGCTGATTGAGATAATTTTGGGGAGTGGTGGATACATTTTATTGAAATGTAATATATACACGGAAATATTCTTAAGTTACAAGTGTGCAGCTCAGTGAATATTCACAAAACAAAACAAAATATTCACACACATGTAACTAGCCCCCAGATCAAGAAACAGAACCCTGTTGTCACTACTCCTTACCCAAGAGTAAGTAGTATCCTCATTTCCTTCCCAGTAAGGTGCTTTGCCGATTTTTAAAAATTCAATCTATAGGAATCTCATAGCATGTACTCTTTTCTGTCCAGGATCCTTAACATCATGATTGTGAGGCTCGTCCCTGCCTAGGGTCCTGAGGGCTGGTTCATTCTCCAGGGCATGGTGTTCTGCTGTGCACCCCGATGCACATATCCCATCTGCAGTTAGGGTACACTTGGGTTGTTTCCATTTTGGGGCTCTTAGGAGCTGTGTTTCGTTCTTCCATGCATCCTCAGTGAATGTGTGCCTCCATTACTGCTGGACACCTCCTGGGGACTGGGTTTCCTTTGTAGTGTGTTTTTTCCACGTCACAGACCAGAAGGCAAGGCTTTCTCAGCAGCGAGCTTGTGTTCCACAAGAGCCACCCTGACGAAGATGAGGAAAACAGAGCTCTTTGTTTTCCACTCAGAATCTTCCAGCAGTTCTTTCATTTATTATTTTGTCCCACACATGGTCTTAGGGATGACCCTCAAGGCTGGATTTGTGCTGTGAAAATCTTTTGACGGAAAGTGTTTCTTTGGAGAGAGGAGGTATAGTGTCTGGGCTGTGGCGATACACCACTTGGGACTGAATCTCCATCCCCACCACCTTCTAACTCCAGGACCCCCTCAGATGAGTTTCTCAGTTTTCTCATCACCCTCCCAGTGATGGGACTTCTGGGAGCCGACACTGGCCTGCAATGACCCTACTAAAAGACTTCCCACACAGTGTCACACCAACCTAGCCGCTGTGACACATGCCATCAGCAATATCATGGGTAAGACATTCCCTTCAAGAGAGCCACTCCATATGTAACATCCCTAGGCATAAACTTTATGACCTATGCAAAAAAAGACACAATATTTTATGAAAGGCATAAAGCTTAAGTAAAATGGAGAGACAAACCATTTTCTTGGAAGGGAAGATGATGAAAACGTTGCTCTGCCTCCAAATCAAAGCAAATCCAATTAAAATCCTAATAGGCTTTTGCAGACAAGCAGAAATACTATTCTAAAATTTGTCACTGCAGTTGCCAAGAACTTTAAAAGAAAAAAGAATGATGAGTACAGTTTTTAGCATAACAAAATACTATACTGAAATTTAGCTGACAAAGATACTAGTGACTGTAAAGTGGAGATTTTCTATCTGTACCAGGCAAGAAGTCATGATGGAAAAGTTAATGTTTACATATCTGAAAATACCATGTACGAAATACAGAGGCAGCTGTCAACTAGGAAAAATTCTAATTACTCCCAGTAGAGGTGAGGCTGAGAAATGAAGTCTTTTTAACTTGGCAATGAGCTCAGTAAATTTCTATTACTAAAGAAGAAAGAGCAAAGGAAGCAGGGAATCAGCAGTTGCTGCAGAAAGAATTCATAACAAAACAGTAAGAGTCCTTAGTATTAAAAAAGGAATTCAGGGGCGCCTGGGTGGCTCAGTGGTTAAAGCCTCTGCCTTTGGCTCAGGTCATGGTCTCAGGGTCCTGGGATCGAGTCCCGCATCAGGCTCTCTGCTCAGCGGGGAGCCTGCCTCCTCCTCCTGTCTCTCTCTGCCTGCCTCTCTGCCTACTTGTGATCTCTCTGTCAAATAAATTTAAGAAAAAAAAAAAAAAGGAATTCAGGGACGCCTGGCAGTCAGAGGAGCACGTGACTCTTGATATCGGGGTTGTGAGTTTGAGCCCCACACTGGGTGTAGAGATGACTAAAAAAATAAATTAAGCTAAAAAAAAAAGAAATCAGATTATAAAAAATAGAAATAAGGTAAATGACTTAAGGATTGACACCAAGAATCTAGGGAGGGAACAACAAAACAAGCCTGAAGAAAAGAGAAGGATATACATTAATGGAAAAATGGAAAAATGGGAGAACTGGTAAGTATGTAAATATATATATTTTTGCAACATCTTTTTTCTCCTCCCCAGCTTTCTTGAGTGTCATGGACTAAGGAAAATCATTTGCACTTCAGGTGTACAGTGTGATGATTTAATATATATATGCATTCTGAAATGGTCACCACAATCAAATTAATTAATACATCCATTCACGTTGTTCCATTGTGTCTGCATAATGAGAACATTTAAGATCTACACTATTAGCAAATTTACTGTATACAGCACAGTATTATTAACTAGTCACCAGGCTGTACATTAGATCCCTAGGACTTACTCATCTTAGAACTGAACGTTTGTACCTCTGACCAGCATCTCCTCATTCCCTACCCCCTTGCCTGTGGTCACCACCATTCTACTCTTTGGTTCTGAGTTTTTACTATTTTAGATTTCACATGTAAATGAGATCATACAGGATTTGTCTTTCTCTGTCTGCTTTATTTCACTAAGCATAATGTCCTCCAGGTACATCGATGTCACAAATGTCAGGGTTTTCTTCATTTTTATGGCTTAACAGTATTCCATGGTATATAGAGTTTTTTTTATCTATTCAACCATCGATGGACACCGAGGTTGTTTCCATGTCTTGGCTATTTTAAATAAGGCTGTGCTGAACATGTGCAGATTATCTTTTTGAGACACTGATTTCATTTCCTTTGGATACTTACCCAGTAGTGGGATTGTGTGGTCATATAACAGTTCTATTTTTTATCTTCTGAGGAACCTCCATACGGTTTTCCATAATTGCTATACCTGCTAAGAATATGAGAAGTTAGTTCTTCTGAAAAAAATCAGTGGAAAGAGACAAACCCATAGAAAATATAATTAATAAATAAGAGAGAAAAATATTAATTCCATGAGAAAGATATAATTATAGAAAAGGTGAATATTATAAATTATAAATTATTTTACATGCAATCATATCTAATAAATATAAATATTTTGAAGGGGATGAGTTTATAGGAAAGTATAAATGGCCAACATGAACCAAAGAAGAAGCAGAATCTCATAATGCCCTATAACCAGGGAAACTACTGAAGAAAGTTCTCAAAGCAATTATCTCAAAGAATGGTCTGAATAGCCAGACCACTTAACTAGATTGTTCCCTCATAATGAAGGAACAGCTAATTCTATGAATGCTTCCATTAATTTTAGGTATTGATAATATATTCTTTTTTAAAAAAAGATTTTATTTATTTATTTAACAGAGATCACAAGTAGGCAGAGAGCAGGTAGAGAGAGAGATAGAAAGAGAGAGAGGAGGAAACAGGCTCCCTGCTGAGCAGACAGCCCCATGTAGGGCTCGATCCCAGGACCCTGAGATCATGACCTGAGCCGAAGGCAGGGGCTTTAACCCACTGAGCCACCCAGGCGCCCATTGATGATACATTCTGACACAAAAGTCTGACAAATAAATGAGAAAAATATAATTTCAGTTATGAATAGAGATGCACATATTCAACAGTACACAAGAACCGTGAAGTGCTGTCAAGGAGAACTTCTCCCAAGAATAAAGACACAGATTTCATGTTTGAAAATCCATTTGAGGAGAAATTGCTTTGTCAAATAGTGCTTAGAAGCAATAGGTATTCAAACTTGAAAAGCATTGAAAAGAATAAGAAAATAAAATGACAATTATGACAAAACCTACATAACCACTAATAATACTTTGTTATTTTCCACCCAATGTTTTTTACTCTCTCTTAATATGAGTGTGTGCTGTGTTTTCTACAGAATCAGGACCTTGTTTTGTGTGTATCTGTGTCCGTGAAGTATGTGTGTGTTCTATTTTATTTTATTATTTTAAAGATTATATGTATTTATTTGACAGACAGACAGACAGACAGTGAGGGAGGGAACACAAGCAGGGGGAGTGGAAGAGGGAGAAGCAGGCTTCCTGCTGAGCAGAGAGGCAGGGCTTGATCCCAGGACCCTGGGATCATGACCTGAGCTGAAGGCAGATGAGCCACCAAGTTGTCCTATTTTTAGTTTTTAAAAAGTTTTTATTATTTATTTTAAAGATTTATTTATTTATTTTAGAGAGAGAGAGAGAGAGAGAGAGAGAGAGTGAGCCAGGAGAAAGGGAGAGGGCGAGAAAAAAATCCTCAAGCAGGCTCCACACTCAGCGTGGAGCTCGATGCGGGGCTCGATCTCATGACTCTGAGATTATGACCTGAGCCAAAGGCAGATAGATGCTTTACCATCTGAGTCACCCAGGTGTGCAAGATTTTACTTTTTTAAGCAATGTCTGCACCCAGCGTGGGGCTCAAACTTGCAACCCCAGGATCAAGAGTTGCTCACTCCACTGACTAAGCCAGCCAGGTGCCCCAGTATGCGAGTGTTCTTAACCGGGGGCCATTTTGACCTTCGGGAAACATTTGGCTATGTTTGCAGACATTTCCAGCTTGGGTGGGGGAGGTGCTGTTGGCCTCTGGTGGGTAGAGGCTGGGATTGCTGCTAAACTGTAATGCCCAGGATAGTCCTACAACAAAGAATCATCCAGTCTAAAACGTCAATAGTGCCAAGTTTGAGTAACCCTGATTAATATCTTGCTTTTTTTCTCTTTAAATTATTGCAGTATTTTCTCCCGAGGTAGGTAGAATGCACTCCCACCACCGTGGCACCTTCCCCAACGTGATACAGGGAACTTCACAGAAATAACGAAGTTACTAAACCCATTCTGGATTATCCGCATGGTCCCAATCTCACTGCATCTCGTGGAAGCAAAGAACATTCTCTGGCTGGAGTGAGACAGGTGTGGCAGAAGGAGAACTCAGGTCCGAAGCATGGAAGGAGCGGAATGGTGTTGCTGGATGACGATGGGGCAGGCATTGCGTGACAAGGAATGCAGGCCAGACTCCCAGCTGAGGACAGGAAGACAGAGCCCTCGGTCCAACCAGCACACAGAACTGAACTCTGCCAACAACCTGAATGAGCCGAAGTGCCTTCCCCTGCCTCCACCCCCGGACCCTCCAGATTTGGAGCTCGAGCTGGCCCACACCTCGATTTTGACCAGGCGCAGAAGAAAGAGCAGAGCCCACCTGGACTGTTGACCCACTGACACAGCTCTGGGCTGATGAATTGTATTTCCACTAAATTTATGATAATGTTCCCACAGCAATATAAAACAAATGCATATGGCACAATTAACAATTCTTCCATATTCACCAACCTCCGTGTGTGTAGATCTTTGTCCCCCTCTCATGGGCTTTTTACACACGTTGCCTGCTTCCTCTCTGGAAATGTTTTTTGTTTTTTGTTTTTTTTCCAATTTATCATCAGCCATACTTGAGAGAAGTGGCTACACCTTTCTCTTACTAACATTTAGTGAAATCATGTAAAAGGTAACCTTTAATTTGATAAGTAAAAACATATACCTTGATACTATATCTTGTCCATTTTTTCATTAAAATAATTTAAAGTGAGATATTTGCTAGTTATGTATTTTTGAAAAGAACTACCTCTTGAATTTATCAGTTCTGCTTTTTCCTGTTTTCTAATTACTTTATTTTGCATATATTTATTATTTTTTTAAGTTTCTTTCTTTCTTTTTTTTTTTTAGGAGAGAGAGAGCAAGAGGGACAGAGGGAGAGAGAGTTTTAAGCAGACTCCCAGCTGAGCACGGAGCCTGATATGCGGC
>NW_019154085.1:39123404-39124819 GCF_002288905.1 Enhydra lutris kenyoni | reverse complement strand
AAAAAAAAAAAATGGAAAGAAAAGAAAGTCAGCTGTCTTCATTGGCTAAGGCTGCCACGACAGAGTCCCACAAACTGAGTAGCTCAAACAACAGGAATGGATAGTCTTACAGCTCTGGAGGTTGGAAATCCAGATCACCCTGCTGCCACAAAGAATAGTTACTTCTGGTGCTGTGAGGGGCAGTCTGCCCCGGGCCTGCCCCCGGGGCTTCTGCTGGGTTTACCAGTCATCTTTGGTGCTCCTTGGTGTGTAGAAGCATCACCCTGATCTCGGTCTTCAGCTTCACATGGTGTTCTCCCTGTGTGTGTTCAAATTTCCTCTTTCCCCCTTCTTATCAGGATACCTATAATCCCATCCCAATGACCTCATCTTAACTAATTACATCAGCAATGACTGTATTTTCAAATAAGGTCAAATTCTAAGGTACTGTAAGGCTTAGGACTCCAACATATGAATTTTAGGGGACATGATTTGACCCGCAACAGCAGCCTTGTTCCTAATGGCACCTAATGTATGCAATCGTGTCTATTCTCCCAGGTTCGATCTAATGGCAAATGTACACACTCACAAAGTTTATTTTGTCAAAATGGAATTATACAGTTTTTCATTTAACTGAGTGTTCTGAACACCCTCCCACGTCACCAAATACAGATTATATTTTAATGGGTGTATAGAATTCTATTCTCTGATGTGCCATGTTTTATTGATTGAAGAATACTTGTTTTGCCAAATGTTTGCTCTGAGGAGCAGAGCAGCGGTGAGGGGACTTGTATGCAACGTGCTCTCTTGATTCCTAGATTGCCATTTTCCCGAGATAAATTGCTACAAGTGGGCCTGCTGGTTTAAAATGGCCTGCGTCTGGCAAAATATTTTGACACACATTGACAACCTTCCCTCCAGAAACGCTGTGCCGCTCACAGTCCCGCCACCAAAAAGCACTTTCTCTTCCAAACTTGCTTCTCCCCAGCCCACCACACCTCAGCTTGGACAGCTCCTCGCTGGCAGCTGAGGTCAAAGCTTGAAGTCCTCCTCGCCTTTTTGCCTCGCACCTCGCGCTGCATCTATCAGCACGTTCCCTGGGCTCTGTCTCCAAAGTCCATGCAGTCGGACCCCTTCTCCCTCCTTGATCCCCGCTATCTTCTCACCGGGAGCATTCCCCTGGCTTCTCACCTGGACCTTGGCAGGGTCTTCTGCGGGCCCTGCAAAGTCTGTTCTCGCCACAGTCGCCAGAGGGCGCACTTTCAACCGTAAATCGGCCCCTGCCCGGCCTCCGCGCGGACTTCCCGGTTCCTTTGGAATCAACCTCACAGCCTTACCCGCGGGGCTCCGGACCCCACTCCGTGAGGCCCTGCCTGTGTTCTTTCCCCGTTTTTCCATTTCTGTGCTTATCTCACAAAAAAAAAAAAAAAAAAAAA
>NW_019154085.1:39118903-39123364 GCF_002288905.1 Enhydra lutris kenyoni | reverse complement strand
AAAAAAAAAAAAAAACAGAGAAGATCCCTTTGTATATTCAGAATACTAGCTCTGTCCACCAGAAGTCACGGTTATTTTTCCATTTTGACATCTACCTCTTTATTGAATTCTTGACTGTTTTGATATGCAAATCCATCGCATTTCCGATTATGATTTCTTCCTTACCTGTACCCTTAGAAAGACTCCTCTTAAACTTATATAGTCACCAATATTTCCTTCTAGCATTGTTATATAGAGAGAACATCAAAAATCACTAGTCAGTACTTTTTTTTTTTTAAGTTCTTGACAATTGTATTGGTTTCTCAAGACAAATTTTAGAATGGATTTTCTAGTTGCCCGCAAAAATCTAGGGGGATTTTTGTTGGCGTTGCTTTAATTTTGGGGGAAACTCCATATTCCCATACAGGAATACGGTTTCTCCCTCCACTTACTGGAAGCTTTACGGCTCCCAGTAGAGTTTTGTGCCTTTCTTTACGCAGGTCGTGGGGGGAATTCCCAGGAATTGGGTTTTCGCAGGAGCTCTCGTGCAGAAAGTACCTTCGCGGCCAGCCCTTTTCCTGGGGACACTGTCGGAGGTCGAGCCCCTCCTCCAGCCGCGGGACACCTGGAGAGTGCGAGAGGCGCGTATGAGGCGGAGAACTTGGATTCGGCGTCCCCCATCCCAGCCCCCCTCCCCGCGCTCCAGTCCCGAGCTGGCGCCTCCGCCGCCTGCAGGGACGACACGCTCGCGCCCCCTGGTGGTCGCTCCCAGAGCGGCGCTTCTACAACCTCTCAATTCCCCCAAGCATCGCCTGGCTGGATTTCCTCTCCTTGCCAGACTTTGGAGTCACCTCCCATACTATTTCCAATATTTTGGATTCAGCAAAAATACACTTTGGAAGATGAGCGTGAAAAAGTCACCCAAAAGCCAAATCGACTCTTGAAAACGTGGCAGCTGTTTATTTATTACTCACTCCAAATCCGCTGAAACAAGCAAGCTGTCTGCCGGGCCAGGCTGCGGGGTTGAAACAGAAACCGGGACAGACAAGCGCCCTACTGTTCCCTCTCATCGTCTGTTCTAGTGAAGGGAGACAAAAATAATCAAGTAAATAAATGTGACTATCTCCAAGGGAAAGAAATAATTTGAAAAAGATAAAGCAGGAACAGAGACGGGGGAGGGGGGAGGGTGGGTTAGTCGTCACAAGCAGGGGCTGGAGGTCAGGGCGGGCTTCTCGGAGGAGGTGTCGCGGAGGGGCGGGTGGAGGATGAGTCAGCGCGGGAAGATGGTGGGCTAGGTATTACCCCGTCTTGTCAAATCCTGTATTATAGAGGGCAACATTCAATTAGGAGAAGAGTGGGATATACGTCTTTGTTGCTTTTGCCTTCCTTCAAATGTGTCTCACATCATGGTTATGTTTCAGCCACAAGAACGAGTGAAGTTCTGTTTGTCATGTGAGGAACTGGGGTCTGCAGGTCCAGAAATGGGCCCTTGTTTGGGGAATGTGGATGTTGGAGCTTTGGCCTGCGTGTGGGAGGCATTCCTCTTGTGGCCTGGAGTTTTCAGGCTGGCTTCATGACAAAATTTTTGGCTCTAATTGCNGTTGTCGATATAAAAGAGCAAGTCTAAGAATCAATAATACATAGTGTTTTGGGCAACATTGTGTCCCCGCTTCACAAGTTGAATTCTGAGCCCCCAGTCCTTCAGAATGTGGTGGTGTTTGCAAATCAGACCTTCGAAGATGGGGTCCTTGGGGTAGGTCCTAATCCCATAGGGCTGGAGTTCTCATAAGAAGAGAACCTTGGGACCTAGGGACACAGAGGGAAGACCACATGAAGACACAGGGAGAAGACAGCCCTCTCTATAAGCCAAGGTGAGAGGCCACCATTGGAACCAACCCTGACAACTTGATCTTGGACTTCTGGCCTCTGGCACTGTGCGGAAGTAACTTTCTGCTGCTTGAGCAAGACCATCTTCCCTACCTGCTATGGTAGCCCTAGCAAACTCATACATGTAGATTAATGTCATCTTTAGAATGAAATTTGAAAGAAAGTGTGTGGTTGACACAAATGACTTCCTATAAGAAATGTTTGCAAACACGGGCTTTCTATTCTGGGAGAGGGACAGGTGGGTGGATTCAAGACGGGCTGGAGGTAGAGGCAGAAGAACATGGAGAGAGACTGGACACGTGGGGAGGTGGGGAGGAGAGAGAATTCCCGAGGATGATTCCTGGGTTTGCGCTCTAAGGAAAGAGATGTGTGGTGGGGGAACGGGAGGGGTGTGTTTCTTAGCTCTCTGGGGTTTGAGATGCTCTTGAAGTATCCAGAGACATCTAGTAGCTGCTAGATATGTGAACTCTGCAAGCAGGTTGGGCTGGAGATAAAAATGTGGGATCCAGATGGAATTCCAAGTTGTGGGACTACATCAGGTCACTTGGATGAAGAAGCCAGAGGTTGGAATGATGCCTGATATGTTAGGTTTTAATTTTCATTTATATTACAATATTTTCTTATTTCCCATGTGATTTCTTTTCTTCTTCTTCTTTTTTTTGACAGAAGATTATTGTGAAAAGTGTTCTTTAATCCTCCCATGTTTGGGGTGTGAGAGCTATCTTTATGCAATTGATTTCTAATTTATTTCCGTTGTGTTCAGAGAACATACTCTAAGTTTTAAATTCTTTTTCATTCAAATTTATTGAGCCTCACTCAGTGGTCCCGCGTATTGTTGATCTTGACAGACATTTTGTGTGCTCTTGAAAAAAACACGTATTGTTTTGTTTTGTTTAAAGATTTTATTTATCTGACAGAGAGAGACACAGGGAGAGAGGGAACACAAGTAGGGGGAGTGGGAGAGGGAGAAGCAGGCTTCCCGCTGAGCAGGGAGCCCAATTCGGGACTCAATTCCAGGACCCTGGGATCATGGCCTTAGCCGAAGGCAGATGCTTAATGACTGAGCCACCCAGGTGCCCCCCAAAATGTGTATTTTGTGCAGTTTGGGGTCTTAAGTTCTATGAATTTCAATTATAGCAGGTTGGTTGGTAACGTTATTCACATCTCCTGTACCCTCAGTAACTTAAAAAAAAAAANAAAAAAAAAAATTAACTTCATTTTTTTAGAACAGTTTTAGATTTACAGAAAAACTGCCAATATAGGACAGAGGAGTTCCCTCCCATATGCCCCACACCCAATTTCCCTCGAAATTAACATCTCACATCGAGATGGTACTTTTTTTTTTTTTAAGATTTTATTTATTTATTTGACAGACAGAGATCACAAGTAGGCAGAGAGGCAGGCAGAGAGAGAGGAAGAAGCAGGCTTCCTGCTAAGCAGAGAGCCCAATGCGGGGCTCGATCCCAGGACCCTCAGATCATGACCTGAGCCGAAGGCAGCGGCTTAACCCACTGAGCCACCCAGGCGCCCCGAGGTGGTACTTTTATTACCATCATGAATCCCTATGGATATATTATTATTAGCTACGGCTCATGCTTTATTCAGATTTCCTTAATTTTTACCTAATGTGCCTTTTCTGTTCCAGGATCTCACCCACGATCCCACATGACATTTAGTCATTCCATTTCCTTAGGCTCCTCTTGGCTGTGACAGCTTCTCAGACTTCCCTTCTTTTTGATGACCTTGATGGTTTTGAGAGAGTCTGTAGAATGTCCTGTTAAGGGGTTTGTCTGATGTGCTTGTTATGATCAGATGGGGGTTAGGGGTCTGGAGGAGGAAGATCAGAGGTCAAGTGTCACTCTTCACCGCATCATGTCAGAGACATGTGATCAACATGGCTCAGTCCCGTCGGTGCTGGTGATCAGTCACCAGGGTGAGGAGACATTTGTCAGTTTAACGGGGCATCCTGCCTTTTATCGGGCAACCCTCTCCAGCCATCCTCCTGGAGAGGATGTCCAGATGTCCGTGTGGAATATGGGGGATGTAAGGATACTCCTCGAAATACGTACGTCTTTCCCCAATAATTTTTGTCTGATGTATGAATGTTCTTTTCTTAAGTGCTCAAGGTTTTTTTGTTTTTGTTTGGTTTGGTTTGGTTTTGTTTTCCAGCCACCTGAGCTCTCAACCCATCACCATGAGTCTTTTCGCTCATGGGAAATAAGCTGGCTTCAGTAACGGCCTGGCATCCTTCAGATTTTCCCAGACAGAATCTTGGCTCGTGCTCTGTGGTTATCCAGTGTGGCCGGTCCTGCCATCTGCTTTGGAGAGATTCTCCTCCAACGTTAAAGGGCAAATTCCCTGTAGCTTGGAGATTTGGTGAGCCTTGATCTGTTAGTCTTGCTGTAAATCAAGAAGAACTTGAAATACCTGCTGGTGCTATTGTCCCTCCCTTTCTGTGTTTTCCGAACATCAGTGACGCTTTCAAAGTTTGAAGACTATGTATGAGGACACCGATGATTTCCTCTTCCTTAGCCAGTGTAGTGTACATCTGATTTCCTTTAAAGTGTTTTGAAATAACGCTTTGACAAGGGGCAC
>NW_019154085.1:38880558-39117453 GCF_002288905.1 Enhydra lutris kenyoni | reverse complement strand
TGAGTTTTTTTTTTTTAAGATTTTATTTATTTACTTGACAGACAGAGACCACAGGTAGGCAGAGAGGTAGGCAGAGAGAGAGGGGGAAGCAGGCTCCCTGCCAAGCAGAGAGCCCGATGCTGGGCTCAATCCCAGGACCCTGACATCTCGACCTGAGCCGAAGGCAGAGGCTTTAACCCACTGAGCCACTGAGTTCTGTGTAAAGTTTGGACAATAGTACTTTGTCAGATGTGTCTTCTGCAAATACTTTCTCCTAGTCTGTGGCTTGCTTCTTGTTCTCTTGATAATGTCTTTTCCAGAGCAGTTTTTAATTTTAACGAAGTCCTGCTTATCGGTCATATCTTTCGTGAGTGCTGCCTCTGGTTATATTGAAAAGATCATCACCATATCCAAGGTCATTTTTCCAACTCCCATCCCAAACTCCTATTCCCAAACTCCCATCCTCTGGGAGTTTCATAATCTTGCTTTTTATAGTTGGGTCTATAGCCAATTTGAGTAAATCTTTATGTCTGTCTTTAGATTCTGGAAGAGTCCCAGAATCCAATCACACCACGAGTGATTGGGATTATCTACTTTCCTTCTATTTACCATCCTCTACCCTATTTTCTTGGCTAAACTCAGAGGAGGGAATTTCTGGGCCGAGAGAACTGTTCTTATGTTTGGGGCTCTTTGGGACTCTAGTCTGTCCCATGAACCTTCTCCACTTTCTGGAATCTGCCTGATTTCCCCTTGTCCTTGCAAAATCTCTCCATCCGGGCCAGGACTGCTCTTAACCAGACCAGGCAGTCCCTCCGGGCTCTGAAGACTGCCTTAGCTCTCCACAAAAGCTCCCCTCAGCTCAGCCACCAGAGCCCTAGTCCTCTTAGCAACTAATTCATCCAGGCTCCTGCAGGTCCCTCAGCCTGCACCTAGCATTGCCTTGAGTTGGAGAGGAACTCCTGGAAGCTGCCAGATGTCCCCAGCCCTCTGGAGAGGCCCCCCACCCCTTAGCCAGCAGCTTGCTCTCCCTGAGGCACCTCCAGGGCTTTCCCAGGCTCCCCGAGGACCTCAGTTGTGCTTGGACCTCAAACAGGCCGCTGTGGAATGAGGATGCATGGACCTCCAGGATCACCACCACGCCTGGAGGAACCCAGGCTCCTGACTCCCGCCTGCATTTAGAACAGGACCCAGAGATCACTGTCCCCGTGTGGGCCCGGGAGGCTTCCACCGGCAAGACTCCGAGAGCCTCAGCGGCAGCTCAGGAATGACCCTTCCGCCCCCAAGTCCNTGCTGGTGATGGGCGGTGGGGCAGAGGCCCTCTGGGAAGGTCCAATGGGAGGCTGGGTGCCCACTTATCCTCGGAACTTGGCCATGTCTCAGGGCGTCCCGGCCAGCACGGGCACAGTGGTTCTGGTGGCTCAGCTCCTAGAGAGGGGTGGGCAGCCAGCTGCCTCGGTCTTCAGCACATCTGAGCACCTGGCCTACCTGCGGGAAGGACCAAAGCTACCGGCCCATGTGGGTTCTGGTCTTTCATTTGATCTCAGAGCAGTTGCCTTGATGGTGTTCTGTGGGCACTAGTCCCGGAGACGCTTCCCTGCCACCTGCTGGAACATGGTCAGATTAAATACACAAACCTGGATATAGTAAGAATGAGGGGACCCCTAGAGGCCCATAGCGGGCTCCCCTGTAGGGGTGTTGCTCTCAGCTGAGCTTGTGTGATGCCCGACCGCTGATCTCCCTGATCGGCAGAAGCCCCTGGTCGGGGGCACAAGGACAGACCCAGAAACACAAGGTGTGATACACAGGAGAGGGATGGACAGCAAACTGGGAGCCCAGCTCAGACCCACACCCTCTCTGAGGGGCCACACGGCTCAGGATCCCAGCTCTGGGTGCTGGGTCCAGACCTGACCCAGGCCTCTGGTCCCCAGATGGGTCCACACCATGCCCTGCCTCCCAGCTCTCTCTGGTGGCCCTGGGCATCATGGGCTCTGAGGCCTGGCATCACAGCTGCCCTCACCTGAGCCCACTGCTGGCCCATATCCTGGAGGATGGGCTTGCCTGGTGCTGCTCCTTGTTCATTTGCACGGAAGCGGGAGGACCTGCGGCCAAGTCCGAGTACTTGCCTGTCTGGCTTCTCCACCTGTGGTCCCGGGGCCGCAGCACCCCGGGATCCGGTTAGAAAAGCAGAGTCTCGGGTCCCATCCCACACCCTCTGGATCAGAACGAGCTTTTCATCAAAGCCCCTGGGTGAGTAGCAAGGACAACACCTTTTGAGACCAGAGACCACCTGGGAGCTGGGAGCACCTCAGAGAGCCACAGGGCTCCCAACTATGAGGACAGTGAGGGCCAGACCAGTAGCCACTCCTCTTGTGCATTTCGCTTAAGCAGCTGATCAGAACGGGTGGGATCCCGAGACCTCCTTCGACATGGTTCCTTGCGTAACTGAACCATCTGGAGTTTGCTCCTTGGTGAGTAGCAGGTTGAAATGGACCGGAAACTTTATTTGCAACAAATGAAGAGATCAAGGAGAGTCGTGTCCGAGGCTGGGACTCCATAGCGAGAGTGAATGGGTTTCCCTTATTTAGGGTGAGGATGAATATTTAAGAAAGGGAAACCTTATCTTCGTGTGTGGAGGAGGCTTGGGGGGNGGGGGGCTTGCGTTTTAAGCAAACATTGTCATGTGAGTGAGGCTTGTGCTCCCCCTTGGGCTGGGGGGGGTTAGTATTATAATGAGGTAAAGGTAAATGAGTCACTCCAGGGGTCACTCTCAGTCCCTCTGTGCAGGCATCAGTCCTCAGTGGGGGGGTGTTGGGGCGGTGTGGAGCTCGGACTGGCTGCCCCAGCTCTTCTGGGCAGTCATTCTTCAAGGGTAGTTTTGGTTCCATCATGCGATGCTATGCCTGTCGGGTGTTTTGATGGAAAGAAGAGCTTACGGAACAATGTGGGGAGAAAGGCCGATGGTACAAACAAGCAGGTGAGCAGTGAAGCTTAGGTCTGGCGGTCTGGCTGGTGACAATTGGGCCACAGCTATCGGCTTATTGAATTTTGGAGGAAGACAGGCCATGGGAAGACAGTGTAGAGGGTCCGACTAAAGAAAAGAGATCCTGCCCACCCAGTCAGTTTCTGGCTCTCTTACCTACTGCTATGTGGCCTTGGCCAAGGGGTTGACCCTCCCTGTGCCTCTGTTTCCCCATCTGTAAAGTCGGGATCCCAGAGAACCTACCCAGCTGAGTGTCATGAGGATTGAGTTAACCCTTGTAGAGCACTGGGTAATCACTCAGTGTTATGAGGATTGTTGGTGATTAACCAGGAACCCTGGAAGCATGGGGATCTGTTGACGTGGGTGCTTCAGGAGGACTTGGATGCGGAAGGTCAGCAAATATTTACCTACCAGTCACCACAAAATACACATTAAATCAACACTGATTCTCTATTGCATCATCACACAATTGAATTTCTAAGTCTGTTTCCTAAGAAGGGAAAAGAGCTTTCTTGGGATTTTAGACGGCTTGTTGTAATCATTGCAAGGATGTCGCATTTACAACCTTGAGACCAACGCACTTCAAGGCAGGACAGGCAGGATTTGCCCTGCACAGGAAGGGAGGAACACGGGTGGGGGATGGAGATGAGGCAGGAATTTAGGAATGAGAGCAGAGCTGGAGGTCCTGGCTGGTGGGCCTCCCTGAGTTCCGGTTTGGGCCGGCACATCTGGGATTGCGGCTGGGCACCCACGAGGCAGTGGGAGAGTGAACTCAGAGAAGGTGCGGTGCATGCTGCTCAGTCCCCTTAAAAACATGGGACCCTTCCCCTGGGGCTCAGCAGTGTCTGTGGGGCTTGTATCCCCCTCCTCCCAACATTTCAAGCGAACAGAAAATTCTACAAGGGAAGTTTACAGGGGGAAATGATGTAATGGGGAGAAGAGACAGATCTCTCATGCAGAAAAATTCCAAATAATCCGTGTAGATACTTGCTACTTGCTTCCAAGGAAGTGGAGCCTGATCCCCACTCCTGGAGCATGGGCTGACGTCGCGACTTCTACCTGAGGACAGAATCCGAAGAGGGAAAACGCAAAAACAATGAATTCTGTTACGCTGAAAAGAAATTAAAAAAACAAAACAACAACAAAAAAACACAACATATAAGAGAAACAAAACAAAAAAAAAAAAGAAAGAGGGAAAACGAAAGAGCAGCTTTACTGCAGAGAAACCCAACAACAGGGTCTCCGCCAGATGTTCAAGGTCAACATCAAGTGATAAGTCACGGGGCTGTGTGCACCCTCCATACGATGGAATGAGGACGGGACTCTATCTGGGTGGTCTCCCTCCTCAAACCCATAGTCTCATTCTAATCAGGAGAAAAAGTTCAGATCCCACCTTTGAGAGATTCTACAAAATGCCCCTCATGGCAAACAAAGGGAATCCGAGGAGCCGAAGGAGACAGGATGGACTAAATGTTGGGTCCTGGGAGAGATCCGACACAGGGGCAGGACATTAAGGAACAACTAAGGAAATCTGAGACAAGTATGGACTTGAAATGTTAATAATAACACATCAATATTGGTCCATGAATTACGACAAACATATTAATTTAGGATGTTAATAATAGGAGAAACCATGTGTGGGGAATATGGAAACTCTGCTATCTTTGCATTTTTTCTGTAAATCTAAAATTTTTTAAAATATAAAGCTGCTTCAAAACAAAACAACCATATACTTACCACCTAATTTGGACTCTTCCTACTTTTCTGTCTCGATCACAGTTTGCGTGTGTATGACCGACACATCTAGCCCTCCCTCTGGCTCTTTATGTACCTCTCTTGACTGCCCGCTTTTTTTTCCCCTCAAAAGGGCACTCTGGAATTTGGGCAGGTGGGGACTCAGCACCAGGGGGGTCCCAGGTTACGGCTGTGCTCCCGGAATGCCACTCTGGCAATGCCGGGTCCCCAGGCTCAGCGGCTGCTGGCAACAAGGAGCTCTACTGCCACCCAGTGGATGTTTTAAAAATTAAAGTCGTGTGCTGGGGAGGGGGAAGCTGGAGGCCAGGTAGGCAGGGGTTGCCTCTGGCTGGGAGCATGTCTGAGCCCAGCAGCACAGGACCCTCTAGCCCTATGGTGAATTTTTAGCTAAACCCAGACCATTGCTAATCCTGGCCCCAGCTCCCAACTGTGCAGTCACTTCGTAGGGTTATATATACCACACTTTTCCAAAAAAGTCTTTTTGGGAAGGAGATAGAGCATGAAGGAATCGGGAACTTTGCAGTTTTGCTAGTATTTTTGTGACCAGGAAGAATAATTTCAGAGTGGCAGCCTGGCCTGTGTAGCTGTTTTTAAAAGATAAGTATCTGGAGGCTTCGGCTGACTGGGGCCTGGGTCTGCAGCCTGCGCTGGGTCACAGGTACCCAGTGTCAGGCTTTGACACACACATGCTGTGGCCACAGCCTCTCTTCAATGCCGAGGCCAGAGGGACAGGAAGCCCTGAAGGGCAGGCAGCAAGCGTGGCCGCTCCTCTAGGAGAGGCCCTGTGTGTGACACGGCTGACCACATGCCTCTCGGTTAGGAGAAGGAACAAAATGGCATCTTAGTTTGTGTCTCCCCAGAAGCAGAGCCTAGGACAAAGGTTCAAATGCTGGTCATTTACTTGGGACTCGATCCCAGGAAGTTCTGGTACAGAGTGGGACGGGAGCCTGGGGAGGGAAAGAATCTGACAAGAGCTACGTCCTGAAACCCTGAAACATCGTGGTTTGGGAGCTAGGTTCTGCTGGGAAGCACCTATCCCAGCTGAGGTCAGGTGAGGACGCTGCGGTGAGGGCTGCTTCTGGGGACATTAACGGCCACCCTTTCGGTGCCCAGGGCCACAATAAACAGTTCTGAGGGCATAAGTGTGCTAAGGAGGTGGGCTTGGGCCCTGCTGGGTCCTTAGTGTGTTTGGTGTTGGGGTGGGTGGGCACTCAATCCTACCCCACCCACCCCACCTCCTCATCCGGGGAGAGGTCCCGGGGTGGGGGCTGCCTGAAGGCTGGGGAGAGAGAACTCAGGACCACACAGAGATTCAACTGAGCAAGAGAAGGTCCTATTTGGCTTAGGAGTAGGGTTGGCACAAGGGGACCCTCACTGCCTTCTCCACGCAGGTGAGACTTCCTAAGGTGGGGAGATGCAAATGTCTCTCTAGTGTGGAAGGGAGTATGCTGGCCGCCCACCAGGGTGGAAGGAGAGGGAGCCAGCTGGGGGCTCAGCCTGTCTGGAAGCTTCCCCTGGGCTGACCCAAGGCTCCTCCCACAGCCTTGTCCACCGCCCCTGTAGAATCTCCACCAAATGGAAGACCCAGGTACTGAAAAACAGAACACGACCATGTTATTTCCACAGAACACCAAGTACTTAGGTGATAAACATTTATTGCCAAGGAGCTAAAGCTCATCTTGTAGAGAATGTTGAGAAATATAGACCTTCTCCCCAATCTCCTGTGTCCGCTCTCCCTGAAGTGTGACCCAGAAAAATGTTATTTCACAAATTACAGGGGACAGGACCTCCTGCCTAGAAACCTGGTGATCACTGTACTCAGGGACCTAGATCCCCAGGGACACGCTGGGCCCGAGGCCTCGGGCACGTGCTCCACCTTCTGGACGTCCGTTCTCATCTGGTCACACTGGGCACCCAAACATCAGCGGGGCTGTAGAGGTCATTGTGAATAAACACAACACAAAGGCCTCGTGTCAGCTGGGAAGCCACAGGACTTTGTGCAAAGATCACTACGGCCTCCGTCAGCGTGCACTTGGGCAGGGACAAGGCTCCATGAGAGCGGGCTTGAGAGCTTCTGTCCCTGTTAACCTTGTCTTGGGTTCTTGGGGCCTGCTGGAGGAATGCGGGTCGACCAGAAGTGAGGCAAGCACTGGCAGCCGGAAGCTGATGGTCCTGTCACAGCAGAGCTGAAGTGGAATGTGTCCAGACTGCTCCCGAGGGAGGTTTTTCCATGGGGCTGGCTTCCAGCTAGCTTCCAGCCAGCTGAGAGGGCTCTGAGCTTGCAGTGTGGGGTGTCCTACCTTGTCCTTCACACCTTCTAGAAACAGGATGGTCAGAGAGAGAGAGGGTACCAGGCTCTGAAAACTGCTGTAAGGACACAAATGGCCAAGGGGAGAACACTCCTTATAGAAGCAGTAGCTGAATGGAAGTGTGTCTGGGGCATTTCTAGTGAATTCTCAGGAGGGATGACTCGTTATCTCAGAGTGGCTCTAGTCTCCTGAATGAACAACGCATCGAGCATTGAGCCCTTAAAAACTTTTAGAGTCATGATCTTCTGTGGTCCTTACAAATAATATATATAAATAAAGGAATCAGGGGAAAGCTACGCAT
Source organism: Enhydra lutris kenyoni (assembly GCF_002288905.1). Lineage (NCBI taxonomy): Eukaryota > Metazoa > Chordata > Mammalia > Carnivora > Mustelidae > Enhydra > Enhydra lutris. The sequence goes on along the minus strand of NW_019154085.1, from coordinate 39,110,129 downwards.
TACGTCTGAGCAGCCTGAGACTCAGTTTTTCTTGCCATGGGGAGCTGACACCTGACTGGTGACTGGTAAGAAGTGGAATGTGTGCTAACGCATGAGGCCAGCCCTCAGCATGGCCACTTCTTCATGTCTGATCAGAGAAAGAGCAAAGTCACAAGTTCTGACCTTATGGGACCCTGTCACCTTTGGAGATGACAGACTTAACTACCTGGAAGAAATAAGCGGTAAGTAAGATGTTGTTCACATGAAGTGCTTTGACGAGAACATGTCCCATGCCATCTCCACAGAGAACGGCGGTCCCATTTACAGACGAAGGTTAAAATGAGAAGCGAGGGGGCACCTGGGTGGCTCAGTGGGTTAAAGCCTCTGCCTTCAGCTCAGGTCATGTTCCCAGGGTCCTGGGATCGAGCCCCGCATCAGGCTCTCTGCTCAGCGGGGAGCCTGCTTCCTCTTCTCTCTCTCTGCCTGCCTCTCTGCCTACTTGTGATCTCTGTCTGTCAAATAAATAAATAAAATCTTTAAAAAAAAAAAATGAGAAGTGAGGACGGGGCTGTGCACCCCCAGCCCAGGCGGCCCGGGGACAGATGGTCGCTCCGGTACTTCTGCGCTCTCTCGTCTTCACTGCAATCTCACCCTGATATCTGTAAGCCTCCTGCCCTGTGGTCCAGTTTTACCCTGGAATGTTCACAATAAAGGTCACAGAGCCATGGAGAAAGGACCCACTCCCCCAAATGCTAGGGTCTAAAAAAGCCATCAGACAAGGGGTGACAACACTGAACTGCGAGAGGCAGGGCCTGGGACCTGGGAGCCCCAGCATGTACGGGAAAGTCGCATTTGACACCAAAAATAAAACCGGGAATAGGAAAAAAGACTCGGAGAGGCATGTGTATTAACTGTTTCCGGTTAGTCTGTGACAAGATTTGTGCCTATGTATCTCCTGATGGGGCTGTTCACAGACACAAATGCAGCTATCTGTAAGACACCGTAAGAATGGACAATGCTGTTTCTCCAAAATTTTATTTTAATTTAAATTACAGGGCCAGCCAGATATTCTGATAAGAAATTTACGTTTCCTCAGGAGAAAAGAAATGCTTTCATGGCATTGTTAACAACTGTATACATCTCCACTTTTTTTTTAAAGGGTTAAAAATCACAATGAGTAACTGTAACTGACTTATGTAAAATTAAACCTTTATAACACAAAAAGAAACCACTTCCAGTATAACAGTTTTGGTAATATGAATATATTAAATGTTCATAACTTCAAATGCAACTTTTCAACTTTGAATGTTTTCACATTTTTCTTAAAAAACAGAAACAAAACAAGTCTTAACTCTGCCCAGATCCCAGTGCATCAGAGGCATATGGGTTTTGACAGGCTGCACCCCCACTGCCTTCCACACGGAGGCGCTAGTGCCCTGGAGCCGCCCCCAAGTGGAAGCTGTTTCAAATTTGAAGAACCAGCTTGGCAAGGAAGGAAACCTTTCTTCCACTTGGTGTGACTAAAGTTTTCATGCTAAACCCAGATACCAAGCACGAGACCACGAGAACCAGAACACTTTATCATGGTCAAGTCTGCCGTTCCCTTCCTAAACATCTTGGATATTTTCATTTCGAGGAGCTTGGGTTGCTTTCCATACTTCCGACAGAAAAATATGAATTATTTTACACAGATTTTTGGAAAAGACAGCCTCAGAAAAACCAGTTATAATGTAGGCTGCCTTTTTAATGAGATGGAATAAAACACATCTATGTTTCCTGGAGCTATTTTCCCCACTGGTATTCCTAGGAGGGCTGAAAACCTCATGCTTAAAACATCCACTGGGCGTCTCATTTTACTGGCTGATAAATAATTCAATTAGTGAGAGAGGCTAGCAAAGAGTAATTATATAAATTTCTTAATCAGCTACAGCCATGCTGAATTCGAACTGGCAAACTCTGATTTGTTAAGTTATTAGTTGTGATCTTGTATTACTAAGATGAACAGATACCATTCTAGTAACTTTACACAGGTATGTTCTAGGAGACATTGTTCTGCCGTGGTCACAGTAACAAAAAATGGTGCAAAATCAGTTACTTCATAAATACTGATCATTTGCAGCATTAAGGAACAGGACATTAAAAAAAAATAAATTTCCCCATGGGACACCTAGGACTAGGGACTCTTCTTTTCCTAAGAGAAGCCAAAGTTTTAATTATTCAGTTTTACAACTATTGTACTGGATTACTTATTCTACAAAGGAAAAGGTGCTCTACAGAGGCTCCCCCCACACATGGAGAATCAGCAGTCATTTAACATAATCGGGGTCATCCGTATCTGGCAAATTCATGACTCATTTAAATGAATAAGGCCAACATAGCGCAGGAAAGCGTAGCCGACTGACTGACGGCTCCCCAGTAGGTAACTGAATACAAAGGACTGGTTTCCATTTTTTCTTTTAATGCTGTGATACTTAAATGTTAAATCAGCATTTTCATGTGATCGGAAGTATTTCAATTACATATGAGCATTCTTTTTTTTTTTTTTGCAAAAACTCAATATTAGGTAATAGTTACATACTAATACAGTAACATTCCTCTGCTGTACAAATTAAATCATTTAAAAGAAATGAGCATTCTAAGAATTATATACAAAAGAAACCTGTAAGCATTGCTGAAATGAAATGCAAGGTGTCACTGTTAGCTCTACTGGTTTAAAATACCTTCCAAAGAGTAAAATTAATACCCTTCAACATACCCAGGTTTACAAGTCTCAAGAAAATCAAATGTCAAAAAATTCTAGAAAGCTGTGAAAAGCATATATACATTTTCCTTATGACCTTATGAAGCTTCACACCTTCGAGAAGTTGCTATCAGTTTATTTGCACGTCAACTTTATCCACCCAAAAAGCTCACATCTCGGATACAGCTGCCCTCTCGTTTCAAATACAGCTCTGCTCCATCGTCCTTTAGTGAAGGCGTACAACCTTACCAAGAAGCCATGCTCAGAGATCAACGCAAACACGCAGGTTTCATCTGCTAACAGCAATTCCCTTCTGCCCCAACCCACACCACCGTCTATACACCTGCCTCCGGAAACCTAGCCACGTTCAGAACTCCTACAGCAAACAGAGTCCTTGAACCCTGAAATGACACAAAGATCAAGAGAAAGTCCACGTGTGCTCTAGTGTGCAAGAAAGCAGCAGCTACGTTCTCCAACTTGGACTAAAAAAAAAACAAAGGTAAAATGAAAAACCGTTCACTTAACAGCAGGTTAGCAGTAAAGTTCCTCATGACCCAATAAAGAGCGCCTGATGCTGAATAGCTAACAGCAAATGCTGAATGTGAATTTAATATTTTAGATGTTGACTGGAAATTAGGCTTCTTGCTGAGCTGGTCTCTTCAAATCCCTGATCTGTTTAACTAAATAGGTCTTCTCATCGTTAAATTGTTCGTCCTCGGTCCTGTCATTCTGAAACTTGCTGAGGAACTCTATAAGTTTGGTCTGATTCTTGAGGAGGATGTCTAGGATGGGCTGCGTCTTGTTGGGATTGGCTACAAACACCTGCAAAGAGAGAAACCAATGTCAGCCGCAGGAGAGAATGGGAGCCTGGTGGCCCATGGTCAAGGCAGCCGCAGAGGCTGCTGCTTGGGAAGACGTCATCCGACGAGAGGGGTGTGCATGTGTGTGTGTGCATGTGCGTGCTTGCGTGTGTCTGTGAGGGGGGAGAGTCTCTGTGTCAGTCCAAAGGACTGATGCCTTCATTCATGCTCTGAAATCCAGTAGCTGGTATTAAATACAGACTGTTTTTAGAATAAAATGGGCAGAAATTATATCTAGGCACAAAAAGCCAGAATGGATTTTAAGTACTGAAACCTCCAAGAAAAGGATTAAGGAATGGATTACCCTTTACTTTGTGATTAATAATATTCTATGCCAAAGATAACTGACACTCTTCCATAACATATGCTTTTCTGGTCCCCAGTCCAGATGATATACCCTGTTTCTGGGTCTATTTAAATGTCATACTATACATATGTGAACACTGACTGTTGAATCACTTAGATTACCAAAATTAGGTGAGTAATATTTCAATAACCAGTCAATGAAATGAGATTAACAACTCTGGAGGAAAATACTGCTTACAGTTCTAGCACTCTACCTTAAAAACGTGGAAGGCCTCAAACTGGATGTTACGACTCTTGTCTCGTAGGAGATTCATCATTAATTTGAGGTTCTCTGGTTTACTGATGTACTTCGTCATAATTGTGAAGTTGTGTCTGTCTAAAAGTAGTTCACCGAGAAGCTGAGAAGACATTTAAACAATTAACTCTTATATTATCATCAAGATTTCAAGTAAAAGCAAAGTTTAAAAAGAAACTTCCTATCACTATTGTTAAGCACAGAGTGTTGTTAGCAGGTACTCAGAAGACCGATGAGCTGAACTGAAATCATAACCGAAAAATTACTGAGTGTCCACTGCTTGCCACTTGAACACCTAGGCCTTTCTTCCAGGGGTAAAGCCTACGGGGAGTCCAGCATTGCTCTCTGCTCTTGACACAGTCCAAGGCACATCGGCCCTGAATCTGAAACTGTCAGAGCTACTCTTTAAAGATGCATTTACGTTATCTCATTAAAAACAAACAAACAAACAAAAAAAAAAACAAAAAAAACCCACACCTATCAAAGAAAATGGTCAAAAGGTAAGTTGTTGGTAATTCTTATTTAACTACAAATCTTAGCCTAATTGAAAAATTATTTATCTGGACCTCCCAGGACAGAGGTTTCCAGATTCAAAGCTGGAACACAGGGTACCCTTAAGCCTGAGAAAGTTATGTTTTCAGCGTATGGGCTTCAGGAAGGTCTATAAAAATGAGTATTTCTCTTTTCTTTCTTCAGCAAAGTATCCTGAAGATACTCCCAATTTTTTCTTAATGACTCCTCATCATCACTAATGACATCAATTAAGCTTAAAAGAGCCTGTCTCCAGGGCTTGCTGAGTTCAAAAGAGTCTATTATACCCTATCAGTTCTTGGTTTTCACATTGTCACTGCTTGCTCTAGTTCGCAGTCACCCCTTCGTGTTGTCAGTGGGCCAGCTTCTACTGCGGGTTTAGCGTGCCTGACCCACGGGGCTAGGGGTCGAGTTGCAGTCCTCGTGGACAGCGGCAGAAGCAGAGAGGTAGAGGGCCGGGCCCCGGCATCAGCCCGCCAGGGTTCCAATGCTGGCTCCTTGCTTCCTGCGAGCTCTGGAACCTTGAGCACATTATTTAACTTTCCCGAGCCCTAGTTCCTACATCTCACGAGAGTGCAGGGAGGAAGAAAAGCATGAATATGTGCAAAGCATGTTAGACTTGAGTCTGAACAGAGACTCGGGTGAGGTCCGAGGGAAGCAAAAAGCATGAATACAGTTATGGATTTATTGCTTTAGTTAATTGCTTTTTGGATTCCTGGCTATGTTCTAGATACTTGGAAGTTGCCAGAACACTGGTCTCTAGATAAGCAACATGTTGTCATATGAAATAAAAAATACGCTGACGTATAGGAGAACAAACCTTTTCTGCTTAGGGTTTTTAAAGAAATTATAAGAAGAATTCAGAAGCTCAAGTTCAGGCTTCACATCAATCTGAATCACAAATAATATAACTTTCAAGGTAAGAATCAACAAGTACTGACTCTTATGAAGACTCTAAAGTTACTATTATGTGAAGGTTTGTAGTTTTACTAATGTTCATTTTCTATCAAAGAAATACAGAACATGACCCATTTGGTTATCTGGAGATTATCAGTTTAGTTATCTGGAGGAGGGTAATTGGTAATTCATTATATTTCTTTAGACATAAAAATAAAAGTCTGAGGTATTGCACGGGAATATATATTTGCTGATAAAATAAATACAGGAATAATAAATGCCAATGTAGCTGCAAAAAAAGGAATAAAAATTAAAATTCATTTTTAAATTAACACCGGTCCTCAAAATAGCTCCATGCGTTCACGAGGTGTTACAAAACTGTAGGAGCCAAAGACTGGCTTTGTGTCCATGACTAAGGTCTGGCAACTGGTGGTCTTAACCTTCCTTTTCATGTTGGCAATTCCTAAGTGGCAGAAAGGTCTTGAAAGCCCTCCTCCTTATCTAAGCAGCACCAAAATTCAGAACTTGGTCAAAGTCTATTGATTTGCCAATAAACTACCTTGCTCCCCATCCTGTGAAGAGGTATTGGCCCTGGAAGCTACTACCCTAGGTAATCCTGCCTGGTGTCCTTGGCCTTGGAAGACGCTGGCTCTATCCAGTTGCTCACATCTGCATGATGCTGGGGAGACAGGGCATCTTGGCCCTGCGATAGAAACGGGCTGCTGACAGAAGGCCATTTTACTGTGTGGACAATCACAGGGGAGCCTATACTATATCATGAACCTTACAAATATATATTACATCATACTGGTGTACCGGGAAGAAAATGTCCTTAAACAGCCACCAGAAGTACCGTAACCCATTCACCACCCCCTGCCTCACCCAAGATGAAAAGATTGGTCTTATCCTTGGCCATCGCCAGCCAGCTCCCCTAGAAGGGAGGAGGTTAAGGATCCCGGATGCTGACCTTCAGGCCAGGCTGGGAGGTGAGGCCTGAACAGCAGCAATGAGTGGGAAGTGCCCCAGCCCGACCAGATCATTTCCTCAGCGACTCATTTCCAAACTGTGGTTATGACTGGTCCCCCACTGTAGGAGTCACAGCCTTAAGGGAAAAGGAGGAAGTAGCTGGCCTGATAGAAAGGATTCTTTTGGAATTTGGATGGTAGAGAGTGTTCTTATCAAAGGACACAAAGTACAAAAGACACTCCTGATGTCTTTTAGTCGGTTCCCACAGAAAGATAAGGTCTTCACGAGTGATGTCCCCATGGCAGGACGGGAAGCAGGAATGCAGGCCTGATCAGATGAATGCAGACAGCTCTGATAGGAAGAACTCCGAGCAGAGTAGAATTTAAAGGGGACATAGCAAAAAGTATAAATGGAATTAGAATTTTTCCCCCAAATCCTTTGTGATTTCCATCTATAGTTCCTGTCAGGACCACTAACTGACAGAGTGAGAGGTATGCTTTTATGAACTGCACTGAGAATTTTCTAGAGCAGAGGTCAGTCAGCAAGCTTTCTGTAAAGGACCAGATAGGAAACGTTTTTAGACTTTGCCGGCCATATGGTCTCTGTAGCAACCGTTCAAATCTGTTATCCTCTGAAACATAATATGTAAATATGTAAATAAATGAATGTATCTGGGTTCCAACAAATATTTACAAAAATAGGAGCTGGATCTGGCCCATGAGCTACAGTCTGCCAAACCCTGTTCCAGAGTTTTAAATTTGAAATTTCAATTTCAGATGGAACTGTCCATATCCCAGGTTGATACAAAGCAGCCAAAACTGCCTGTTGATCAAGATTTCATTGCTCATGTCCCCTCTGCGACCCCCCTGCTCCCGAAACAGGCCTGTGCCGTCCCCAGGAGCACAACAGCTACTGGGCCTTCCTCTGGTTGAGATGATTCTAAGTGTCAAAAATAGGCTCCAAATGTAAAAGACAGCACTGCTAAGAGGTAGAGACCTCTTCAAAACTCCGTATATTCCACTTTGGTATCCCTATTCACAGGCAGGTGGGCAGGTGCCCTGTGAACTCCTTCCTTTCCACAAAAATCTTGACCATGGAGAAATGTATTTTCCTCTCATAGGTCTAAGACCCATACCAGCATATCTCCCTTTCCCCCAAAGACAAGTTTCAAACACAGGGTGAAGAGAAGTAAACCACATAGAATAATCAGTCATACCTTGAGTGACTGTCTTTTTGTCACATAATTTTCTGAATGAAGTAACTTCTCGTATTCACTGAAGAACTAAAAGACAAGAAAGCATGTATTAGGAGTTATATTTTTAAAGATTGAAAGAGAACATTATAAAGCTTGAGCACAAACTTTTTTTTTTTTTTTAAGATTTTACTTATTTGCGAGAGAGTGAAAGTATGAGCAGGGAGAGGGGCAGCACGAGCAGGAGAAGCAGATTCCCTGATGAGCAGGAAGCCTGATGTGGGGCTCGATCCCAGGACCCTAAGACTGTGACCTGAGCTGAAGGCAGATGCTTAACTAAGTAGCCACGCAGGCGCCCTTGAGCATGAACTTTTTTTTTTTTTTTTAAATTTTACTTATTTATCTGACAGAGATTCCAAGTAGGCAGAGAGGCAGACAGAGAGAGAGGAGGAAGCAGGCTCCCTGCTGAGCAGAGAGCCTGACATAGGGCTCAATCCCAGGACCCCAGGATCATGACCTGAGCCAAAGGCAGAGGTTTTAACCCACTGAGCCACCCAGGCACCCCAAGCATGAACTTCTAACACCACAAAGGCCACCAGCTGCCCTTCTGTCTCACACAGCCCTCCCCAGTGGTGCTCAGAGTTCCTTAGGGGCTCCTGAGGATGACCTCCAGGAGTAGGGTTCCTGGGACTGACCCTTGCCCAGTGCTAGACTAGCCAGGCCCATATGGCTTAAATCTCATCTTCTGTCATCCAAACTCCGTATGCACAAGACATAACTCCTACCCTCCAACTGTTTCTCAAGGTAGAGTCAGCTCTCATTTCTTGGTGTTAGAAAATTTCTGTATTTTACAGTTCAGTGAGCCTGAAGCACAACTACAGAGAAAAGCTACCTGTTCTTCCAGTGCATCAAGCAAAAGGAGAAAATTGAAAAACAGAGTAGGAGAAATTCAGCACTGTCAAATAGGTAGGTGTCCCTAGAGTAGTTGGGACTTGGACTCAATCTCGACTAAGGGCAGCAATTTCATTTGGGGATGAAGGGGAGGAGGGAAGTGTTCTTCAGAGATAAAAAGGGAAGGACACCACATGAGAAGATTGGAGAATGCACAATGTGACATACTTAGGAAGTGACACATGTCTACTGCATTTACAAAATGGGAAGTGACACGTGTCCACTACATTTATAAAATGAACAAGCACAGCGTCACCAGCTGGGTAAGGAGCAGAAGCCCATCAAAGCAGGAGGTAGGACATGGAGACGAGGGACACACAGAGGCCAAGGCCACACCTGCTGCAACTGTTTGTGCCTATGCTTTCCCATGGGTCTGCATACAGCAGGCCCTAGCGAACTGCCACTCTTGGGCCAGATCGAGCCTGCCCTGCTTTTATACAGTTTTGCTGGAACACAGCCATGCTCATCGACATACTGCAAATGAGTCTGTTTGTGTATTGTTTATGGCTGCTTTCTCCGCACCACAGATAGGAGAGGAGAGGGAGAGGGGAGAGAGAGAGACTGCATGGCCAGGAAGCCTCGAATATTTACTCCCTGGCCCATTACAGGAAAGGTTTTCTGACCCTTGCTTTTAGAGCTAACCCAGAACCTATGCTTCTGTCTAGGCAGAGGTGGGATGGAGACCTCTGCAGAGAAGGATGTTAACCCACACTTCTGCTCAAAGGATCATCAAACCAACGATCCAAACAACTGGATCTGCCTTCAGTCGGTGACACAGAATATGTTCCCCTCAAGTTCTTGACAGAAAATGCAGGTTAAGATGGTCTGTGGCCCAGTTCTTCCGATAAGCATAAGCACAAGAGACTGTCCGGCCAGAGGACTGGCTGAAGAGTGCCCGTGCAGTCCACGCGCCACCCCCCCACCGCTCCCCCGGGGTAATCGACTCTCTTCCCTGGGTTAGGAACCAGGGCAAGGACAGGCACCGCTGTGGCTCCTCCAAGATCTGCTCTCAGGGAACTAACCACACTTCAGTTCGGCATCTCAGTCATCCTGAGGGCTGCGTCCACTGCATGCCACTCTGACCCATTCCTCTGAGAACCCCAATGGGAGAAATGTGTTTTGTTTTACAGGTGCTGTGATTTTTTAATGGATTCTGTTTCCCTCTATCCTTCTGGTTATTAGGAAGCTCAGGGCCCAGGTGTGCGGGACTTCCGGTGACACAGTCTTATGTAATCGCACCTCTGGCCCCTCACTCGCCTTTTCGATCCCTCAGATCTGACCTCACGGTCTACACACTTCTGTCAGCTGCCTCCCAGAAATTCTCCTAAAATCCTGTTAACCAATGTCATCCATTACTAACATGTAGGAAACTATTTTACTACAAAACTAAACCAATGTCACTGTTAGTTTGTGCCTTCGGTGGGCTTTAAGCTAAGACACCAGTGTGCTCAGTCAGAGAATCCCTGAGACCTGGCAGCAACACGAACAACCCGCCGACGTTTACTGGCTGCTCACCGAGTTCCAGCTGCTGCCATCTTGCCCACGACACACATGTTCTAGGTCCTCACAGCAACCCATGACAACAGAGACGCTGCTATTACAAGCCTTCTTTTTGGGCTGAGGATTCTGAGGGCAGAGGGTGAATGAAGGCAGCCACCCAAGGTGGGGCTGGGACTTAGAGCCAGACTCTTGGCAACCTGGAGCCGAAGCCCATGCTTCTAACTGCTGTAGAAAGGCCCCCATTTTGAACCAACACACATGCAAAGAAACATACCATGTCCAAATGGAAAATTAAAAAAAAAAAACAGGCGACCAGCAATGTTTAAGCCACTCGTGAGGCCTTCTATGAGGGACTCCCTATGTACTGAGCATTGCATGATGGATGTTACTGAGTGGGAGGGAGAGAGGAGCACGCATGAGTTCAAAAGCGCAGATTCTGCCTCCGAGCATCTTACAATTTAGTTGAACAGCAAAGTGAATAATGAACAGTATGAACATAATGTGCCTAGGATTTCAAAAATTCAAATGACCAGTGGAAGAATGGAAAGTTAAGCCAGATCTCATGGGTTAGATGGGAATTATAAGCGGGCTGTTACTATCCCAGCTTCTCTAAGCAGACACATCCAGTTGTGGACAGCACGGCATTAAGCTAGTCTAGCATTAGGAGGCGCTCGTGGGTGTGGTGGGGAGCAGAGCCTGGGCACTGTGGCCTGAGGGCTGCTGTGCAGATCTAGAGCACTCAGGATTGTTGATGAACTTCCAGTTCAGTACCCGGCAGTGTAACATAGGCTCAAACCAGAAGGAACCCTTCTGCTGGGCTAGTCCACTGTCCTCACTTTAAAAGGAGGACGGACATCTGAGTCCCCCAGGGGTAACGGCCTTGGTCATGGCCACAAGAAGGCAGCAGCAGAGCCCTCTAGGCTAGTGCTCTTCTCACTCTCGTGGTCACGCCCCTTCCTTCTCTCTCCTAGAAGCAACAGGAATGTCAGCAACCGATGGAAATGGAGAGTTAAGTCTTATGATAATTTTCTTTTTATCTTAATTTTATATTGTCATTTGGCAACAAAGCACTTTTACTTCCTTCCCTAAAGCAAGAAAAGATGCAAAGGGTACTGTGTCAATCAAAAAGATAAAATTCTACTCCTGACCAAGTTAAGACTCTATTACCTCAATTCAGTAGAGAAATGATGATAGCACCATATAAAATCATTATAAACATATGCAAAATAAGTAACTGGCATAAAAATCTAACTTAAGTCTTTCATTTCTGGTACAAAACTTACAATTCATTAGAGAGAGAGAGAGCGAGAGAGCACATGCACATGTGTGTGAGGAGGGCAAAGGGAGAGAGACAGAGAATCTTAAGCAGGCTCTACAGGCAGCACGGCCAGAATGTGACATGGGGCTTGATCTTATGAACCTGAGATCATAACCTGAACTGAAATCAAGAGTCATATGCCTTTTTTTTTTTTTTTTTAAAGATTTTATTTATTAATTTGACAGAGAAAGACAGCGAGAGAGGGAACACAAGCAGGGAGAGTAGGAGAGGGAAAAGGAGGCTTCCCACTGAGCAGGGAACCTGATATGGGGCTCAATCTCAGGATCCTGGGATCACGACCTGAGCTGAAGGCAGACGCTTAACGACTGAGCCACCCAGGTGCCCCAAGAGTCATATGCTTAACTGACTGGACCACCCAGATGCTCCCAAACTTATAATTTTAAGGTACTAGTTCATATACTTACTTTATCATAATGTTGTTCCAAAAATTCTGCACTGAGCAATTTATGTCTTGTAAGTAAATCCTAGAGAAAGAAAAGACGCAATTTTACAGTTGTTCTGCATTCAAATTCTTTAGAAAAGAGAATCCTAAAACATGCCACGCCACTTTACCTGATAAAAACTGTTGTTAAAAATCACTATACTTAAAAACATTTGAACATGAATTATATTCAAAATGCTGATTCTAGGTAAAAGTGAATCAAATCATTAATAATTTGAAACTGTGATTGTAATGATTGTGATTGGTCACAGGTCTACAAATCTTAGAAGGAGAAATTTAAAAACAAACATAAATTCAAAGAAATACAAATTCAAACAAAGGGAATAAAGCAATAAAGTGAAATAAAAGTAAATGATTGTGGTTAAAATGTCAAATAGGATACTGTTCCTGGTGGAGAAAGGAAATTTCTTTCATTAGAGAAAGTTGGAGGATCCATTTTCTTCCTCCTAAATTCTGTTACATTCAGTTTCATATCTAATGCAATCTTTTTCTCAGGGACAGAATTTTAAAAAACCCCACCACCTTATAAACATCAGCTCCTAAGTAAGCAGACTAAGGCTGCAAAAATGTAGTATCAAACCTCAGAATGTCTCAGAGTCCAATTACGCATGACTACAAACGACAGCTTATGCCTCACCCATATGGCCCTCCCAGGATGCAACTCAAGGGTCATTCATTCAGAAAATATCTACTATGTGCCAGGTAAAGTTATGGGTGCTAGGGCTACAAAGATAAAAAGATGTGGTTCCTGCCTTTAAGGACTTGGAAGTTAGCAATGAACTAGCCTTGGTCTCACCAGGTGGGAAGAGAATGGAACATGTGACAGCAGAAACAGTCAGTCACTACTTGGTGAATTACTGAATTGAATACAATTCCTTTAGAGCCACCCACTGGAGAGCTTAGTGCCAATAATCCTTGTTCTCCAAACCAACTCTCCTTGTTTTCTTAGCTGTTGATGTTTGAGTGGCCCAGGTCACGATGAACTAGTGTTTCCTGAAGTACGTCCAAGTGTAGTGCCAGTCCTGAGAAATGCTCTAGGAAATGCTCCATGGTCAAACACGTGTGGAAAGCACTACAACTCTTGCATCCTCGTGGGGATCTGGCAGGTCTCGAGTGATCCTGCAGGGAGCTCTTTTGTTGTCTACTATGTGACTGCCCTTCCCTGAAAGGGCCTCCTCATACAGGCTTTCCCCTCGGCCTAGCTAACTACCACCTCTGAACCTTGCTCCCACATCACTGCCGTAGAGAAATCTTCCAGACTGGTCACCAGTACTGAAGCATGGACAGAGTTGTCTTTACGTCTGTGGGATTATCTGATTACCATCTCTCTCATGCTAGACTTTATGTTCTAAATATATAACAGTCATGTCTATTTTACTAATCTTTGAATCCCCAGCAGCCATGCAATGCCCAGCACATAGTAAGAGCTTAATATTTGATAAATGAATGAACCAATAAAAGCAGGGAACAGTTTTGGGAAAATATTACATCAAGCAATCTTCAAAGTATGCTTTCAAGAAGGCTTCTAACCACCCCAAAGATTTACAGGTGTTCAAACTGCTGGATAGGGCCCAGGAAAGACCTATCTAATTTTTTTCCAAATTCCCTTTGGGGATTAAATCGATAAAATTAGAAAACCTGATGTTTGAGCAGCCTCAAGAAGCTGGAAAAGAAATGCCATAAAGCTTCCCCAAATGGGGCAAGAGATGGCGGGGGGCAGGGAGGGAAAGGAGAATTTGTATTATCTTAGCATACTGGCCCGCAGGAGTCAGTTATCCGGGAGTCAGCTATCCGGGAGAGAGGTACACAAGACCTCAAATACATCAAGGATGCTTGTTAAAGGCCTTCCTCCTCCATGCTACTGTCGTCTGTTTATGGCGGTCCTCCCTGCGCAGGAGCCTCAAGGGCAAGGGTTTGTCTCGTTCACTGACGAGCCTCAGCACCTAACAAAACAGTGCCTGACACGGGGCTGGCGCTCAGACTTGAGGTGTGAGCTGAATGAACAAATGAATAAGCCGATTAAGGGATTAGTGTGTCAGGATTCGTGCAAAAGTAAGTGTCATTTCCACTTTTTCTGTGGTTAAGTCATCCTGGAGACCAATATAAGGAAGTACAGCGAAAGGAACCCAGTGTTTGTGGTTTTGCCATAATCTGACAGAAGAAAATGCCCAAGGCAGGGGTCTTAAAGACAGTGGCTCTCAACTGGGGTTGATATTAGGGACAGGTAGGTAGAAAATATTGCTCTAGAAAGCAAAAGTCCTAAATACGTGGTACAACAGATTTTTATTGAAGTTCTGAGTAAGGAAAGTACTCTGAAGGATAGGTCTCAAATAGAAGCAAGAGCCTCACAGCTGGGCCGGACAGGAAAAGGGGGACTCAAACATCTTGCCATCTGGGGAAGATTCTATCACCATCTGGTTTCAAGACACCAGGAAACTCAGGAAACTACTGTCAATTTGGGAATCAAATCTCATAGCCTTGGGGTCGGAGACTGAAGGGGAGCTCTGAGACTGCTGAAGTAGGAGCCAAACCCCAACTCAGCACAGGATGAAAGCTCCTTGTCAAGACAGGACACACCAGGGCCTAGACAGGAGTGACACATCTGTAGGAAAGGAGCAACTGCTGAGAGCCAGCCCCGAAGAAGGTGGATTCTAAGCAGGGAAAAGAGGTGGGGACTTGGGCAGAGCCTCTACCTACTGAGAGATGAGAAGGAACCTCAGCCTCGGGGCTAGAGCCAAGAGCTCTGTTGAGTTCAAACCACAGCGGGGGACAGAACTCAACAGAGAAGACAAAGGGGAAAGGTCATGCAGTCAGTGGTCAGCAACCTGCAGAATTTCCAGAATGCCATGTACTCCCAGACCAGGAGGTGCTGGGTCTGCTAGCAGTGGGGGGAAGGAGCGAGATCTCTGATTTCTTCCCTATCTAAGTTCTAGTATACCCCAGGCCCTGGCAGGACTGGGAGGAAGGCAGGGGTCATCTCCCAAGCCCAGCAGAATGAGCAGCCAACTTTTAGGGTATGCTGAATTTGAAAAGATTCTTAAAAGCTAGTAAGTTGGGGCCTCAAACACCATGTGGCAAAGATGGCCCTGGGGTCTCTGAGGTAATGCCACTGATCCCAGGGCTCGATTTCACAGAGCCCTGGCAAGTTGTGTGGCTCATTTTCCTCCTTTGTGCTTGACCATGTCCTAAGACAAAAGACTCAATTCTCCCAACTGTGTGGTTCTCCTTTGGAGCTCTTAAGGGTTAGAAAGTTCTCCCTCCGCTGGAGTCAAACCTATCCCCTGGTTATTTCCAGAAACTGCCAGAGCCTACAGAAATAGGTTCAACCCACTTTCTACAGGTCCCCACCTCACAACATGTGGTGCTCTCACAGCAAGTCCCTACAGAGTCTTCTCTTCTCCAGGCTAAATACGTCCAAGTTCCTTTAACCACTCCTCACACAACAGGTTCTGAGTCCCCCTCACCATCTACTGTCTTCTGCAAGTCATCTATTTGTCTATGTGCCTCTTAAAGTGTAGTGCCTGGAACGGAGCACATTTATGTGTTGTTACCTTAATGGCTTATAGTGGGGTGAGACCATCGTAAGCTCCTTAGGTCAGACACTATGTGGTCGCATGGAGCTCTGGGGCAGCAGCATCACACTGTTTAATGTTACAGGACGGATTCAGAATTTCGTTTCCTCAGAGTGGGCTCTGGAGGCAGACTGCCTGGGTTCAGATTCTGGCTTCCCCATTTATAGCCTGACTTCACCCAACATTTCTAGACTCCAGTTTCCTTATCTGTAAAGGAGATGGTTGAGTCGGATATGAAATTGCCTACATTTTAGTAACTATTACACTTAGAAAGTATTATACTGAGTATTAACTGTATTATTATGTCTTATTCCCATATCCTTTAGAGTTGGGAACTCCTTCCCCTTGAGGAACTCCTTTAGACTTCCTCAAGGGGAAGACCTCAGTCATCATCCTGTTCTGTTATGGCCTCTGCAGATCGCTGTGAAGCCTTATTCTAGGATCACCACTGTCTGCTATCTCTCCCTTCACAGCTATCATCTCATATTTGATAAGAAGGCCTCCTCACCCTTTATCTAAGTCATTAACAATGTTCAGCTGGGCTGAGACAAAGCCCAGTGAAAAGCCACAAGAAATTTCTCTCCGGGGTGATGGCAAATCCGTTCTCTAGCACCTTATGGATAGGGCATTCATTTAGATGTAAATCACTACACTGAAACTTCAGCTCCTTTCTTTTCATTGATTCCATAAAAAAAATCTGTATGATTATTCAATATCCAGTATATCCTTATGGTCATAAAGGGATAATTCTAACAGTTACTGTTTTCTGCACACACACTGTGTGGAGGCACAATAACCTTGACATACTAGTATTATTACCTCCAACTTAACAGATTAAGAGCTTGAGATTAAATCCACAGCAGAGCTGGGAAATGAACCCAGGCAGCCACACACTCTTATCCCTTTAGCTACTGGCAACTATGAGATTAATAGGACTGAACTTACTCTTCGTGAATCCATGCTGGCTGTGGGTACATGGTTTCCTTTCCAAAATGCTCAGAAATCATCCTTTAGAAATACTTTCTAGAACCTTACACAGGTATAACATCAAGCTCCAAGCTCCACCAGCCTCTCTGGGGAATCTACCTTCTTTTACTCTGGAAAAATTGGAAATATATTTGTTGGCCTTCTGATGCCCCCTCCCCATCTCCTTAAGTCCTCAAAAAAGAAAACACGAACAACATTTGGCCACTGATTTACTATCTTAGTACATATTCATTCAAGCTGCAAATCATGGACACATTTAGAGCAGGTGGTTTGGTTGATTTTTTTTTTTTTTAATTTATTTTTTAAGTAACCTCTGTACCCAACATGGGGCTCGAACTCATGACCCTGAAATCAAGAGTCACATACTCTTCCGACTGAGCCAGTCAGGTGCCCCTGGACCAGGTAGTTTTAATTTCCTTTTGAGACTCAGCACCTGTTCCACAGACTCTAAACTCAGGTTTATGGATGAGCTGCATTTGTCTGACAGTTTTTTTGTGCATGGTGCATTTTCTGGAGACATGGGTCTGGTCATATTCTTCAAGGATGGTGCAAGCCATAGATCTAGCCTCCTTTTTCCATGACACAAACAGTCTCTCAAAGAGGACACGAGCAAACGAGGAGAGGAGAGTCCTCTGGCAGGAAGTGTGAGACTGTCCCTGCGCTGACCCGGGTTCCTTCTAGGAAGGGTTGGGAGGGAAGGTCTGCCTGACAGCTCTGTGTCGCTTGCTCTCTCCCATGCTGTCTTGGTTTGGACTCCCCTTGATTTGGTTTCTTGGGAGAGCTCTCTGTTCAGGGGCCTCTTGAAAGGGCTCCTCCCTTGCCATGTGGTCAGGAGCAGCTGAGACACACAGGCCAGGGCAGCTTCTCAGCGCGCCTCTTCCACAGTCCACCCTTGGCATCCTGCACTGTGCTAGAAAGCTTCCCTTCCTCAGTAGACCTACCTGCCAGGCGCTGCCCAGTCTCTCCCTCTCTGGCTAACGTGAACTGACAGGGTGGCTTTCCCCACAGGGATTCCCACCACTGCTTTCTCCCTGGTGAGAATGTAACTCTAAGCAGCAACCCTAACTGAGGGCTGATCATGAAATTATCGGCAAGGCCAAGGAAGACGGTTAGAGACTGCGCCTAACCCGCTGGCTGTGTAAACAAGGCTCTCTCACCCGTGGGCCAGCTGTGCTGCCCTCGCCCTCTTGGGTCAGGCACTGATGTGCGCTCCTCTGCTCTCCCCCCACCTGCCTCTCCCACAGTGGCCGCCCTCAGCTCGTGGCTTCCTTTCCGCACAGATCTCTTCCCAACACATAGGGTTACCGTACCTCTCTCCGAAACAGGCCTGCTGCTTTTGAATGGGGTATCCCCTTCCACCGATATATCCTAAGTATGAGTCCTAGCCCCAAAATGCAGGGACACAAAAGACATCACATTTGTGGCTCTGTTATAAAA
Source organism: Enhydra lutris kenyoni (assembly GCF_002288905.1). Classification (NCBI taxonomy): domain Eukaryota; kingdom Metazoa; phylum Chordata; class Mammalia; order Carnivora; family Mustelidae; genus Enhydra; species Enhydra lutris. The sequence continues at coordinate 39,092,135 of NW_019154085.1, read as the reverse complement.
CCGAATTCGAATTCATTTTGTTTTGTACATTGACATAAAAATATCTAAGATCTTACTTAAGGCTTCTGAAATCCTCTTTAATGGTTTCCGGGAAATGAATCCTTGGGCACCTCTTACACTATTACCTGATTCTCGTTCCATGAGAAACCCTAAGGGCCAGCTCCCCAGGTTTTCATCCTGTTTTAAGAGTGTTCACTCACCGTGAGGGACGAGTTTTACCCAGGAACCAAGGTGTGTGCTCATTATCTCAAGGGTTCTTTATCGCCATAAAACCGAACCCTCACAAGAAAAGTGGCTACTTCTCACTAAAACAGTGTTCATGGTTTCTGAGCAAAGTAGTCTGCGGGTAACTATATTAAATTCTGATTAAAGTAGCAGTAAATATTCACTTAGAAGGGCAGACATTTTATATAAGGGAATGTAACATCTAAAAGCTTTACTTTCATTGTGAAGGACACTAATAAACATTGCTGCTTTGTGTAAACAGCACAGAACCTTGCAATTCACAACAAAAATGCACGCGTTGTACATTGGTATCGTATCAGATGTGTATCTAGTTTATACAAACATACAACAGGGAGATGAGGTATACAGGAAAGAGAGGCTACAGAGTAATTTGGATAGTGCAGGTGATTCTGCTCTCTTTCCCCCAAGCATTTGACAAATAAGTTTTGGCATGAGCATGAGGTAGGAGAGCTCAGCCCATCGTTCCCTTGGGGCTGTCCACAACGTGGAAATCTCTGTCCTGATTGTGGTTCTAGTACTTGAAGACGTGCCTATTCCAAATTAGCATGGCCCTGAGCAAAAGACAGCTACTTTGTCTGGTGCTTAACCAAAGAAACTACTATAGTATGTTCCAACACAGGGGAAAAACCTGTTTGTTAGACGTTCATGTATCAATATATCACACCTAATGGGTAATTTAACAGAAAAGTATAATTTTGATCACACCAACCACACAGTCGAACTCGTCCACCCCTTGTAAGGGTGACTCCACCGCATACACCTAAGTCACACAGACTCACATAAAACATATCTTCTCTCTTCCCGCTAGAGGGCAGCCGCGTATAGACTTGGAGCTTAGAGATTCAGGGAAAAAAACAGCAAACCAGTTAATCACACTTACAAGTGTATTTAGAATTCTATAGTTTTATGTTACCTTGAATGTGGCAAATGCATCTGACGCTATGTCAAATGTTGACATTTCGACATATCTGAAGAAATCATAAAATTGTTCTGACCACAAAATGATTTTTGCAAGTGGTTCATGTCTGATGCATTCTCTCAACATTATTCCACAATTTAGAGCTATTTCTGGAGATTCATACCTACAAAAAGAAAACAAACCATGATTGCTGTTTTAAAACTCCTCTAACACTGAACAGTTTCAGATGTGTCCTAATTAAGTGACCAGAACAGGTTACTGCTCAGGGGAAGTTATTCTAGAGGGCACGCACACACTAGCTGGTGACAAATGCTTCAAACCAAAGAAAAATAACGATAAATAAATAATAAATGTCATATTTTAGGTAAAAGATTAGAGAAGTATTTAGAGTCACACCTCCAAATAGGGGTAAGATTTACGTGTGGTGCTCTTAAGACTTCAGAAAAGCCAAAAGCTGAACCAAAAACCATTATGAAACAAAATGGTTTCTCTAATTCCTAGTATCCAAAACAGCATTTTGATATCCAAAACAGTATATCAAATATATAGCATTTGTACTTCATTGTTTCAATATAGTAGTTAAAACAGAACCTTTAAGACTCTTGGCAACGTGAACCCTACAAAGTTGAAAGCCTGATCTGAGGAGGTCACAGTCTGCTTGTCAAGGAGAGCCTGGAGGACCCCCCCGGTGGGTGCTGGGGATACCCCAACATCAGTCATGCACACACGGTTGTGTCTCACCTCGATCAGGAAGGAGCCCCATTTTCCTCTCAGCTGTGCTGCCCAGTCCCTTCTGACGGGGGTCCAGCCTCGAGGGCAGCCCCCGGTCCCTCCACTGCCTTTTGGGCTGCATGCACTGGCTTCGTGTCTTTCCCACATACCGGCTCCTCAACCCTCCCGCACTGGTTGCATTTCCCAATGTTCTACTTGCAAAAGACCTCTTCCTGGCTAAAAGAAACTTTTCTCACAACATAAGTTCTACACCCTACTTAGTGTCCCCACACTGCCAACCTTTGCATCTCTGTCTTTGAAAAAGGAAAAGAAAAAGCTCCCTCAGTTCTCCTTTCTGCCCCTCAGACCGTTCCTATTTCTTGCCTGGCTGAGGGCCTACCTCCGTGGCTGCCAGCCTACCAGTGATTGCCTGTACACTTTCATGGATCCCACCATGACTCCACAATTCCCCTACTCAAGTCTGCTTCTGAACTCTAGTTAGGCATTTTCTGTTGCCTCTGGACAACTTCAGTTAAAAGTCTACCAGAAGCACTACATATCTAAATTCAAATCTCATCTCCCTCTGCAAAACAGCCGCCCTCCCCTGCTTCCTCATTTTTATAACTTGGCGCCATGATTTTGTTTCAGATACCCAGGTCTAAAACAGGTCTTCCAGAACTTTCTCATCTGATAATGTAAGTGTTCTACACCTGTTCTGTTCACTGTGGTGGTTACTGCTAGTCACATGTGGCTAGTGAGCCCTTGAAATTTGGCTAGCTTGACTGAGGGACTGAATTCTAAATGTTACTTAATTTAAATTGATTTAAAGCAAAATGATGGAGTGTGTTTAGGAGGTACTGCATTGTACAGAACAGTTCATACATTTCCCCTTTCAGCACATCCAAACCTTCCCATCTTTGGTGTCGCCACCACCCATCCTTTTTAATAAGACTTCTCTGAAATATTTTAGTTTCATTTCTTTTCATCCATCCCCACTGTTGCATTAACTCTCCCCTAGAGAAAGGCAGGAGCTCCCTGACCAGTAGTATCTTTGTTTAAGCTGTGTCTAACCCATTTACCCAATACACTAGGGTATCAATAGCATTTCCAGTTCAGGAGTCCAAATGATTTCTACTTGCTAATCAAGTAAAGACAAATTTCTGGGCTTAATGCCCAGGCTTCCCCTCATCAGATCTGTTCCTACCGTACAATGTCCTCTCCCACTCTGCCATCAAGCACTCACTCCTATTTCCTTATTGCTGCCCATCACTATGTTCATTCCTATCCCTGGACCCAATCTCCTTTTTCCTAACTATGCAAATTCCAAACCTTTGGAACTCCAATCATTAGTCTCACCTCTTGTACCAACTCTTGCGCCTCACTGACTAAACACTTCCTCCCCTGAAATCCTAAAATACTACTCATTCTCTAGCACTGGTATCCCTCTGTCGTACAAAGGTTCATGACTCTTCTGTATCACATGTGGCCCAGCAACTAGAATGCTGACCAGCGCTTTGGTCCTGAAAATGTCTGCTCACAAAATGGCTGATCGTACAATTCACCTTCACTGACCTTAATTTAATAATCAAGAGACTAGAAAGACAAGAGTAAGACAGTTTGGTACAACAAGTCAGGCAGGTTTTGATGGTGGTTTGTCAAGCTTGTCTTAAATGATTAAGCCATAAACCATTGAGTACAGGGCAGACAGTTATGCTGCACAGCCTGTTAGCACTAGGGAGGAAAATACATCAACGTCAAGTCACCGGAGGAAAAACTACTGCTCCAGATGCCTTTGAACGCTAGCAACAAGATTACATTCAAGCACACACGGAAACCAGCTGCAGAAGTCTCTCCCTGATGTCTAACAACAAAGTACTTCCAGCCTATGCAGGTGGTCACGTTGCATGCAAACGGTCTCAACTCACGAACTAAGGTACAGAAATCTTAAACGGGAGCTTGCAAGGTTCCTTGAGGAAATGGCTGTTTCCATGTCTGGGACAGGAACCCGTACAAAATGAGCAAGGGACATCTTGTGCCAGAAAGCATGAAGCAGTCAAAGACTAACAGGGTCTTGCCAAAAGGACATGAGTACCAACTTGAAGGAGCTTCCCAATGGCCCAATGATGACACAATGTGGATATAAAAATCTGGACATAATAACTGCAATGGACTGAAATACATCAAATATATGGAAACGCCCCCTACCCCCAGACTTGAGTTCATAATGACTAGTTCACCAATTTAAAAGAACAGAGGACAAAGAAACACACTAAATGAAACCACAGGGATGCAAAATCCAAAATATGTCATTTTTCTATAGAACAAATGACCCAGTTGCTTCAACAGGCAAATGGTATTAAAAAAAAGAAAGAAAGAAAGAAAGAAAAGAGAAGGCATAAGAGTCATATGAACCAAATTCAGTTTGTGGACCTTGTTTGGAACTGGATTTAAACAAACTAACTGAAAAATGTCGCTTTGTGGGTGAAAATCTAGGACATCTGAACACTGAGTATAAGATAACATTGGGTTTGTATGTGGTATCATGACTATGGTAAAAAACAAATCCTCGGACGTTTATGTCTAAAATCCTAGGGATGCATACTGAAGTACTGCTGTGTGTAAGGAGGGAGAGGAGGAGGCAAGGGTTACAAGTAAGAGTGACAGGAGGTTAGTGACAGGCAGAGCTGGGGAAGGGGTAGGAAAAGGCTGGTTATTTTCTTCCCTCCAGCTTTCTGCACATTTTCTGCTCTAAAGGCTAAAAAGGGGAGACCAATACCAGCTGCATTTTCTAGGCTTCTCCCCCCTCATTGAGTTTTCTGCTCTGGCCCGCTCACATGAGAGCTTTCAATTCTTCTTTAAATTGTACCTTAAAATTCTCACTTTACATGATGTTTAACAATATTTATATCATACCTCTGGCTACTTTCAAGTGAAAATATAGGCAAACTAATTTACAGATTTTAATAACCACTGCTTTCTATGGAAAAGGAAATACTCGGTTTAAAAATACACAAAGGCATCTGGAAGGTGCTCTAAGAACACCAAATTTTCAAACTACTCACTACGTGTTTACACACGCAACTCTGGATTGGTAACAACAAAAAATTTGATGCCAAAAGTTTTGTATGGCAACATCTGAAGAAGCAACATAGATATTTAGAAATAGAAAGAAGGAAATAGAATGCTGGCATCAAACACATGCACTGACTCACGCTCTGTCTAAACAAGTCTGAACTTGGGGGAAGTGTTAAACCGCAGAGATATGAATCAGAGGGAGGCAAGCTATAAAGCGAGGGGTAGGAGAGCAAGCTGATTCACGCCAGTACTGATGCCAGTAAAACGCTCGTCCGCCAATTTAATAGAACAGCACCAATGCTGGGACAAACAGATGCACCAACAGACCCAGAGCTGGCAAACAACTCTTGTGCAAAACAACAGGGGGTGACCTTGCCAATCAGGGAGGCTCACTCCTGAGGGAGAAGAGGATTTGTTTTCTTTTGTTTTGAAGTTTTCAGGCTTTTTTGGTTTTTGTTTGTTTGCTGATAGTAACACACTACCATAAATGCCTGCTTATCAGCCCAGTCATTAGTTCCAGGAAGATGCAAGGTGAGTTACCAACTAAGTGGGTTAGTGAGTGGACACACACAGGTAAAAAGCAAAGGGCAGACTTCATAAACATGTCCTTTGTTGACACAACATAGATAAGCTATACAGCACCTGAGCTCTATTTCTCAGGCAGCTTCTATTGCCTCACCGTGTGCAGGTCTGTCCAAAGAAGACGTCTTGAAACACATCATTTAACTGATAGTTCAGAAAACCTTTTAAAATCTAAGGACTAGAGGTAAGACCACAGAAGACTTTTTTCCTTCAGTTGTATAGGATTTGTGAATTTAAGGGCTCATGATTCACCTACCTTTTAACTCCCATATGGGAGTTTAGCTCATTGGCTGAATTTTAAGGAGGGAAATGTGTTAAGATGTATGGAAAAATGAACTGATTGAACTACAGAGAAAATACTTTCCCACATTTACCATCTTGTCTTTGCCCAAGACCATCTTTCCTTTTTATTTTTCAACTGAGAATATAAATTTTGTTACATTGTACATACCCTTTCAATAACATGAACAAAATATTCTGTTGAGTGCAGATGTATTCAACAGTAGGAGTTCTTGTACCAATTTGTCTTCTGAGAATATTGTTGAAAATTTGAGCCACGTCTTTTTTGCCCTATTAGGAATACAATCATTAAAATGTTTACCCGACTAACCGCCAAAGAGCCCATCCACCCTCCCAAGTAAACTCAAATTAATGCATTGCATATTTGTATGACTGAATATCTGACTTTAAAATGTTCACAAATATTAAATTTTCGTATTTATTTATAATTCCAAATTCTACGTTTTAGTAGTACACTGTTTTTAACATGAGCAATTTATGTTCACCAAGTGAAATCTTACTGCATATAATTTCAACCATTTCTAGCCCTTCAGATCATGTGGACTCAGATATGAAAAATAAAACCCTGCTATATGCTTACAGTGTTCAGGTATCTGATTCCCACCCATATGGAACAAGCAGCCTCAAATAAAATGCTCGTGTTGTAAACAATACATATAATTTCCTTTTTACAGTGATAGAAGGAAGAGAAGCTACTTCTGCTAGTATAATAAAACTGAAAGAATCCTGTAAACAGCTGAGCTTTCATGGCAAGTAGACATAACCCCCTATTAAACTAGGCCTACTTCAGAGAGATTTTATATAGATTAATAATGAAGGCTCTAAGTACCACAAGACGCAGCAGCTCAGAGATCAGAACTGTAAAACCATCCTGTACCAAACAAGATAGCAGGACTTTACTGCTATACAGTGAACCTTATAATCAGAAAACTGCACAAGAAATTAACACACGAAAACAAACCCCTGAGATTTTTTAGAATGGCCACCTGGTACGAGGCTGACAAGCCTGCAGGAGAGTAAGTGAAATGAGAGCTTTCCAGCGCCAGAGACCATCCTGGGCCCTGCGCTAGGTCAGGAGAAGCAATGGCAATCTCTAAGAACACACATCAAGGGCACACACTGCTCTTAAATTTGAGTCTCAAATGAGTATTAAATTCAGTGTCCAGGTCAGGGAATGAGATGGGTGGACAAAGCAGAAGGAACACTGCATTCCCAACTTTGCAGAGGAAATAGAAATTGCTTTTGGTGGAATTTGAGACACTATTAAAAATACATGATATCATCTATATACATGGGAAGTAACTTTATCATCTGTTCTACAGAAGTAAATTTTTATTGTCCTTTAGTATGAAAATTATATTCAAGTAACCTATGAACCACACCCTCCCACTGTTCTCCCAAGTTGGATCTGATTACCCGTCTGCAATCCTCTCCCCTGGTTTTTGAAGCACCTGGACAGACATCGAACTGATCACTCAGGACGATAAACCCTGGGCTTAAAACAAGGCACACCCATGACAAAGACTCAGAGGAACCTGCTCATACCCATGCTAGAGCCCTTCATTACCATATAGACTTCTCAGACTACCTTTCAGACTGGAATCAAGGACCATTACTGTCACTGTTAAATTCACTGAACATCTGACGTGGCACGATTCAGCTGTATAAGCTTGGGCAGTGATATCAAACGCCTCCCAGGGCCAGGCAGGAGCCACAGCTGGGTGAAGCAGGCCCTGAGACAGAAAAGCAAGCTGCTGTGTGCAGCACACCCCAGTATGCCACGGGGTGGGAGCTGCTCCGTTCCAGCTGAGGCCAGGTAGGCTTTGCAGGCTCAATGTTGCCAGAGTCAAAATTTTCAAGAGAAGCCAGAAATTCTAGTCTTCTTTAGATTGTTGACTCCTTGAGAACCCAAGGCCAGTGAATTACGTAAAGCAGCAGCTCTTTATTAAATATAATGTAAACAAAAGGACACAACGAATACCTAAGAAACTTCACACACAGTGTGGGGAGAGAGGAGGCGGTCCTGCACCCCTGCCCGGCTCCGCTCATGGGGCAGGCAGCCGGCGCCCGCTCACACGGCAGGAACCCTGCAGCCAAAAGCCTGATGGAATCTTGGGGTCTTTCAAAGGAGAGAACACAAGGAAAAGGACCAGGAGGAAGGTAGCGCGCTTGCAAGGGAAGAAAGCGGCTTCTCACCTCAAAGTCAATGAGCTGTAGGTCGGCCACCAGCGTGCCCAGGAGCCCGCTGTTATACAGCTCCTGCGCCAGCTGCGCCACGGCCTCCGTCTGAGGCTCCTTCTCATTCGTGCCGTACAGGATCTCCTTCATGGCGACCAGATTTTTGGAAACTTCTTCAGTGGCCTGATGTGGGGGAGAGGAGAAAAACAACTCCTTTAAAAAACCATGTACGGCATCCATCCATTTGTTACATACCTTCTCTCCATATGATATCACCAAAACTCCGTAAGAGACTCGGGCGGGCCCGGCCCATGCTGGCCCTCGGGAGCTGAGCACATGCGTGTGTGCACACATGTGAGGACTGACACACGTGTGGCGGAGGGAAGGCCAGCAGAGTGACAATAGGTACGCTGGAATGCCGAAAACTGTGTTAGGATGGCAGGAGCAGAACAGAGAGAGAAGGTTCAGTTCTGCCTCCCGTGGGAGGGAAAGGACATGGAAGAGGCCGCGGGGCTGGCCCTGAATACGGAGAGCCACTGACGAGCGAGAACGAGGGAAGAGGAGACTGAGGGAAAGGAATGGCATGCGGTGGGGATGAGTGAGGGGAGAAGCATAGAGTCTGTCTGAGGAAAGCATGGCGGGAACAAGGGAATGACAGCAGAAGGCGGCTTTGGATGCCGAACTAAAATGTTAGCAATAAATAATCACCAAAGAGCTTCCACTTCCAGCTAAGAGAGGAACAAGAGCCCGTTCTACCTTCCCCCATAAAAAAGATGAAAAAATTGGGGAATTTATTACATGAAACACTACATTTAAAACACTGAATTTCAGACAGCACAGGATAGTGACCCTCACGAGAAGGGGAACAAATGAAAAACTCACAATTGCCCCAGCTTGCCGCCTGGAGAGCTTCCAGGCCACTGCTCAGGGAGGGGGAAGGCAGGCACAACAGGCGGTCAGGCCCTGTGGAGACAGCTGGGAATCCGCAAGGCAGAATACCAGAGCGGAGAGAAGTGTGCAAAGACACACCCCAAATCAGGGAGCAGCCTGCCCATCTCTGATCTTCTCCAGAAAACCTCCTCTCAGCCTCCGTAACTATTCCTTTAAGAAAGGTAGGGCTAATGTTCCAGTCCCACTTAGGATGGAAAGATGTAGAAGACACTAGACCACGACTTCCCTATAAATGTCACAAACGTTAATGTAGCCTGAGGCTACCATTAAGAATTTTTGCAATTAAATCATATAATTCATTTGAAGCCAGGTCTTTGAGTGACCCTGCAATGAAGGCTTCAACTCCTCCCACTATTTAATTTAACCTCATTAACAGCCCATTGTTCAACACCGTGGAGGTTATTTCTGGATTCTGAAGGACATCCAACATACCAGCTATCACTCTCATATCTGCATTACCTGCAAATTTGATAAGTATACCTCCCACGGCCTCAATCATTAAACAAAACACCGAAAAAGAGATAACTCTGAACAGAACCTACCATTATGACTTTGAATCATCATGCTCTTTTCATGAACGATCTACTCATAATCTTTGGGCATGGTCATTCAGCCACTTACATATAAACCTATTTCCAAATCATATTCAAAAGGCTTTTTTTTTTTTTTTAAAGAGATTTTATTTATTTATCTGACAGAGAGACAGTGAGAGAGGAAACACAAGCAAGGGGAGAGGGAGAAGCAGGCTTCCCGGTGAGTAGGGAGCCTGATGTGGGGCTCGACCCCAGAACCCTGGGATCATGACCTGAGTTGAAGGCAGAGGCCCAACAACTGAGCCACCCAGGTGCCCCTCAAAAGGCTTTCTGTTAAACACCTGGATAAAATAACACTTGACCCTTGAACAACAAGGGTCTGAACTATGCTAGCCCACTTATACACCCATTTATTTTTATAGGACAGTACTAGAAATGTATTTGCTCTTCCTTATAATTTTCTTTCTTTCTTTCTTTTTAAGATTGTGATTTATTTATTTGACACAGAGAGAGAGATCACAAGTAGGCAGAGAGGCAGGCAGGGGGGTGGGGAAGTAGGCTCCCTGCTGAGCAGAGAGCCTGATGTGAGGCTCGAGCCCAGGACCCTGAGATCATGACCTGAACTGAAGGCAGAGGCTTAGCCCACTGAGCCACCCAGGTGCCCCTGCTCTTCCTTATGATTTTCTTAGTAACATTTTCTTTCCTCTCTCTGACTTTATGGTAAGAATACAGTATACAATACATGTAACATACAAAATGTGGTGACTGCTGATGTTACCAGCGGGGCTTACAGTCAGCAGCAGGCTACCAGTAGTTAAGTTCTGGGGGAGTTGAAAGTTTTATGTGGATTTCTGACTGTGTGGGGAATCTGTGCCCTTTACCCCCGTGTTGTTCGAGGGTCAGCTATATACTATTTCTTCCATATTTCTTGAATATAAGACAATGAAATTAAGTTAATTTGCTATGACCTTTTTCCTAAGCCTATGCTGATTTCTGATGACTAGGATTTTCTTTTCGAGATGTTTAAGATGATCCTAGCAATCCCATGCAGAACTTCTTCAGTATCAGTGGTCCGCAGAATCTTTACCTTCTCCGGTCAGCTATTACTGCCTGATTCTGTGAATGCCTTAGGTTTCTGATAGCAGCTCATCATCCCACATACCAAGTTTAAGTACCCCAAAATGTGCTTTTGGGGGACAAATATATAAAATCATTTATCAACAGAAAATGTTCTCTTACAAACTAATTACATGGGTTATTTCTGTAATTTCATTTTATTCATCTTTATTCTTAAGCTATTTTCTCTGACAGGGAAGAACCTGGCATTTAGTGCATTTCCTGAGTGTGTTATCTGCTGATTTAACACCAGTGACCCTAAGTAGTAGGCCCAGCCCCCTGTGCATCTCTGGCTAGATCACACTTTTGAGGCTCTCGGCAACCTTTCATATGCCTCAGCTTACAGGTACTCTTCTTTGAAATCATGATATGATTTTAGATTTGAATTCAGACCACACTCTATGCTCTGACAGTAAAAGATGAATAAGAAGGGAGAAGGGTGATAGCTAAAAGGTAGGAGGTTTCTTTTTGAAGTGATGAAATGTTCTAAAATTGACTGTGGTTATGGTTGCACATTATCTGTGAATAAACTAAAAACCACTGAAATGTACACTTTAAATGGGTGAATGGTATGTGTGAGTTATCTCAATAAAGCTATTAAAAAAAGGGGAGAAGCCAGGAAATAGAAACAACTTATGGTATTTCTTAGATGAAAGGCAACCTGGACCCACGTGTAAAGCCCTCTTCTTCCCACTGAGAAGATGGTACTGTCACCTGTATTACAGGCTGAGGAGGGGTGGGACATCAAGGGCATTCCCCTATCTGCTAACCACTGTACTCGCCTGCTTATGCAGATCCTTGTGATATGGAGAATGGATTGTAGGGAATTCAAGGCAATCAGTTAGTGGGCTACTTATGGAAACCCTCTGGCTTTCTGAGGAACTCACCTGTCTGTCTTCTCACCTCCTCATACAGCCAACTCCTTCTCACTTGATTTTTTTCTCCCCAATCAGTTTCAGATATGATCAAGACTCCCATTAACAAAATCAAATAAGCTCTCCCTTGGCCAACCCCAGAGCCCTTTCCCACTACTGCTCACCCTAAGCAAACGTCTAAAAAGCGTCCACCCGTGTGTGCTACAGTCCACATCTTCTCCTGGTCCCTCCCAGCCCAGTCCCATGGGGCTTCTCCACCTAGCGCTTTACAGCTTTTAGCCACTCACCAAAGACCAGCCTGCCGGAAGTACGACCCTGTCTTTAGTGCGCATTAGCTCTTGGCAGCAGCTGAAGGTGCTGCTTACACCCTTCTTCTAAAGCTGCTCCTCCATGGTCCTCTGTGACTCACCACCACCCTAATTTTTCCTGCCTGTCTCCCTGGTTGCTCCTTTTGCCTCCTTCTTGACTCATTCCTCTTGACGAGGCCATTTAAATATTGGGAATCCCTCAAGGCAGGGTACAAGGTCTATTCTTCTCATTCTATCATCTCTCCCAAAGTGATGTCATCCACACCCACACCTTTAATTAACACCTCAACACAGATACCTCACAGATTCCTATCTCTAATCCAGTTCTCTTACTAGTACATTCAAGAGCCCACTTGAAATGTCTCCACTTGAATGTCTCAAGGCACCTCAAAGCTAACACAATTGAAAACAGAACTCATGATCTTGCCCTAATGCCTGATACTTGTCCCTTGCTCTCTATTTCAGGGAATTGTATGGTACTACTACTGATGTTCTTGTGCATGCTGGAAACTCAGAAGCCATCCTCAACCCTTCCCTCTTTCTCACCCGCCCCAATATCTAATTCACCACATCTCCCAAATCCATCCATGTATCCCCATAGCACCACCCGCCATGTCAGAGTCCTCACAGTTCTTGCCTGGACTACTGTAAGTAGCCCACTAACTGATTTCCTAGAATTCCCTACAATCCATTCTCCATACCACAACTAGAATGATCCTTTCTTAACATAAATATGATTGTCGTGACTTCTGCTTCAAATATGCTCCAATTACCTATTGCTCTTGGGTTGGAGAAAATTTCTTAACATGTCCTGTAAGACCCTGCACTACAGTTCCTCCCCCACCATCTATACGCCACTTCTCTGGTCACACCGGCATCCTTTCAGGATCCTGGCACATGTGGTTTCCTAGGCCCATGCCCCAGCCTCACCTCTTGGCCAACTCACATTCTTCTTTCATTTCTCAGCTCAATGATCACTTCCTCAGAGGAGTCTTTCTTGCTAAATTCTATCACACCTTTACCACTGCCACATACTTCTTTTCTCACAGTTGTACATAATTCTGCTTTTCCTTGTGATTTCTAATTATTGTGTTCCCTCCTACTCCATCAGAAGCCCAGTGCTGGCAGGTGCGCCATACTTGCCTGATGAATAGCTGAAAATCGGTAATCTTGATCACCAGGATAGTAAAAAAAAATCCAGATGAAAACTGGATGTGGGGAAATGTGGTATTACACCATGAAGGCAAGGAATTCCTAAAAAACACAGTGCATGCATGAAAGGCAATCTACCTGGCAGAGCAACAGCAGTGAGCAATAAACATAAACCCTTGTGTTCTCACAGAGAAGAGTCTGGAATGAGACACCCCAAACTGAGCATAGTCTGCCTGTGAGGACAGGGTAGAATACTTTCCCTTTTCACTTGCTCTACTTCAGCCTTGTATATTTCACAATTTACACCTTCCTTTACACCCATGGTTAGTTTCCATCTATAGAGGATAATCGGCAGCATGATATAAAAAACTAAAACTCATCAACCTTATTATTAGCAGTCCTGAGAGAGAGTAAGTTCATATTTCAAATGATGACTTTTAATTTTATGCATACTTCAACTATTTGTGTGATTTCGGTTCCCCATTACATGGATAGTTACAAGTTGATTAAATAAAACCTTAAAAAAAAAAAAAGAGGAAGAAAGAAACATGTCCAAATTTTCCTCAAAGATGATCAAAAAACCTTGGGCACCTGGGTGGCTCAGTGGGTTAAGTGTCTGCCTTTGGCTCAGGTCATGATCCTAAGGTTCTGGGATTGAGCCCCACATCGAGTCCCACATCAGGCTCCCTGCTCAGTGGGGAGTCTGCCTTTCTCCCTCTACCCCTCCCCCCTGCTTGTGATCTCTCTCTTGCTCTCTCTCTCAAATAAATAAAATCTTAAAAAAAAAAAAAAAAAAAAAAAAAGATGATCAGAAAACCTTAAGAAGTATTTCACCAGAAAAGGTGATGTGGCAAGTGTTTACTGAATGAAGATAGCACACAGAACAAATAAACTTGTCTGTTCCTGTGTAGGCTTGGCTTGGCACCCTTTATCGGCATTTATATCAGGGAGCCCGCCTAGTCCCCCATCTCTGGCCTGCTGGCATTAAGGCAACATGTTCTCTGTCTTTCTGACCACATCCTCCTTATTGCACCTCCCTGTCTGTCCCTTCACACCTACCGAGTAAGCAAGTCACACTTACTGCTTCTCCAAGCACTATACCCTTTTTCAAGCTGTTGAGACCATTGTGTCACCTAATCCACCAGGCTCCTCATCGACCGTGTTACCTGTCCTGCCAAGACTGCATGTTTCTGTGCTGTGCGTGCCCACAGCAATGGGTCTCTTGTTCCCCTAAACAATGTTGGATGTTCTTCACTGAAATTTTCTCTACTTCTCTACCTCAGCTCCCAGGTTTCTCGGCACTGTAGAGAAAGTGCTGGAAACTGCGTACACTTAGTTGGCTAAAATTCATGCTGTTCGATGGCCTTCAATCCAGTCAGAAACATTTCTTCCATCTGGATTATTTTCAACCAGTAACTCTTAATAATAGATGCTTCAAAATTGCTCCACTTTCCTCAAGAGACTGAAGTTTCTCTCACTCTCTGCTCCCTATCTGAACAACTAGCTTCACTCCTTCCATGTTGAGGTAAGACTTCATGAACTTCGGGGCGCCGAAGTTCAAATAAATAAATAAAAATCTTAAAAAAAAGAAAAAAAGACTTCATGAACTTCTCCATCTCGATGTACGTCTGCCATCCTCCATCCCGACCCTGGACACACACCACAATCACTTGGGGTCTTTTAAAAAAGATGCCCAAAGGGGCGCCTGTGTGGCTCAGTTGGTTAAGCGTCTGCCTTTGGCTCAGGTCATGATCCTGGGGTCCCAGGATCGAGCCCCATATCAGGTTTCTTGCTTGGCAGGGAGCCTGCTTCTCCCTATCAAATAAATAAACGAAATCTTAAAAAAATTAAAAATAAAAAAGATGTCCAATCCCCTCAAGAGACTTGTTAATGACAAAAGGAAAAATAGTTCTTTCACATGCAGACACCATCATAACTGTGTGACAGAGTAAGCGAATGGTAACGGGACCATTGACCTCATATGCCTCCTGGCACTGCCAAGGGTACAGCATTATTTCTGTGATTTTGTCGCCAAAAAGGCATCACCTGCGTTGAATCATGAGGAAACATCAGCCAAACCCAAACTAAGGAACAGTTTACAAAGTAACTGGCCAGTACTTTTCAAAAGTGTCAAGGTCATAGGAGTCGATGGAAGACTGGGACACTTCCAGATTAAAGGAGAGTAAGGAGATGTGACAACTAAATGCGATGTGTCATCCAGAACTGGATCCTGGGCCAGGAAAAGGACATGAATAGGACAACTGATGAAATCTGAAAAAGACCCATGGATTAGTTAATATTATCGTATAAATGTCAGTTTCCTGATTCTGATCATTAGACTGGTTATGAAAAATGTTAACATTTGGGGAAGCTGACAGAAAGATACTCTTTTTGTAATCATTTTATAAGTCTAAAAAGTTCATCTACTCTCTTATTTTGCTTTTTCTTCACAAGTGAGAGGCATCCCTCCTGAGTTCCAAGGCTGATGATGGTTCTATATATGTGCTGGAGAAAGGGCCCCCTGCCTCCAGTCCCCCACGTGCAATTTTGCCAGTTGTGTGGGCCTCGTGGAATGTGCAGATTCCATACCTCAAGATCTCAACTTCCAAATAAAGGCTCTCCCAGTTCTCTACAACCCCATCCTCTCTCCTCACTCTCTCACCCTGACATTTTTATCTCTCCTCAAGTGACCCTGAGTGTTCACATTACTGTCCACCCTCGGAGCCCCCATACCCACAAAGCCTTCCCTCACTTCCCCTGCTCTCCTCCTCTGATGCCACAGCAGTTGCTCCCGTTTCAGCCCTCCCCCCCCCCCCCCCCCTTGTAGGGTCAGATCTTCTCATCTCTACCTCTCACTTCCCTAACTTATTACAGGGCTTTGGAAAAGGCTTGCTTACACTTTTTTGTTCTGTCCCCACTCCACTGTCTATGATGGTGACTTATACACAATGTGACTTCACGATTTTGTTAATTGACTCAATTGTCCAAGACATTTTGTCAGCTGAACACGGTGTTCTGGGACACAGACGCTACCCTTGGTTGGCCAGTGAGCATCATATTAAGTTTCATGGACACAGACTACTAAGAGCAGCCAACTGTTTTACAAATACATGGTCATGAAGAGAAGCATGTGAAAGCATTAGCCCCCTCTTGACCAGCCACTCACTTGACTGAAAGGCGACATGGATCACGCCCCACTAAGCCTGCTGCTGTGGATCACGCTGCTGCCCCATGGAGGTAAGAAGCATGAAACTCGAAGTTCTTAGTTGTTTTCTTGAGGCTTTCTGAGCCACACATGTGGGAATCTGAGGATACTCCCTGGAGCAGAGTCACGGAGAAAAGAATCTGGGGCTTGAGAGAACTTCTCAGGGAAAGGCTCTGAGTTGAGAAGTGTTATTGCTAACTGCTGGGGGCCAGGCACGTTAATCCTCTGCCAGAAACCCTCACTGACTTCCACATACAACTGACGGTAACACACTTCATTTTTTTTTTTTTTTAAGATTTTATTTATTTATTTGTCAGAGAGAGAGAGGGAGAGAGAGCGAGCACAGGCAGACAGAATGGCAGGCAGAGGCAGAGGGAGAAGCAGGCTCCCTGATGAGCAAGGAGCCCGATGTGGGACTCGAATCCAGGACGCTGAGATCATGACCTGAGCCGAAGGCAGCTGCTTAACCAACTGAGCCACCCAGGCGTCCCAACACATTTCATTTTTAATTAATATCCCAAGGGATATTTTTTAAATTAAATGATTTAAATTACAGGATCAACTTAAATAGTAACCAGTATTCCAAAGTTCACATCTCACACTCACTTCACTAGTAACAATATCAAGGCTGTAGACTAGAGCTCTTTCCCTCCAAGTGTGAGGACATAGGAACTACTTCAAATTTTTAAAGTGTAGTATCCGTATAATAACTTCTCCAATTAGAACTAAGGCTGGGAGCCTTTCCACTGCCTGTTTTCCCATTAAGAAATACAGCAAAGTGGGAAAATAAATTAGCAAGCCAAACACTAGTAAAAACGGCCTATATCAAGACCTCTAAAAACTCAGGTTTTGTGTTAACTCTTGCCTTAAGGCCAATATTCCCACAGTACCCATCACTGTACTATTTTACCAAATTAGTGGCAACCACTTGGATGCAAAATAGCGATGTGAAAATACAATTTTAGAAGACAAAAGGAGATCCTCACTTGGTAAGTGAGTTAGTGCTTCTAGACCATGTCCCTGAAGTGCTCATAGCCCTTTTCACCCACTCCTCCCTTGGACCCAACAAGGCCCAACTACTCAGGAAATCTCAAAATAGCCTCATAGCAGGAGTGAAAGATGACAAGGTGGCTCTTCAGAGGTGCAGACATGGGGCTGTGAGGTAGAAGACTGGGTCTGCCCACTCTCCGACCCAGTTTTTAATAAAGTTACTAGGTAAACCCAACTTTACATATAAAGTACACTTAAAGATAAACATGGCAAAAGTTGTATGTTTAAAATATAGATATGTCTGCTTCAGAAATTAAAAGGCAAAAAACCCTTTAAAAAAAGATATTCTACTTCATAATAATAATTAAGTTAAAATGGTACAGTATTTATTTCCTCCTGCCAGAAGCAAAGCCTTTTTTTTTTTTAAAAGATTTTATTTATTTATTTGACAGACAGAGATCACAAGTAGGCAGAGAGGCAGGCAGAGAGAGAGGTGGAAGCAGGCTCCCTGCTGAGCAGAGAGCCGAATGCGGGGCTTGATCCCAGGACCCTGAGATCATGACCTGAGCCGAAGGCAGTGGCTTTAACCCACTGAGCCACCCAGGCGCCCCAGTAAAGACTTCTAAAAGAAGTCTGGTGAGTGAAAAATAAATTGGTCCAACAAACTGGATGGCAATTTGGCAAAGTGTATCAAAAAGCTTTAAAAGATGTAATCTCCATAAATCACACATTATACTTCTAGGAATTTACCCCAGGAAAATAGATAATTACACAAAGATGTAAGTATAAGCAGTGTGATTTATAATAGTGAAGAACTAGATGAAAAGTTATCCCATTGAACTGGTTAAATTATAATGTACCGATAAAATGGAAGACCATGGCAAGCTTTGAAGATAATTAAGTAAATCTATACTGATATGCGAAGATGTTAACATTAAAATTGAAAGATAAACCAGGTTACAGAACAGTATGATCCCACATTCATTTACTTATTTGCTAGGAGAGAGAGGGAGGGGGAACATATGAATGAGAATCTGTAAGGATATCCTACCATGTCAACAGTAGTCACTTCACGTGCTAGTGGAATGAGAAGGAGCTTTAAACATAAAGATACACACATAGAAATCCATCACAACTACTAGGCATAATGAAAGGAGCACAGCTCTCTCACACACCTCCCCCAGATGCCTCACATCCCCTCGTTACCTACAGAGTGCTCAGGAAAAGAGAAAGAGAAGTTGCAGATGTCAGCCTCCTCTATGTCTTCAAATGAACAGGGCTTTGGCAAATAGATGCTTAGGTAAGGAGAAAGAACCTGATGGCGAAGGTTGTGAGCCAGGAATACAGAGGCAACATTTCTTTCTTTCTTTTTTTTTTTTTAAGAGACTGTATTTTTAAGTAATCTCTACACTCAACCTGGGGCTCAAACTTACAACCCTGAGATCAAGAGTCGCAGGCTCTCCTGACTGAGCCAGCCCGGCGCCCCAAGGCAACATTTCTTATATCAGTCAGTCAGGAGGAGAGAGGGACCAACCAATTTTCTCAGAGAAAATGAATTATGAATTGAAATGCTAGATTTGAAGTGATGCTGCAGTATGGAGTCAGAGTATCTTAAATGTTGAAAGGAACATCAGCGATCATCCAAATAATTGTTGTTGTTGTTTTTAAAGATTTATTTATTTGAGAGAGCATGTGAACACATGTGTGTGGGAGGGGTGGGGGAGAGGCAGAGGGAGAGTCTTGAGCAGACTGTCTGCAGAGCCAACACAGAGCTCAATCTCCGACTCGGAGACCTAGACCTGAGCTAAAACCAAGAGTCAGGCGCTTAACCAACTGCACCACCCAGACGCCCCAAGTGGTTTTTAAACCCTTTTGGGGCCACTGATATCCTGCTCCCTATTTCTATCCATCACCATTTTTCAAAATAAAAGTCTTACATAGAATCCCAACATACAAATGAGGATAAAGTAAAAAAACGGACAAAGGAAGGAGGAGCACCTGAAACCACAGTTGGCTTCTCTAGAGCACACCTTTGGAATATTAAGTTTAAAAGCAAAAAACCACAAAAACAGACCCTTTCCCTAGCCCCTGGAAGAATCCCTCCTTTAATCGATCTCATCAGAAATATCAAAGTTTCTCTAGATAAGCAGGTGGCAAACTTTTTATGGATCATATAGTGTCTGTCACAACTACTTAATTCTGCCACTGTAGCAGGAAAGCAGCCACAAACCATATGTCAATGCATGGGCATGGCTGTGTTCCAATAAAACTTTATTTATTAAACCAGGTAATGGGCTGTCCTGGGCTGCAGATTATTGACTCATTCACTGGAAAATATTTGGTGGGTAGAAAATAGGCCAGAGGGTATGTGGCCCTAGAGTTAGCTGTATACAACTATCAAATCCTCTCAATTCTCCCTCAGAAATCTAGTTGCATATCTGGCTTCTCCTCCTCCGTTAGCTTTCCTGGTCACCAGAGTTCTCTCACGAAGTTCATCTTCTGCCACTATATCTTCACTAATACACTTCCAATCTCACCCCATCTCTGACTGAAACATTGCTAGCAGGAATGAAAAGTGGTACAGCAACTCTGGAAAAGAGTTTGGTGGTTTCTTGCAAACTAAACATGTGGTTACCTTATGACCCAAGAATTGTACTCTTGGGCATTTATCCCAGAGGAATGAAAACCTACGTTCACATAAAACCTGTATAAAAATGTCCAGAGTAGAGCTTTATTTCTAATAGCCAAGAACTGGAAACAGTCTAGAAGTCCTTCAACGGGTGACTGATTAAACACACTGGGGTACATCCACAGAATGGACTAATAAAACTCAGCAATCAAAAGGAATTATCATTACTCACACGACTACTTGTCCTGATCTTGTGGGAATTAAGCTGAGTGAAGGGAAAAAAAAAAAAAAAAAAACAACAGTCTCAAAAGGTTATACACTGTATGATTCTATTTATAAGATAGATATTCTTGAAATAACAAAATTACAGATTTGGAGAACAGATTTGTGGTTGCCAGCAAGGATTAGCGAAAGGGGGAGAGGAGATGGGTGTGGCTATAAAGGGATAGCAAGAGGGGCCTTGTGGCCACAAAACAGTTCTGTGTCTTGACCGTGGTGGTTACAAAGAAACCACACAGCTACACACATGCAACAGGCGCATGCTGCGCACACACACAGAAAACTGATGAAATGGGAACAAGGCCTGTGGACCTTATCAATGTTAATTTCCTGGTCTTGATATTAGATATAATTATGTGCCATTCCACCACTAGGGGAAACTGGGGAAAAGGTACTAAGAGCTCCCCCTATATACTTTCCCGCAATTTCCTGTGAATGAATAATTGTTTAAAAATAGATTTAAAACAAAGCAAAACCATCACAAAGATTTCTGCAGCTCCCTCAGTGTATCTTTAGATTGTATATAAGGCCTTTTCCAATCTACCACAACCTACACCTGTAGCCTCATTTCCCACCAGACCCCTCTATCCAGTCACCCCTATAATGTCACCTTGAACTTGTGACCATATTCTGGACATATCATAAACTGTTTCACATTCCATTCCCTCTCATTCTTTGCTGGCAACACCTTAAAATCCAGTTCAAATGTCACTTCAAACTTAATGCTGTATCTTAATGCTGTATACTCTGACACAAGTAGTACTGTCTTATCCTCCTGGTTCCACAGAATTTCATGCATACCTCTAAGTCTCTCTATACTACATTGTATTATTTATATGCCAATTTCCTCTAGTAGATTATAAACTCCTTAAGAACGGACAAAATCTGATCTATGTGCCCATCTATCTGCCCACAGAGATGAGGGCACTAAAATGCCTGTGGATTCAATCAACTTGGGAATCTTTTGCAAAAGATGACAATGGAAGTAAAGTCATCTTTTCCAAGAGCCTGGACTACCAATCACCATGCACATGAAACTTGGCACAAGGAAACATAATTCAGAAGGGAATCACTGTTTATAAAGTCATCTTTTTAAAGAACAATTTTGAAATGATCTATTAAGCAGAATTTTCCATGCTTCTGTTCACTATTAGTTTATATAATCAAATCTATTATAATTTACATATGACTAGTTATTATTGAGAAATGTCTCAAAGAGCTCAGATTTTTTAGTGGGGGTGGGGAGATGGGAGGCTTAAATCATTATTTTGTCTTACATTTTTCTTTGTTTTAAAGATTTATTTACACAGTGTGGGGATAGAAGGTACATACCTCAATATCATCAAAGCGATCTATGAAAAACCCACAGCAAGTATCATTCTCAATGGGGAAAAACTGAGAGCTTTTCGCCTAAGGTCAGGAATATGGCAGGGCTGTCCACTATCATCACTGCTGTTCAACATAGTACTACAAGTCCTAGTCTCTGCAATCAGACCCCCAAAAAAGGCGTCCAAATTGGCAAAGAAGTCAAATTCTCACTCTTTGCAGATGACATACTTTATGTGGAAAACCCAATAGACCCCACCCCAAAACTGCTAGAACTCATACAGGAATTCAGTAAAGTGGCAGGATATAAAATTAATGCACAGAAAATCAGTTGCATTTCTATACACCAACAAGAAGACAGGAGAAAGAGAAATTAAGGAGTTGACCCCATTTACAACTGCACCCAAAACCACAAGATACCTAGAAATAAATCTAACCAAAGAAGTAAAGAATCTGTACTCAGAAAACTATAGAATTCTCATGAAAGAAATTGAGGAAGACACAAAGAAATGGAAAAACGCTCCATGCTCATGGATTGGAAGAATACTGTGAAAAGGTCTATGTTAGCTAGAGCAATCTACAGATCTAATGCAATCCCTATCAAAATACCACCAACTTTTTTCAAAGCAATGGAACAAATACTCCTAAAATTTGTATGGAACCAGAAAAGACCTTGAATATCCAGAAGAATATTGAAAAAGAAAAGCAAAGCTGGTAGCATCACAGCTTCAGACTTCAAGTTCTATTACAAAGCTGCAGTCATCAAGACACTATGGTACTGACACAAAAACAGACACAGAGATCAATGGAACAGAACAGAGAGCCCAGAAAGGGACCCTCAACTCTACTGTCAACTAATCTTCAACAAAGCAGGAAAGAATATCCAATCGAAAAGACAGTCTCTTCAACAAATGGTGTTGGGAAAATTGGACAGCCACATGCAGAAGAATGAAACTGGATCATTTCCTTACATCACACACGAAAACAGACTAAAAATGGATGAAAGACCTAAATGTGAGACAGAAATCCACCAAAATCCTTGAGGAGAACAGAGGCAGCAACCTCTTTGACCTTGGCAGCAGCAACTTCTTGCTAGACAGATCTCCAAAGGCAAGGGAAACAAAGGCAAAAATGTAACTACTAGGACTTCATCAAGATAAAAAGCTTCTGCACACCAAAAGAAACAGTCAACAAAACCAAAAGATAATTGATAGAATGGGAGAAGGTATTTGCAAATGACATATCAGATAAAGGGCTAGTATCCAAAATCTATAAAGAACTTATCAAACTCAACACCCCAAGAACAAATAATCCAATCAAGAAATGGGCAGAAGACAGGAACAGACATTTCTGCAAAGAAGACAATCAAATGGCCAACAGACACATGAAAAAGTGCTTCACATCACTCGCATCAGGGAAATACAAATCAAACCCACAATGAGATACCACCTCACACCAGTCAGAATGGCTAAAATTTACAAGTCAGGAAACCACAGATGTTGGCAAGGATGCAGAGAAAGGTGAACCCTCCTACATTGTTGGTAGGAATGCAAGCTGGTGCAGCCACTCTGGAAAACAGTATGGAGGTTCCTCAAAAAGTTGAAAACAGAGCTACCCTATGACCCAGCAATCGCACTACTGGGTATTTACCCTAAAAATACAAATGTAGTGATCTGAAGGAGCATGTGCCCCCGAATGTTTATAGCAGCAATGTCCACAATAGCCAAACTAAGAAAGAGCCTAGATGTCCAACGACCGATGAAGGGATAAAGAAGATGTGGTATATAAACACAACGGAATATTATGTAGCCATCAAAAAAAAAAAGAAATCTTGCTATTTGCAACAATGGGAACAGAACTAGAGGGTATTATGCTAAGCAAAATAAGTCAATCAGAGAAAGACAATGATCATCTGATCTCACTGATATGTGGAATTTGAGAAAGAAGGCAGAGGCTTATAGCGGAAGAGAGGAAAAAATGAAACAAGATGAAACCCAGAGAGGGAGACAAACCATAAGAGACTCTTAACCTCAGGAAACAAACTGAGGGTTGTTGGAATGGAGGGGGGTGAGAGGGTTGGGGTAGCTGGGGGTGGACACTGGGGAGGGTATGTGCTATGGTGAGTGCTGAGAATTGTGGAAGACTGATGATTCACAGACCTGTACCCCTGAAACAAATAATAGATTGTATGTTAATAAAAAAAAAAAAAATTTATTTATTTGAGAGAGTGCATACCCGAGAATGTGAATGCGCACACATGAGCAAGGGGAGGGGCAGAGAGAGAGAGAGAGAGGGAGGAAGCAGACTCCCCACTGAGCACGGAGCCTAATGTGAGGCTCAATCTCAGGAACCTTAGATCATGACCTGAACCAAAACCAAGAGTCAGGCACTTAACTGACTGGGCCACCCAGGCAACCCGTGTCTTGTATTTTTCTTTCTTTGAATTTCTTTACACCCACTTTTAGTAAAAGAATAATTTTTAAACAAGTGTCCTCTAAATACATACCAATCTATATTTAATGCCTTAAATATCAATTCATTCTCAAAAAGGGATCTATTATATGATCTCATTGAAAAAAGGAAGTTTTTTTTTTTTTAAGGATTTTATTTATTTATTTGACAGACAGATATCACAACAGGCAGAGAGGCAGGCAGAGAGAGGTGGCGGGGGAAGTAGGCTCCCTGCAGAGCAGAGAGCCCGATGCAGGGCTCAATCCCAGGACCCCGGGATTATGACCTGAGCCGAAGGCAGAGGCTTTAACCCACTGAGCCACCCAGGTGCCCCCCAAAAAGGAAGTTTTTAAATCAAAGTAAATTAAGATAAAGGATGTGATATGGAATCTAAAAGAAAGCTGAAAAATATTGCTGGTGCTAAACATTTGATAAAAGCAATTCTATTTTCACATGAATTCTTTGTTAATTAAAAAAAAAAAAACTACTCCAATAAACACAGACACACACACATCTCTCTCTAATAAAGAAAATGTCTCAGCAGTCTAAGCTGAAAGATCATGGACTAATAATAACCTATTAATAACCTTCTGGTGTCAAAGATTACTCTAAACAAGTTGAGTAACCATGAGTCACTGTCAAATGGCTATGCTAGAAAAGGCTACTCCCTTTGCCCCTCTTAAATATGCCAACATAGAGCAAACTTATTCCTCTCATGAAATGAGTGAATATAGCCATTCAACACTGTGAACACATGTACTCAACAGCAATGAAGGGACCCAAGTATAAGCTGAACAGGCAGTTGTACCTTCTTTATATAGCATGCGGTGGGCAAAGAGTGTGTAAATAGCCATTACATACACAGATTTATGTGGCTGTTAGCAATGAAAGAACAAATTCCACCCCATCCCACTCCACCCTCATGCCCCAGTTACCTAAAAATAAGGATGGTAAGATAAACCATTTTTTCCCTGAAAGTGTAAGGGAAGTAGTTTCAAATTCTTTTAAAAAGGTGTGGCGTGGTACCTAAGGAACTAATCTATTTGTATTATATACAATTCTTAATAAGGCAGCTGTGCACCATATAAAACAAGCAAAAATAATAACATATTACAAACGGGAGAATAAGCATTCAAATGTTGTATTTACCATTTCGTCTACAAAATCACAAGAAATGACTGAGAAAATGCCCGTGGATATAATGAGTAAAGTAGAAACAGGAAAAGATTCACCATGGGTTTGGCAGAGCTGAGAGTGAATTCTCATTGTACTGGTTATATTAGGAACAACAGCTTTCTTTACATGGATCTTGAGAATAATGACAGGAAACTATTATACCTCAAAATAAGACGGATGGCTATTCTTTATGAAGGCACCTTGCAAAATATGGTGTTTTTTCAACATAAGGATGTGTTAACCACGCAAAGCTTGTATTTCTTCTACAAGACCTAGGTGGGCTCTTGGCCTGTGTCAAATACATATCCAGAGACAGAAATCTGCTCTCTGGAAGGGAAGCCAATTTCTACCTATTATTTTTCTTAATAGCAAGATGAAATTGGACTCCCTGTTTTACTTCCACTTACAGGTTTTAATTCTACCTCCTGCCACCATCTGGAACCTTTCCTTTCCTCATATAAGATGATCCCCTAAAAACCTTTAACTAAGAGCCTAGGGCTCACATTTTATTCTTTCTCTACTTCATATCTCCATCATTCAATTATTCAATTATTATTCAATTATTCAATTATTCCTCATGGCAGAGTTCTCAGTCTCTGTGCCAGATGGACATTCCTCTCCCAACACGTTCTAGTTTCTCTATATCCTCAAGTATGGACTGGTCTATATACAGCAGAAGACAATCACTTTGAATTTAAATACTGTATTTCTATTATTGCCACCTAGGCTTTCAATAGTCTTTCTGGGTACTTCACTACATGATGTATTCTCAGGGCAAAGGCATGCGGTTTGTAAGCCACCTCTATCTCAGCTGGCCCATGGATCGTCTTTTCTTACTCTCTTTATTGAATTATAATTGACACAGAAGAAACCACACAGATTTTAAAGTGTACAATTTGATTAAGTTTAAACTTATGTGTATACCCATGAACCCATCAAGACATATTAAACATACCCATCACCACTAAGAGTCCTCTGAAGTCCTCTACTTTGCCAACCCCACTCTAACCCTCCACATCCCTGCCAATCCCCAAACAACCACTAATCTACTTTCTGTCATTATGGCTATCCATAGAGTTTTGTAGTAACAGAACCATACATTATGTACTCTTTACAGACTGGTTTCTTTCACTCAACATAATAATTTTGAGATTCCTTCATGCTGTTGTGTACAACAATAATTCCTTCTTTTTTATTGCTGAGTAGTATTCCTTTCTATGGACGTACCACAACTGGTTTATTCACACACCTGGACTATTTCCTACTTTACACTATTATAGATAATGTTGCTATGAACAGTTATGTACAAGTCTTTGTGTGGACATGTATTTCTTGTTCTCTTGGTAAATACCCAGGAATGGGATGCTAAATGCAAAATTAGCTTTTAAAGAAACCGTTAAACTGTTTTTGGTAGTGGTTTCTCATCTTACATTCCCACCAGCAGTTTCAAATGTTCCGCATAATCACCAGCATTTGGTATAGCCTGACTTTTCAATTTTTGCCATTCTAATAGGTGTGTAGTGGTATCTCCTCATGGTTTTACTTTGCAATTCCCTAATGATTAATATCTTTTCAAGTGCTTATCCAAAAGCTGAGTGTTTTCTTAGGTGAAGTGTACATTTGGATTTCTTGCCCACTTTTTATAGGATTGTTTGTTTTCATATTGCTAAGTTTTCAGAGTTCTTCATATATTCTGGATGCAATCTTTTATCAGATATATGCTTTGCAAAGATTCTCCCTCCTTCTATGGCTTGTCTTTTCATTCTTTTATCAGTGTCTTTTGAAGGGCAGAAAGTTTTAGTGGTGATCAATTCCAATTTACTAATTTTTCTTTTAATAGAGTATGTTTTGGTATCAGATCTAAGAATTCTTTGCTTAGCCCAAGGTCACAAAGATTTTCTGTTTTCTTTTAGAAGCTTTATAATTTTAGGTTTTACATTTAGTTGTGTGATCCATTTTGAGTTAATTTTCATATGGCATGAGTTATGGGTCCAACATTTTTTTCACAAAATGTAGCTATCAAATTGTTTCAGCACCAACTGTTGAAAACAACCACCCTTTCTCCTCTGAATTGCATTTGCTCCTTTGTCAAAAATTTTCCATATACATGTAGGCTTATTTCTAATTCTGTTCTGTTCCACTGGCCTATGTGTCTTCTTTATGTTGAAGCCACACTGTTTTGATTATTGCACCTTTAGAATTCTTGAAATCAGATGCTGTGAACCCTCCGACTTTGTTTTTGTTCCAATTTGTTTTGATTGTAGGTCCTCTGAATTTTCATACAAATTTTAGAGCCAGCTTGCCAATTTCTATAAACAAGCCTGCTAGAACTGCAACGAATCTATAAAAATCACAATTTGGGGAGAACTCACACTTTAACAATATTGAGTCTTCCAACCCATGAACAGGTATATTTCTCACTTATTTAGGTTTTTCAACTTTTAGCAAGATTTTGTAGTTCTCAGTGTATAGGTCTTTTACTTTGTAAGATTATCTCTAAATGTTTTGCATTTTCTCAATACTACTCCAAATGATTTTTTTTTTCAATTTGGGATTTTCCATTGTATTATTACAGAAATACAACTGTCTTTGTATATTTATGTTGTAACCTGTGACTTTGCTGAATTTATGTATTAGTTCTACTAGCGTTTTTGTAAATTCCTTCAGCTTTTCTATGTAGATGATCACATCATCCACAAATATAGTTTTACATCTTCCTCTTCATGCCTTTTATTTTTTTCTTGTCTGACTGTGCTACAAACTCCTAGAACAAAGTTGAATAGAAGTGGTAAAAGTAAACATCCCTTTTTCTTTTTCCCCCTTTCTTATTCTTGTTCTTGGAAATACATGATTCAGCCTTTCATCATTATGTATATAGTGCTAGCTGTAGGGTTTCTGTAGATGCCCCTTGTTAGGTTGTGGAAATTCTATTCCTAATTTGCTGAGAGTTTTCATCAGGATCGGTTTTTTTCCCCCCTCTTCCTTCTTTTCACCTACTGACATGTAGTTTGTCAATACAATGAACTATAATGATTGATTGTTGAACGTTAAACCAGCCATGGGTTCTAGAAATAATATATCACTTGGTCATGATGTATGGTCCTACTGTTAGATTCAATTTCCTAAAATTTAGTTTATAACTTGCGCATCTATGTTCATAAGGGATATTAGTCTATAATTTTCTTGTAATGTCTTTGGTTTTGGTATTACGGTAATCCTGGCCTCAGAGAAGGAGTTAAGAAATATTTTTTTCTTAAATTTCCTGGAGAAGTTTATGTAGAAGTCATGTTATTTCTTCCTTAAATGTTTGGTAAAAATTTTTAGTGAAACCATCTATGGTTAGATTTTTTGGGGGGGGGATTATTAATTTTGAATTACTTTAATGGATATAAGGCTATTAAAGTCATCTATTTTTTTCTTGCGTGAGCCTGGGCAAGTTATGTCTTTCAAAGAATCTGTCCATTTCATCTAAGTTGTCAGATTCATTGGCATGAAGTTGTTCACAATATTTCCTGATTACCCTTTTAATAGCTGTAGAATCTGTAGTGAATTCAACTATTTCAAGGCAGATACTGGTGACTTGTGTCTTCTTCTGATCAGTCCTAGCTAGATTTTATCAATTTTATTCATCTTCTCAAAGATCAAGCTTTTTGGTTTTGAGTTTTTTCCCTGATTTTTATTTAATGAATTTCTGATTTGACCTTTATTTACTTCCTTTCTTCTTACTCTGTTAAATTTGCTTATTTACTGGTTTCTTAAGTAGGGACTAAGACCTTTCTTCTAACATTTACATTTAATGCTATAAAATTTCCCCAACTAATGTTTTAAAAGCAACATCACACTAATTCCGATGTTGTGTTTTGTTTCTATTCCACTCAACTTTCTAATTTCTTTGACCCAAGAATTATTCAGAAGTATGTTTAGTTTCCAAATATTCTGCAATTTTTCTAAGACTGTTATTGATGTCTAATTAATTTACTACATCTAATTAATTCTACTGTAGTTATGGAACATATATTATATAAATTTATCCATTTAAATGTACTAGAACTTCTTTTAAGGCCCAAAATATGGTCCACATTTATGAAAAATGTGCCATATGTCACAAGGGTGGGAGTGTTCTGCTCTGGTTCTATAACTATTAGGTCAAGTTGGTTGATAGTATCTTTCTGGTCTACTAGAAAATGCTTGCTGATTGTCTACTTACTTGTTCTATCAAGTACTGAGATTGGGGTACTGAAATCTCCAATTAAAATTGTGGATGTGACTGACTTACCTGGCAATTTTATCAGTTTTTGCTTGATTTTGCTTTAAGGCTCTGTTACTAGTTGCATAAATATTTAGGATTGCTGTGTCTCTTGGATTAATTGACCTTTGTTTTATCATGAAATGATTTTTATCCCTGGTAGTATTCTTTTGCTCTGAAATCTACTTTTGCCTGATATTAATAGAGGCACTCCAGTTTTTTCTTTTGACAAGTATTAATATGGCATATCTTTTCTCCATTCTTGTAAGCTGAGTCCTTATCTTTATTTACTTTTAAAATATTCATTCATTCATTCATTCATTCATTTGGAGACTACAGGAGTACAGGTGAGGGGAGGGGAAGAGGGAGAGGGAGACAGACAGCATCCGAAGCAGACTCCACACTGAGCATGGAGTCTGTTGTGGGGCTGGATATCATGACCCTGAGATCACAAGCTGAGCCGAAATCAAGAGCTGGAGGCTCAACTGACTAAGCCACCCAGGTATCCCTGTGTCATTATCTTTAAAGTTCATTTCTCACAGGCACATAAAGTTAAATCAATTCAAATCAACAATCTCTGTCTTTTAATTGAGGTATTCAGACCATTTATATTTAATGTGATTACTGCTATGGTATTTGAGTCTATCATCTTGCTGTTTGTTTACCATTTGTCCCACCTGTTCCTTAAAATCCCCCCTTTTCCTCTTTTCCGGCCTTCTTTTGGTTTAATCAAGTATTTTTAGTGATTTTGTTTTATTTTCTCCTTTGGCATGTAGTTTTTTTGTTTTTGTTTTTAAAGATTCTAGTGCAAAGCTGTATTTTTTCTGTATTGCATTTTATCAGTTAAGACCATGCCGTTCCTTCAACCTCTGCACCACCACCCCTAGCTAACTAACCCTCCTCTGGTGTTGGATTCAGTTACATATAGAGTTTACTATCCTTCTATAGTATTTGTCATTCACAAATTCTGTTAGTAAGCCCTTTAATTCTCTTCATATAAATCAGTAACAACAAATCAACCACTTAGAGTTGAGGATAGTATCTTATAACAGATCACTAGAACCCTGCTTAGAAGCTCTGAGTGATCTACTAATCACGTCCACTAGGTATAATTATTCATCCAATCATTAAAAATGTCCCCTGGGCATCCTGAACTACAGGGGAAGATAATTAATGAAATAAAACTATATGGAAGACACTGGGTAGATCTCCTGAGAAGGGTCATTTATCTCACTACTACTATGTGTGGTACTACTAAAAAGGAATATGATACTTGGCCAACATCATAAAAATCTTGAAGATACGTGGCTATTATACACTCTTATTAGTCACAAACTCAAAATACAAATTTTACATACTCTCAATACCTGTTTTATCCTATTCAGTAGGAATTAAGAGTTCAGAAGAGTCATAAGGTAACAGCATTTCAATTTAACTGTGCCTTGTATTCCACTTTCAATAAATGCAAATAGTTACTAAGCTGTCTTTGGAAGGTTTATAGTCTAAGAAAGAATAAACAAACATCATCCGTATATTAAAAATGTTAAGTGCTACAAAGGAAAATAGAGCAAGATCAAGAGGAATAGGAATGCCAGAGAGGAGAGTTGCATTTTAAATAGGGGGTTGTATGGGGCGCCTGGGTGGCTCAGGTTAAAGCCTCTGCATTTGGCTCAGGTCATGATCTAAGGGTCCTGGGATCGAGCCCCAAATCAGGCTCTCTGTTCAGCAGGGGGACTACTTCCTTCTCTCTCTCTGCCTGCCTCTCTGCCTGCTTGTGGTCTCTGTCTGTCAAATAAATAAATAAAATCTTAAATAGGGCATTGTGTGAAAAGTGACATTTGAGCTAAGACTTGAAGGTGGGGAGTAAGCCAAGCAGAGAGCTGGAGGAAGAACATTCTAGGCAAAAGAAACAGCCAAATGCAAAGGCTTAAAGGCAAAAGCCTGACTGGAGTGTATAAAGAAAGGAAGTCAATGTGGGGGGAGCACCTGGGGAAGGGACCACTGAAGCCACAGGCCTGACTGTCCAGGGCAAGGGTCATTGTGTATTTTTCCACTAAAGGGTAGACAGCAAATATTTTAAGCTTTGCAGACCACATAAGATCGCTGTTGCATATTCTTCTTTGCTTTTTAAACCAATCCTTTAAAAATGTAAAAACCAATCTTAGCTTACAAGCCTCATATAAACAGGCCTAGACAAGGATTTGGCCTGTAGATCTTAGTTCAGACCCTTGTAAGGACTCTGACTTTTACTCTAAGGAAAATATTATTTGACTCATGTTTTGAAAGAACCACTATGCTTGTAGGGAGGCAAGAGAGACCTGTTAAAAGGATACTGTAGTAATCCAGAGCAGAGATAATGGTAGCCCAGACCAAAGTGGTAACTAGCAAAATGGGAGACGTGGTTAGATTCTGGCTTTTAAAATTTTCTTCCCCCCAAATAAAGTGAATGGATTTGCTTCATGAACTGGATATGGGAAATGTGAAAGGAGACATGCATGATGCAAGACTCTTGGCCTGAAAAACAAGAAGGACCGAGTTTCATTAACTATGGTTGCAAAGACTGTGAGTGGATGGTGAAGTGTTTTGCTTCAAAATAAAGTAGAATTTATATTCCTTCAATCCTGCCACAACTTTGTAGCTATTTTATTTACTCTTCTAGAACTTAAAAATAATTTTTTAAATTAAAAAAATCTTACTGGCATTTGAATTAAATTGCTTTAAGCTTAAAAATTAATTTGAGAAGAAATGGCATCTTAACCGTATGCCAGCTGATAACATGGCCCAGGTATTCTTTGGTGCCTCCAAATAAGGTTTTATAGTTTTCTACATATAGGTTCTTCATACTTCCTGATGAAAGTATTCCCAGACATTTTATACTTTTTTGTTGCTATTGCAAATGAAGTACTTTCTTAAAATATAACAATAAATAGTTCTAAATAGTTCTGATTGGCATTTAGGGGTGCTATGAATTCTCTATCAATTTAGCTGCCCTGGTGAACTCTCACTTTCAAACTGGTTTACTTGTGTTTTACACAAATATATGAATATCTCAACAATGTAATTTTCCCTGTTTATTTGTAGTAGATTTATGTTTATTTCTAAACAATTTCTTTATGTACTGGCTGGATTTCCAGAACAATGCTAAATAAGTCATAGCTAGCATGATTTTATTGGGACTACCTTCAAGTTTTCAGTCTGAAGTATGAAGTCTAGGTTGTTTTTCATGGTTTTTAACGAGTGATGAGATTTTCAGCTTTTCATTGTTTTTAGGTCTCAGTTCCCTCTTCACCATCTGCATCAGTTGCTACTTTCTTTTGAAGCTTGTTAACAAGGTGAGTCAGAAAATTCATGGTCCTCCTCCCTCTTCTTAATCTATTTCAGAGTAAATAATTTACATGGATTGCCTTTCAGAATTGTCCTTTTTCTCTGAAATGAAATTTTTCATAAATTCAACTATTTTTCTTTGCTTTGTTTATCCTAATAGCAGGAAGTCTATTTTTGCTAAGGTTTAAAGCAGCAGTTCACCTCAGTGTTACTGACATTTTGGGCCAGATAATTCCTGGTTGTGGGGCTGTCCCATGCTTAGCACATGTCTGGCCTTTTTACTAATTAGATGCCAGTGGCAGTCCTCCCTCCATTGTTAAAACTGATAATGTCTCTAGACATTGCCAAATGTCCCATAAAGGGGAAAACTGCCCCTGGCTGAAAACCACTGATTTAGTAAAGTAGATGATATGAATTCCAACAGATAGAGAGAGTGAGAGAGTGTGTGTGAGTGAGTGAGAGAGAGCATTGAGAGATCGGGGCTTGATCCCCAGAGATCATGACTTGAGCCGAAACCAAGAGTTGGACGTTTAACTGGCTGAGCCATCCAGGCGGTCTTAAACTTGTTTTCTATAATTACAGAACTCATCTCCAATGCCACCTCCTCAAGGAAGCTTCCTCATATAACCCATCTAAATTAGGATACTCCCTCTACCTGACGCAACTGACCTACACACACATACACCTTCCATTAACTACCACAGATTTCAAAGTATAGACCTCTGGGGACCCTTGAGACCCTTTCAAGGGAACCATGAGGTCAAAATTATTTTCAGTCAATACTAACACATTATTTGCCTTTTTCTGTTATACTGCCATTTGCACTGATAGCAATGACCTCCGAGATTGAATCAAGACATGGACAGCAAACTGTACTAGCTATCACTGTAATCTATATCATCATGCACTCAGTTAACAAAAAAAAAAAAAAAAAAAAAGTCAGTTTCACTTAAGAATGTCAGGAGGAAGCAGGAACAAAATATTCATTTTATTAAATTTTGATCTTTGAGTACACACATGTCTTTTTAACATTGGTGTGATAAATGGGGAGCATGCATAAGCACCTTCTGACCCTTCCAGAAGTGTAACTGGCTGTCTTAAGGAAACGTACAATTGTTGAGCTATGAACTTGAAAGAAAACTGACATATCATTCAGGCTTGGACATCTGGCAGATATTTTCTTGAAAATGAATGAAGTAAACCTGTCACTTTTAGAGAAAACACCCAACAGTATTTGTTACCAAATCTAAATTTTGAATACAAAATGCAGATCACTTCCCAATACTTAAGACTTTTCTGATGGGATTAGTAGTACTACTTAAAAATATGAATTTTTGATATTGTATAATGTGTTAGCATTTGGAAGATGTGTATATGTCAGTTATCTAATACTTTCTAAATGATCAATGAATGTTACAAAATCATACATGGATAAAAGATCTTTTCAAAATGCAGAGTATTAGGGACACCTGGATGGCTCAGTGGGTTAAAGCCTTTGCCTTCGGCTCAGGTCATGATCCCAGGGTCCTGGGATTGAGCCCCGCATCAGGCTCTCTGCTCAGCAGGGAGCCTGCTTCCTCCTCTCTCTCTCTGCCTGCCTCTCTGCCTACTTGTGATCTCTGTCTGACAAATAAATAAATAAAATCTTTAAAAAAAAAAAGATCTTTTCAAAACACAGAGTATGAAAAGTATATTCACAATACTTTCAGGTTCTATTACAACCAAGGAACTATCAATTGTTGAATTTTGGTTTGGTATAAAAAAATATTCAAAATTATTTGAAAGCCTTTTCTTAAAACACACCTCCTTTTCCTACCTATATATCTGTATGAGGCCAGATTTTCTTTATGTATTTCAACCAAAATAACTAACACATGACAGCAGACTGAATGCAAACACAAATATGAGAATCTAACTGTCATCTGTTACACCAGACCTTTTGTCTTTTAAGTTTTATCATATCATTAACATTTATCAATATCTTATGATGGGAATGTGAGAGACTAAAATTTCCAGGGAAGATCTAACTGAAAGCCTGTAACAAATCTTAATCCCACAAGTATGAACTTCTCTTCTTCACAAGAACACAGGTAAACCAGAGCCTTGGACTTAAAAAAGATGTTAAGCAGTCGAATATTCAACAACCCAAGACAGGAAACAACCTTCTAAAACAAACAACAGGGTGGTAAATGTCATTCCAATGAGTGTCGAAACACTCATTCAAATAATAGTAGGGAGTCCCAGCCCATGGGAGTCAGGTACTGTGGAGGGCATAAGTGGACCAGAGATAACACATGGGTCAAAGAGCCCATGTTCTAATAAGGGAGACAAAAATCCGACACGAACAAAATCATGTTTAAGATGGTGGCAGTGCTGGCATTTCCAAAGGAGGTGGCCAAAAGGTAGAGATTTGTTTTAGGGGTAAGGATGAGGAAGGAAAGGGAGTACTCTGGGAAGCCATCTAGGAAAAAAGAAAGGTACAGGGTGGTTCTGAAAGATGAGTGGGTCTGAGGTAGAAATGGAGGGGGTGGATAAGACAAAGGCATTAATTTGTCTTATCCTGATTATTTGCTTTAGTTGCTCTAACAAACGGAGGCAAGCTGAGATTGTTAGAGTACACAGAATAAAGGGAAGAAGGGTTGAAAATCACCTAGAGAAGCAAAGACCAGGTCATAAAGGGTCTTGTGTGCCATGGGAGGGGTCTGCAAGGAAGGTTTAAAGTAGGGGAGGTATTTTAGAAAGAATACTAAGGACTAAGCTACTGCTAAGGTCCTTAAGAAAGGTCATGAGGGTCTTCATCAAGTGGGAATGGATGTCATGATCAATTCATATATCCCTTAGGAAGTAGGGGTTAATACTATTTTGTGAAAGATCACATCTTAAAGAAGAAGGAGACAGACTGGGATGAAAGCCAAGTTTTAGGCTATGGTGACTGGGTAGAGGGAAACACTAGTCATGGATAAAGGCAACACGGAAAGGAGGAAAGGAAACCAGGAGAGGTACTGCTCCAAGACAACCACCAGTGGAAAGAGCGATTTCAGGAATCAGATAAACCACTTCAACAATGAAAACAAAACAAAAACAAAAACAAAACCACCATCCCCCCAATTTAAACAAACTTGAAAACCTGAAATGAAAAACCAAGAAAAAAGTTAGAAATCAATCTATTAGATGGCAGTACAGAAGAAAGTATATGGTGTTTAAGCATTAGCAAATGCTACTTTAGGACTCTATTTTAAAAACTCCAAATTGGGAATTATTGATCTTTTAAAATCACCCCATAATCTGTCTTGTATTTGCTCCTACTCAAAAAATTGAAAACTTAAAATAAAGCCAAATACATACCTTTTCTGCTTTTTTGTCAGATATGTCTT
The DNA here is from genome assembly GCF_002288905.1 of Enhydra lutris kenyoni. Lineage (NCBI taxonomy): Eukaryota > Metazoa > Chordata > Mammalia > Carnivora > Mustelidae > Enhydra > Enhydra lutris. The sequence continues at coordinate 39,056,189 of NW_019154085.1, read as the reverse complement.
GCTTTTCCAGAACGGCCATGCTCTCCTTCAGGTTCTTCACAATGTCTGCTGGAGATTTGTGCGACTTCCCAAACGGGAACGGCATGGCGGCAGCGATGGATGCCTCGCTGCGCTCTGCCTGCTTTACCTGCGGACACAGAGAGGCACAGGTGAGAAAAAGTGGGGTCAACAGAAAAAAACATGCTTTTTAAATCCTAACATGGGAAGAAAATCAGTGTTGAGAAAGTCACTTTATGACAGAACTTTCAAAATGAGCAGGAACTGAGGAACCCACAAATAATCAAAGGAAATGATAATGCAGAAATATCTTAGAATTACAGAACACTTTGTACTTTTCAAAATACCTTTTTTATCACCTGCTCTCCTAACCACTCATTTGAGGAGGAACACACTGGTGCTGATGAGCAGGGCAACTAGTACTGCCAGGCCCCATACTGAGCACTTTAATTCATCACCTTATGTGATCTTTTTAAACAATTCCCTGAGGGACATTACTACCATTACTACTCCCATTTACAAGTGAACTTTAATGAGGTCAAGAAACTGACTCAAGGTACTAAACGATAAAACCAGCTCAGGTCTGTCTTAATCCAAAGTGTCCTTAGTCACTGGACTATACCTCTAATTAATAGATATCTCTATTTTACAGTTGAGGAAACTGAGGCAAAAAGCTAGGTAAGGAGCTTAGCCAAACAGCACTAGCAACAGGCTCACTCTCTAGGTCTTGGCCCAGTGTTTACACTGTTTCCTCCCAAGCACCCAGTGGGCACACACCTCCTTCTCTTTAGTCAGTCAGGGTCTCAGAGTTGGAGAGAATCTTGGACCAAGCCTTGAGCAAATCTCCAGGAAGATCCTCAAGTCCCTTAAGTAACAGTTTCAATGTGTACTCTTTCTGCCTGGATAAGACTATCTCCTATGAAGGAACTCACTGGATAAAACCCTGGGAATAATGAACTTCTGGAAGTTCTTAAATTTTTTGTGGGTAGCAGAAAACAGTATTTCAACCACATAAACCACAATATTACATCATGTAAAAGGAGGACATCAACTATTCCAAGAAGTCACCATGAAAAAACAAAGTTACTAACAAGACAGACAATGGAAGTAACTTGGGAACGTGTCAGAACTTATAATAACTTTTACTAGATAAACTGAAAGAAGTTAGTTCATAGATATTAAACAACCTCATATAAGATACCAAAAGGTAACATTTTTGAGAAGAACCTTACAGAGCACTTAGGTCAGTGGTTTTCATACTGTGACTTTTAATCTCCTATATTTAACTGTCCCTGGGGCCCACTGCCCACCTCCACCCAAGTTTTTTTTCCCCATGTCAACACAAAATATCTCCACTGCACAGCATCATTAACACTTCTTTTGGACTTTGCCTAAGACTTTACTTGAATAAAGTATTTGAATGTTCTTTCTCTGAAGTCTGAGATACAGGGACCTGAATATCTGTTTATAAACACACACTTGAGGGGAAGAGCATGCCAATTAACGCTAATGTTAAGCCTACAATTAAAACATGAATAAGTGTGTTATTTCTTGACATGTTTTTTCATTTTTTTTTTAAAAGATTTTATTTATTTTTTTGACTGACAGAGATCACAAATAGGCAGAGAGGCAGGTGGGGGTGGGGTGGTGGGCGGGAAGCAAGCTCTCTGCTGAGCAGAGAGCCGGATGCGGGGCTCGATCCCAGGACCCTGAGATCATGACCTGAGCTGAAGGCAGAGGCTTAACCCGCTGAGCCACCCAGGTGCCCCTCTTGACATGTTTTGATATGACCTGTTCTGACCAATCTTTCCACCCAAGTTATCACCTATATAACTTACCATCTTTCTATCAGCTTGTAAATCTGCTTGATCACAGGACCAAAGAAAACCACAGGTTCTCAAAATCCAAAGATGCATAAAATTGTACCTAAATATCTTTTCTATAACAAGAAGTTTAGATCAATTATAACTGAGTTATCCCAAGTGGTATTACATTATCTGATTACCTGACTAGGTACACAAATTATGTTCATAGGCACAGACATCCACAAATCTTGGATCACTCTTTCCCATTACTTTTTTTTTTGAGGGGTTAATGCAGGTTGCTTTTTCATAAACACAGTGAATTCACAATCACAACAAATTCTCTGAAAATACAATCTTTCCTATTTGTACTCTGTAAATAATAGCAATGATGCTATAAGTCAATGCTGGGTGGAGGGTAGGAATGTTTAATGGTATTTTGCAGGAAGTGTTACGGTGCTATGCAACAGAGATATTTTCAGCTCTGGCTCAATGGTGGAAGAAGTGACTTTCCAGGGCAAAGGGGGTTTTAAAAAGTTCTGCCATAAACCAAATACTCGTCATAGCAGAAAGGGTACAGCTGCTGAAGAGAACCCATATAATGTGCTTCTGTGAGGGAAAAGAGGAAGCATGACACAATCATTCCTTTTAATTAGTATACTACGCAGCCAAATTTTGCAGAACATATAAACTAGTAAGACTGTACTCTGAAGAAATATAGTTAGTAACAAGTACCCAAAACAAGAAATGGACACTCCTCAGCAAGATCCTTGGAGATGAAACACACTCAGGCACATGTCTGAGTTTTGGAACTGATGATCCCAAGTATGGTGATACCCAGGCGGAGAAGCAATGGTAAACAAAGATTAAGATGGTTAAGAGATACCTTTCAGCATAAGGACCTACCTGCCTTTCCAGGTTCCCTCTTTTCCTTCTTTACCATCAGCAATATTTCATTACAAGTATTTGAAGGAGTTTTAGGGATTTGTAACAAGAGCCCATTGATGAAGGCCCTTCAATAATTCTGCACTGCCCTTATAATAAAATCCAAATTCCTACCACGGCCCTCCTAGGCTTTACCCATTTCCAAGTCATGGCCCAGTGCCCCGGGCTTTATCATAGAGGTCCAGCCACACTGATGTTCTTTTTGTTCCCAGAATATGCCAACTACCTCTAAGCCAGAGTACCATGTTTGCAAATATGGTACAAATCTTAATTTTTAAATCTAGATGGTGGGTATATGGGTTTTCTTTGTTACTCAACTTTTCCATATGTTCAAACTATTTCTTCACACTGTTTTAAAACTGCCTAAACTATGTTTTGGACATAACTGGAGTTCATGAATGGAAATGGACAAAAATATATAATTGAAAAATCCATTTAGCTTTCAAATACAACCAATTTCCTCCATCCCTTCAAAAAAAGGTTTTTTGGTTCATAATAGACCTCAGCAGGATTCTTCAGGCTGAGCCAAAATTATTAATGCATTTGGGAGAAAACCAGCCACTGTTAGCATTCTAGAGGGCTATGGAAACCCATACACCTACAATTCTCAAACTGGAGGTAAGCTTGCTCCTGATGCTGAACCGTGCTGTATGCTCTATCTATCCCAAAGATAAAGAAGCCTTACACAGGAAATTCAACTTGAAAATTCGAGGCAGTCAACTGTGGGTGGGGGTGGGGGCGAGGAATAATTAAATATACTGGTTTCATATTAAAACCAACATTTATGAACTCTACGCTAAAGCTGTAGGAAAGGAGTCTGTGTGAATACTGAGCACTGTATACCCCTTTGCTTCCGTGCACTGCTCTCCCTTAGCTGTTTTCCTTTCTCTCCAAATGCCCTTTCTTTCTGCATTTAATTCAATGACTCATCTTTACTACAACACTGATGTCCTTCCGGGTTCCACCCTTGGCTGTGTTCTTACTCTATATTCCGATTGATCTCATCTACCCATGGTTTCTTTCTTTTAACTTTTCTTTTTTTTTCTTTTAAAGATCTTATTTATTTATTGAGAGAGAGAGAGAGAGAGAGCGCACACACAAGTGGGAGGGAGAGAGAGAGAGAAGCTGAAGTAGACGGTGCAGAACGCGGAGCTGGATATGGGGCTCAATTCCATGACCGTGAGATCATGACCTGAGCTGAAACCAAGAGTCAGATGCGTGACCAACTGAGCCACCCAGGCACCCCTACCTATGGTTTCAGTAACCTGAAATCCATCTCGTTCCCCAACCAACTGGCCTACATTTCCAAGTACTGCTCTCTATAAATGTCCTCCAGGCGACTCAAACCTCATCCCCAAGTCCTACTTCTTTTTTTAAGTTCCCCTTCATGGCAAATGAATTCTTTCATCTAGTCCCAAACCCTGGTCATCATACCCGATTCTTTCTAGTTGCTAGCTCTTCCATATATAATCAGTTCATAGTTTCAGTCAATTCTATTTTCTCAATCTCTCAATTCTCAATTTCTCAATCTCTACAGACACCAAATGTAGAACTTCACTATCCTCCACATAGGGCAGTGGTTATAAATGGGGCCAATATCACCCTTAGGGGATGCTCTGGGAAATCTGGTTCACATAATGACTGGAACACTGAAATCACCAAGAAATAAAAAAAAAAAACCCAAAACACTTTTTTTAAAAAAAGATTTTATTTATTTATTTGACAGAGATCACAAGCAGGCAGGCAGAGAGAGAGGAGGAAGCAGGCCCCCTGCTGAGCAGAGAGCCAGATACGGGGCTCAATCCCAGGACCCTGGGATCATGACCTGAGCCGAAGGCAGACGCTTAACCCACTGAGCCACCCAGACACCCCCAAAAACACTTTTTGTGCTTTCCTTCACATAAGCAAAGCTTCTATATCCTTGGGGGTTCGGGGGGGAGTTGGGGTGGGGGTCAGAATAATGAAAGTCTTTGTATCTACTGCTGCACCTATGTCTATCACTGAGAGTTAAACTTCTACTTTTTTAAAGAAATGGTGACATTATTCATTATGCAAAATTCAAATATTAAAGGATGACACAAGGTAGACCATGAAAGTCACCAGCACAGCCTATAGAGACAATGGGTATGAACAGTTCGGTATACACTCTCCTTTTCATTACTTGCTCTGTATCCGTGGTCTTTTGTACTGGAAGTCTTCTCTCTTCAAAACAGATGGAGACCAGATGATACTAGAAATGGTCACTTAATATCTTAGAAAGAACAAAATCTGCAAATTAACTGTTCTGTTATGTGAATACTCCTAAGAGCATAAGGCTCCACCCCAAAAAGTGCTGAAGAACATAGAGAACACCCACGGGGAAAATAAAAGTCTAACATTGTTAGAGTGAGCACTGCAAGGCACTGCCCTCCTTAGGCATCTCACTGCTTCTGGCTTGTGTGACCCCCTCTTAACTGTAACTAATTCTATTCACCTATGAACTGATAAATCCAGAAAAGTAGTCAAGTGGTCCATAGGACATGCAACCATTCACATACTGACTGCGCACTCACTATATGCCACAAACTAAAGGCATCAGGGGCGCCTGCTTTGAGGAAGACAACACTCCCATGTGCACGGATATGGGTGTATGTGTGTAGGGACAATAAGGAAAAGTGCTGAATGACGACACATTCCCAGGCCGTTGAGTTCACAGGACTCTATACTAACCTGTTAGATCTGACTCATAAACTTGGTGGTAAAAGCAAAAACTGCAAACAAACAAAAAACCCCACACACAGTAAGATGATTGCTACAAAGAAAGACTGTTAAAGTACCTTAATTAAGCAGTCATAAAAAGTGTGAAATGTCGTACACACCTGAACCCATTTTTAGATAGCCAGCTCTGAGGCCTAATGTCCTGCTTCTAGGGCTCATGTTCCTTAATTCAAACAAATACTGAATATCTACAACATGCCAGATGTCGTGCTAGGTGCCAGACCATCCATACAGTTGTGCGGGGCAATCAGATAAAGCACAGTGGTTAATTACACGGCTTTAAAGATAACCTGCGTTCAAATCCTGATTTCACCGTGCTTTTAGCTTACTCAGACTTTTCTAAGCCCCTTTTCCTCCCTCACCTCTAAAATGAGAAAAACAATAGCTACCTCAAAACTTAGCATAAGCATTAAATTACATGTGTTTAAATGTGCTTAGCGCACCATCTGCATATGGTCAAATCTGAAAAAATAGTAATAAAGGATAGTTATGCAGGCTTTTTTTTCCTTCTAAAATCTGATTTGTGACTATTTCCACAATTAAAAATGAGCAAAAAAAAAAAAGGACTATTCACAGACTGGATAACAAAATAAATGATCTTATTTTTCTTTTTAAACTTGCATCTTAAAAGTTTTGATTCAGCTTCTGGAGGGACAGGATACATGCCCTTCTCAGCTGTAAATAAGATGCAATGACTTAGCTCCATTAAAATAAACTATCAATAACTTGAAGAAGCAATTGAACCTTTGGTTAATGAACAAAGCCACCAAATACATACCTCATCATTAACTATGTCAAAACCAAAATTAAGTGCCCAAGAGATACAAGACTTTGGAGTGTCTTTTGCAATTAATATACCCTGACCAGACTTCCAGGGGCTACAGATGTTCAACACTGGACACTATGCAGGAGTCAAAACTGACACTCTTGCATAGCCTAGATGGTAAACCAGAGGGCTGTAGTAGTAGTAACAGTAGCAGTATTTAAAATAAGGTCTCTCATATGACACTTAATGATTACAAAAGCAGTGTTCACTCTTCTGTTCAATACCTCCCGCTAGTGACTTCCCATTTCATTCAGAATAAAATCCAAACTCCTAACCAAGGCTCGTAAGGCTCCCTGTGATCCATTCCTCTCTGTTCTCATATCTTGTGCTCTAGACTTGAGGCACACTCTCTGGCTTGAATTCCCGGGCCAGGCCTAAGGACATTCCCCATACTGTTTATGAAGAGCTCTTAGCTCAAATCACCACCACTCTCTCCCTCATTTTACTCACACTTCTACTCAAATGACACACTATCCATAGGGCCTTCCCAGACCACTGTTTCCAAAATAGCACCTCTGCCCTGCTCTCATCTCCTTATTTTCTTCATTGCTCTCTCTGCACTTATCACCATAAACTGACATATGTTTATCTGCTCCTTTCTGTTAAAAAGTCCTATGAAAACAAAGACCTTATTAGTTTCACTCATTCATTGTTGTAGACCCAGAAACTGGAAGAGTGCCTGGTACATACTTTGAAATATCTGTAGAATGAATGAACTATTTCTTTTGATCTTCAAGGAAAGAGTGGAACTCTTTTGATCCTTCATTCCTAACAGAAGTTTTATTTTTTCCCGTTCTATAGACAAATAAACTAAGGTCAAAAATACTGGATAATTTGGGGGCACCTGGGTGGCTCATTGCGTTAAGCCTCTGCCTTTGGCTCAGGTTATGATCTCAGGGTTCTGGGATCGAGCCCTGCGCATCGGGCTTTCTGCTCGGCAGGGCGCCTGCTTCCTCCTCTTTCTATTTGCCTGCCTCTCTGCCTACTGGTGATCTCTCTGTCAAAACAAACAAACAAACAAACAAACAAAAACCAACTGGATAATTTGTTCAAATATCATGAAGCTAGTTAGTAAAGTGGAAGGGCTGGGACTTCAAACAACTATGCACTATCAGGTTATCAGTATCTTTCATATTATAATGAGTGTTTATTACATAGCAGTAGGTTTAAAAAATGTTTCTCTCTGCTTCTTTAACCTGCTTCTTTAAGATTTATGTGCCAGGATGGCAACTGAATTATTATTTTCAAAACTGGAAAATGGGGAAAACAACAAAAATCTTCAGTAAATATAACTGAACACTGTAAAGTCATCTAAAATAAATGCTTCTGAAGACTTCTATGGAAATGAAAAAATGCCCACAATTCTTCCTTCCTGAAAATACTTTAGATACAAAAGTGCAAATATATATACATACTGTGTATGTGTATAAAACAATCCCATGTGTGATCTACATGTGCAGATACATATACTAAGAGAAAGAAATATCAAAGATTAGTAACAGGTAGTGAGAATATGAGTTGTATACTAAATTTTTAAGGTTAAGTATGTGCATGTAATACTGTTTTTTCTTGATAAAAGTGACTTAAAAAAAAGATTTTATTTATTTATTTATTTGTCAGAGAGAGAGAGAGAGAGAGAGAGAGAGAAAGAGAGAGCACAAGCAGGCTGCAGAGGCAGAGAGAGAAGCAGGCTCCTCACTGAGCAAGAAGCCCGATGTGGGACTCGATCCCAGGACCTTGGGATCACGAACTGAGCAGAAGGCAGCGGCCTGACTGAGCCACCCAGGTGTTCCAGAAGTGCCATTTTTAAAAATTAATACAAGCTCAGTCCTTATAAGAGGAACCAGGTCTCCACGAAGGGGCAGGAAATACATAAACAAGATGAGCCTGGGACATGTTAATTACTTCAGGAAGCAAAGATGAATGGGTTCATGATAAAAAAGACACAGGAGTCAATCTGAAAGGCTCTCATAGACCTAAGAAGATAGAATTTGGGCATAAAAAAAAATGACCACAATGAACTGACACACAAATAAAACATCTGAATATATACAATATATAAATTATTACATATTTAATAATATAAGTATATTTAATATAGTTAATATAAGTAAAACATTAAAATCCATGAAAACTATAGAACTAAAAAAATCCATTGGTCACCTTGCAGTTTGTGAGAGCAACAACTCACTATCCCCAAAACTGATAAATAAAGGAAGGGGAACAGCACATTTATCCTGTCTTCTCTGAGACAGGATGTGTCTGAGGGTAACCAAAGAGGTGACAAAAGTTCTTTCTAGAAGATTCACATAGCTAATAAACATAAGAAAAACAGAAAATTGCCATTTTGTAATCCCCGATGAATCTAGGATCTAGGCAACAATCATCAGTGATGATTGTTAAAATCCTAGATGAAAGGGTGATGGAGAACTTCAGTGTAAACACTGGAGCTGACAATTTGGAAGACACTGGTCTATTGCTAAAAATAGGACAGCCAGACATCAATCTGTCTCATAACATAATGCAATAGGAAACACAAAGCTTCATCATCTATATGTTTTTGATCTCCTTTCCCCCGACTATAAAACAAAAATTCTGAACCTAATCAAGTTTCTAGAACCACCAGTCCACAGGAAACTGGGGATAAACAACAATTTAAACAACATCACTAGAAGCAGTAAGTCAAGCCCAGAACAAGGGACAAGTCAAATAACTGGGTTTCTCCAACAGATTAAACAGCACAAGGCAGGGTGGGGAGCAGAGAATATTAAGAGACTCACAAGACACAGTCAAATGTATGGATCTTCTATCCCTGATTCACATAAACCAACTGTCAAAGAGGTAGCCTGGCAATCAGAAAAATTATTCACTGGAGAGATAATCAAGGAATCTGTTAATTCTGTCAGGTAGTATAATGGACTATCGTAGGTAAGGAAAAAAAATGCCCTTGGTGAGACATACATGCCAAAGTACAAGTAATTTGGGATTTGCTTTAAGATATTCCAAGTATCCCTCAGAGTAAGGTCGGGTGGGGGAACAGATGAAACAAGGCTAGCAAATCATTAACAACTGTTGAAGCTGAAAATTCATTACACTAGATTCTATTTGTACATGCTTGAACATTTTCATAATTTAAAAAAATTAATAAAAAGAAAAAGTTCCTATTCTGAAGAATTGGTATGTTTCTTTTAATTGGTATGTCTATTGTGTTTTGCTTTGTCCCTTTATTTGCCAAACTGTCCAAGGTTATATTTATGGGTAACTACAAAAGACTACCTTAATCGATGTGTCTGACATAAAAACAACCCATTCTCCTCTTCTGAGCTTCACAGCTCTCTTACTTCACTGTTCTAATCTACATGTGTTCATTGTGTCCACTGCAGTTCCATAAATGAACTTTTCTGTTTACAGCAGACAGAAAGAGGTAACACATCTACAGAGGAATAAGAACATGGGCAAGTCCTTCAACAGCTGACTTACAGAGCCCCTCCTGGAAATAATTCTTGGAAAACTACCACCATGGGTAGCCCCTCCTTGGGAGCACCCTTCTCTACTTGTCCAATATCCGGCCCATCCCCACCCCATGTCTAAATGCCAGCCCCTCCAGGAAGACCCCACAGTGCGAGTTCCCTCCCTCCTCACACAGAAGCTTTTAAAACCTTGATGATGCTGTGCTCTTGTTATTTACATATGTATCAGCCCGATGACTCAGGAAGCCCTGTGGGGGCAAAACTGATTATTAACCATCTTGTTACACACTTTGTACAGGACTCCGGATACACTTACTGACGGGCACTGAAAAACACTTCTCAAAAACAGAGAAGGCCACAGAAATGACTGATGTATAAATAAACAGGAGTTAACTAGAAAGTTTTAATTTGAAACCTAGCCAGAAAAGGGCCAGGGGCCACCACTTAAATGGTTTTGTAGGTGAAGTGAGCAGGAAATCTTAGGAAAGCACCTATAATTTACCTGTTGGCTATGCACAAAGCCGGACCCCTACTTGCTGAGCAACTCTAATTTGCTCATCTGTATGCTGTTTGTGCCAAGCATATCAACATGGCAAAATTCTGATTAAAGTGCGATGGATTCAGGTAGTTAACCAACATGGAATACTGCTGGGTTCCCGAGACCGAGGCACAATTGGTAGAACTATCCTCTTTTGGATGTTCACAACTTTTTTTGCACGGACTGATTTTATTAATGTTAAATTAGAATAAACTTAATAGTACTGATCACTTGTGCATTATAGTGTGATGTATATTCTCTAGTTCAGTGTCTACAGGCTTTTTTTTTTAGTTTAGTCAACATGCAATGTTATGGCAGTTTCAGGTGTACAACACAGCGATACAACAGTTCCGTGTATTTTTCAAGATAAGTGTCCTCTTAATCCCCTTCACCTGTTTCACCCTCCCCCCCCCCCCCCCTCCCCTCTGGTAACCTTCTGTTAGTTCTCTAGTTCAGAACCTGTTTTTTGGTTTGTGTCTCTTTGTTTTTTAATTTGTTCACTTGCTCTGTTTCTTAAATTCCACATATGAGTGAAATCATATGGTATTTGTCTTTCTCTGACTGGCTTATTTCACTTAGCATTATACTCTCTAGCTCCATCCATGTTGTTGTAAATGGCAGGATTTCATTCTTTTTTATGGCTGAATAATATTCCATTGCATATAGTTACCAAATCTTTACCCATTCATCTATTGATGGATTCTTGGGCTGCTTCCATAATTTGGTTATTATAAATAAATAATGTTGCAATAAACACAGAGGTGCAAACATTCCTTCAAACTAGTGTTTTTGTATTCGTACTAAGATAAACACTTTCTATCCATAAAACTATCCCTCCCACCTTCTTGAACTCCTATGGTAAATACTTCTTATACATCTTTAGATTCACAGAAAAGGCTGGCCCTGAGGTCCCATAATGAGTGTGGATATCAGGATTCAAGGCAAGTCTCTTGACTCCAAATTCTCTTTGTATTTATCTTTTTTCATCTTACATACAGATCAAGGATTACAAAAACATACAACAAAATAGTATTAAATTATCAGAGTATCCAGAAATAAATATTTACCAAGTGACTTTTTAAGAAATACTGATTTTTAAAATTCTGATCAAACAGGCAAAAGGCAATTTCTAAGATTACTGAGTTAAATAAATGTGAAAAGATACCCCTGAATCTTCCTTACCCCCACAAAACAAAAACTGGCCCATCCTTCGGTTTCATACACTTTGGAATGGATTTTTACTGCTCATTACTGACAACTGAAGTTCCTTTTCTATTAAACATCAGAAATGCACACATAAAGAGCTAGGCTATGAAAACTGTATACACCCTTCCAGGTTCAAGTAAGACTGCCAAACACATGCAGAGGTCTGAGTGACCATGAGCTTTTCGATCCTCTCGTTTTAAGTGAATTACAGAATGAGTACTTAATGAAACGGGCTTAGTAAAAGTAATGTTTAGAAATAATTTCAATTTTGTGTTCTTCTAAAACTGGCTTTCTGTTCATCCTTGAGAGTTTCTTTTACTCACACTAAACATGGGAATGTCAAATTATGAATGCTTATGAAATATTCTCTAATGATAAAGTTCATTCTAGATTTGAGCAACAAAGCAAGAGATACACATTTATAGGAGAGGGCTTTGCTTTAGTAGCTGATTTATAGACAAAAGTTATTTTACAAAAATTTGTTTTAAACCACCAGCTTGTGTTAAAAAAAAAAAAAAGCTGTGTGTTAATTTTATGAACAGGAACCTCATGATAAATTTCACTTATTGAGAGAATCATATTACTCATGTCAAGTTTTACTGTGGTAATTTCAGTGTGCCATGCAGTCATTATGGACTTTCAAGACTAAAGTTATGATAACTAGGTACAAGAGAATATTTCAAGCTACCTCAAATCCTTTCTGGAGCAAGGTGGGGTATATGTAAACATCCACTCCAACAGTTCTACAATTCACTTTAAAGACAGAGTTGGAAGTATTTTAACTAAACTGAACACACGGCTAAGTAACTCTTAGGAGTTAAGAAGTGTACTAACTTCACTTCTGCAGAAAAAAGTGTGCTCTTTCTATACAGATTTGCTCTTCACCCCAGCTGAAGACTGGCCCCAGGAGCAGTTTTCAAATGTCTTTTGTTGTTTAAAGGTGGTCTGCTCAGGACTAAACCAAGAAGCCATGAAAGGGAGTACTCTTAAAAATGTTTTTCTTCTAGTTGTGACTAAATGAATACCAAAGTCTAAATCAGCTTAGTAATATTACAAATAAAGTTGAGTTCAAAAAAACCAAGGTCCATGTCTTCACGTTTCAACTTTCTGTATGAATATAGTTTGGCAAAACTTGGTATTTTATATCAATAATTCCATGCAGAACATACCTCTAACAATGTCTTTTAAATAATGCTTCAGAGCTGAAATTGTTGGATCAACACAGCTCTTTTCTGAGTCAGCAGGGGGTCACTGCAGCACTTCCCCAAAGGACGGGCTGTTTTATAACTTCTTCAGCAAAAATACTCAGGTCACAGCTTTGGGTCTTATCTCTAATGGGTGACTGGATGTCCCCTCCCTTCTGGGCAGGATCTGCCCAGCTTTACTTTGTATTAAGGTACGAGGCCAGTTGTCCCTGGAAATCATAAAACAAGAGAAGATAAAGAAACTCCCTATCTTCTCTCTACTAGCCAGATGCATCTGAGTCAGGACCATCAATGAATAGAAGTGTCAGTTCTTAATCTTTAACAACACAGAAGAACCAACCCCTGCCTTGCGCACCTTAGAGAGCAATTTCTCATGAAGAATGACCAGCCAACAGGCTGCTCTGGCCACAAAAAGACCACATAATGTTCTGTGCAGTTCTGGATGCCAGATACTGCAGTAAAAGAAGCCAAGGAGATTCTGAGTGACTCAGGTAAGGCAGTAGTCTGAGAGTTGGAACATGGAAGATTCTCAACTTGTACCAAAAGCTTATGCCAATTTACACTGCCATCAACTGTGCATCAGCTAACCAACAGTGGGCTCTAGAAATCCTTTTGATTCCTGCCAATCTGTCAGATTAAAAACTGCTGTTTTCTTGATCTCCTCCTCTCCCCATACCTCTCATCCTTGCAATTGTTTTCATTTGAATTGCTGATCATTGGTACAATGAACGTATTTTCTTGCCTATTGTCCATTTCCATTTCCTTAGTAAAACTGTACATCTCTACTGCTCATTAGTCTACTGGGTTTGGAGTATGTCTTCTTACTGATTTGTAGGATACTGTATAATTATCAATATCATCTCTTTAGCTGGTTTTTTTTTTTTTTTTGCAAATATGTGTTCTACTTTGCCATTTGCATTTCAACTTCTTAAACTTAACGTACAAATCATTTTCTTATAGCTTTATCTACAACCATTTTCTTTATGAAGTCCAGATTTTCTATTGGGCCTGTAACTACATGCTGAATATAAATGCGAGATTTCATATTTACAGGTATCAGACATAATTTACGATTAAACAATGAATAGCCTTCTCTGAAATGATGTTCTAGGACAATCTAACAAACCTCACTAAATTATTCAACTTGACAAAGCATATCAACTTTTTTTTTTTTTGAGAAAGGCTACTTTATTTTATTTTTTTAGATTTTAATTTATTTATATGACAGACATAGATCACAAGTAGGCAGAGAGGCAGGCTCCCTGCAGAGCAGAGAGCCCAATGCGGGGCTCAATCCCAGGACCCTGGGATCATGACCTGAGCCGAAGGCAGAGGCCTTAACGCACTGAGCCACCCAGGCGCCCCAAAGCATGTCAACTTTTACATTAACGCTCCTTAGTTGTGGGGAAGCCAATCAAGAAATCCACTGTAACAGGAGTTCATGACCTTACTCCAGATAATCACCAACTAATTAAGTTATCTGGAAGAGTGGGCAGCAGAGAATACATTCTTAAATATAACTACACTAAAATGCATGTTAAGTAAGTACAATATTAAATAAACACAAAATAATACATTTTTCAAAATTATAGGTGTATGATTTGAGAATACTTTTTTAAGATAAATCTACAGACATGTCTTTTATTTTTTATGATTTTAAAAAAAGATTTTATTTATTTATTTGACAGAGAGAGACAGTGAGAGAGGGAATACAAGCAGGGGAAGCAGGAGAGGGAGAAGCAGGCTCCCCACCAAGCAGGGAGCCCGATGTGGGGCTCGATCCCAGGCCACTGGAATCATGACCTGAGCCGAAGGCAGATGCTTAACTACTGAGCCACCTAGGCCCTCCTAGACATGCCTTTTAGACATGGATTCCAACATGATGTGACCAATTTCTCGTTCCTAGACTTTACCCCAATCTAAGCAAGCCAGAGGCAAATACCAGGATTAGAAGGAAACTGACAATATGCCATCAAACCGCGGTAGCAATTTCAGTGAACATGAGGTAGGAATATCTTGTGTTAGATATGTCTCCTCCTGTACTAAGCACTGATACTTCCAGGACTAGGCTAAAAGGAAAGTGAGAGATTGCAGTAGAAGAAACCCAAAGCTTTCCAGAGCAGCCTAATCAGACATGTTGTTATGTAAATTACTACCACCACACTAGCCTGTGAGCTGTTAGTGTGCAAAAGCCATGGATCCACCTTGAATCTGCACTGCACGGAGCATAGCTGGTAGCAAAATTCCTATACAATTTATCCAGTTTGGGTTCTGTGGCAGATAAAGATGAACTGTGCGGGAGCTGACTCAGAGGACCCCTGTTATTCTCCAGGCATTCCAGCTTGTCACTGTCCGTCCTTAAGAGTGCAGTGTTTCAAACTGAACCCTATATTCCATATGTGATCTGACCAGCCAAGACTACCCATCTGTATATTTCATAAATGTACTCTCAGAGTCCGTCAAGAGCTTTGATAGTCACATACATGGCTGCTTTTTACTGAGCAATTTAATTGACCTAAGTCTTCTCCACCTGTTTTTTAGGGAGCCACATCTTCACCCACTGTATACTTCTACATTTTGGGACATACCTGCAGGACTGAACAATTGTTCCTATTGAGGCACTTCTATCTTAGATTCAGTATACAATAGGATATTTCAAATTTTTTTCTTGGATCTTAACATCTGTTATCCAGTATCTTATTAGCTTTCCCTACCAGATTCCTGCCAACTACGAATCTGATCAGCAAGTCACACAGGTCTTCCTTTACTCCCTATTAACAGTACAAATAATGAAGCTTTCCAATTAAAGCATGCCATCAATCTGTATTGTGTGTACAGTCATTTAAACAACCACAAGGCCACCAGGCCACCTAACTGCATTACCACTAGCAGTGACAGCTTACAGATTTCTCTGACCGTATGACACACATATATTCACACATAAAAAATAAGTATCATACATACACGTACAGTACCACCGAAGAGTACTTATCCTTACCTACTAAAATTACCATGTTACTCTCTATTCTATTTTATTCTGTCCTAGTCCCGTTTCCTTCCTCCCTCTTAAAATGTTAAGCTGATTTCAAAAAATAAGTATCATACATACACGTACAGTACCACCGAAGAGTACTTATCCTTACCTACTAAAATTACCATGTTACTCTCTATTCTATTTTATTCTGTCCTAGTCCCGTTTCCTTCCTCCCTCTTAAAATGTTAAGCTGATTTCACACCCCCCCCCCCCCCCCACCTCCCCTCTGGTAACCTTCTGTTAGTTCTCTAGTTCAGAACCTGTTTTTTGGTTTGTGTCTCTTTGTTTTTTAATTTGTTCACTTGCTCTGTTTCTTAAATTCCACATATGAGTGAAATCATATGGTATTTGTCTTTCTCTGACTGGCTTATTTCACTTAGCATTATACTCTCTAGCTCCATCCATGTTGTTGTAAATGGCAGGATTTCATTCTTTTTTATGGCTGAATAATATTCCATTGCATATAGTTACCAAATCTTTACCCATTCATCTATTGATGGATTCTTGGGCTGCTTCCATAATTTGGTTATTATAAATAAATAATGTTGCAATAAACACAGAGGTGCAAACATTCCTTCAAACTAGTGTTTTTGTATTCGTACTAAGATAAACACTTTCTATCCATAAAACTATCCCTCCCACCTTCTTGAACTCCTATGGTAAATACTTCTTATACATCTTTAGATTCACAGAAAAGGCTGGCCCTGAGGTCCCATAATGAGTGTGGATATCAGGATTCAAGGCAAGTCTCTTGACTCCAAATTCTCTTTGTATTTATCTTTTTTCATCTTACATACAGATCAAGGATTACAAAAACATACAACAAAATAGTATTAAATTATCAGAGTATCCAGAAATAAATATTTACCAAGTGACTTTTTAAGAAATACTGATTTTTAAAATTCTGATCAAACAGGCAAAAGGCAATTTCTAAGATTACTGAGTTAAATAAATGTGAAAAGATACCCCTGAATCTTCCTTACCCCCACAAAACAAAAACTGGCCCATCCTTCGGTTTCATACACTTTGGAATGGATTTTTACTGCTCATTACTGACAACTGAAGTTCCTTTTCTATTAAACATCAGAAATGCACACATAAAGAGCTAGGCTATGAAAACTGTATACACCCTTCCAGGTTCAAGTAAGACTGCCAAACACATGCAGAGGTCTGAGTGACCATGAGCTTTTCGATCCTCTCGTTTTAAGTGAATTACAGAATGAGTACTTAATGAAACGGGCTTAGTAAAAGTAATGTTTAGAAATAATTTCAATTTTGTGTTCTTCTAAAACTGGCTTTCTGTTCATCCTTGAGAGTTTCTTTTACTCACACTAAACATGGGAATGTCAAATTATGAATGCTTATGAAATATTCTCTAATGATAAAGTTCATTCTAGATTTGAGCAACAAAGCAAGAGATACACATTTATAGGAGAGGGCTTTGCTTTAGTAGCTGATTTATAGACAAAAGTTATTTTACAAAAATTTGTTTTAAACCACCAGCTTGTGTTAAAAAAAAAAAAAAGCTGTGTGTTAATTTTATGAACAGGAACCTCATGATAAATTTCACTTATTGAGAGAATCATATTACTCATGTCAAGTTTTACTGTGGTAATTTCAGTGTGCCATGCAGTCATTATGGACTTTCAAGACTAAAGTTATGATAACTAGGTACAAGAGAATATTTCAAGCTACCTCAAATCCTTTCTGGAGCAAGGTGGGGTATATGTAAACATCCACTCCAACAGTTCTACAATTCACTTTAAAGACAGAGTTGGAAGTATTTTAACTAAACTGAACACACGGCTAAGTAACTCTTAGGAGTTAAGAAGTGTACTAACTTCACTTCTGCAGAAAAAAGTGTGCTCTTTCTATACAGATTTGCTCTTCACCCCAGCTGAAGACTGGCCCCAGGAGCAGTTTTCAAATGTCTTTTGTTGTTTAAAGGTGGTCTGCTCAGGACTAAACCAAGAAGCCATGAAAGGGAGTACTCTTAAAAATGTTTTTCTTCTAGTTGTGACTAAATGAATACCAAAGTCTAAATCAGCTTAGTAATATTACAAATAAAGTTGAGTTCAAAAAAACCAAGGTCCATGTCTTCACGTTTCAACTTTCTGTATGAATATAGTTTGGCAAAACTTGGTATTTTATATCAATAATTCCATGCAGAACATACCTCTAACAATGTCTTTTAAATAATGCTTCAGAGCTGAAATTGTTGGATCAACACAGCTCTTTTCTGAGTCAGCAGGGGGTCACTGCAGCACTTCCCCAAAGGACGGGCTGTTTTATAACTTCTTCAGCAAAAATACTCAGGTCACAGCTTTGGGTCTTATCTCTAATGGGTGACTGGATGTCCCCTCCCTTCTGGGCAGGATCTGCCCAGCTTTACTTTGTATTAAGGTACGAGGCCAGTTGTCCCTGGAAATCATAAAACAAGAGAAGATAAAGAAACTCCCTATCTTCTCTCTACTAGCCAGATGCATCTGAGTCAGGACCATCAATGAATAGAAGTGTCAGTTCTTAATCTTTAACAACACAGAAGAACCAACCCCTGCCTTGCGCACCTTAGAGAGCAATTTCTCATGAAGAATGACCAGCCAACAGGCTGCTCTGGCCACAAAAAGACCACATAATGTTCTGTGCAGTTCTGGATGCCAGATACTGCAGTAAAAGAAGCCAAGGAGATTCTGAGTGACTCAGGTAAGGCAGTAGTCTGAGAGTTGGAACATGGAAGATTCTCAACTTGTACCAAAAGCTTATGCCAATTTACACTGCCATCAACTGTGCATCAGCTAACCAACAGTGGGCTCTAGAAATCCTTTTGATTCCTGCCAATCTGTCAGATTAAAAACTGCTGTTTTCTTGATCTCCTCCTCTCCCCATACCTCTCATCCTTGCAATTGTTTTCATTTGAATTGCTGATCATTGGTACAATGAACGTATTTTCTTGCCTATTGTCCATTTCCATTTCCTTAGTAAAACTGTACATCTCTACTGCTCATTAGTCTACTGGGTTTGGAGTATGTCTTCTTACTGATTTGTAGGATACTGTATAATTATCAATATCATCTCTTTAGCTGGTTTTTTTTTTTTTTTTGCAAATATGTGTTCTACTTTGCCATTTGCATTTCAACTTCTTAAACTTAACGTACAAATCATTTTCTTATAGCTTTATCTACAACCATTTTCTTTATGAAGTCCAGATTTTCTATTGGGCCTGTAACTACATGCTGAATATAAATGCGAGATTTCATATTTACAGGTATCAGACATAATTTACAATTAAACAATGAATAGCCTTCTCTGAAATGATGTTCTAGGACAATCTAACAAACCTCACTAAATTATTCAACTTGACAAAGCATATCAACTTTTTTTTTTTTTGAGAAAGGCTACTTTATTTTATTTTTTTAGATTTTAATTTATTTATATGACAGACATAGATCACAAGTAGGCAGAGAGGCAGGCTCCCTGCAGAGCAGAGAGCCCAATGCGGGGCTCAATCCCAGGACCCTGGGATCATGACCTGAGCCGAAGGCAGAGGCCTTAACGCACTGAGCCACCCAGGCGCCCCAAAGCATGTCAACTTTTACATTAACGCTCCTTAGTTGTGGGGAAGCCAATCAAGAAATCCACTGTAACAGGAGTTCATGACCTTACTCCAGATAATCACCAACTAATTAAGTTATCTGGAAGAGTGGGCAGCAGAGAATACATTCTTAAATATAACTACACTAAAATGCATGTTAAGTAAGTACAATATTAAATAAACACAAAATAATACATTTTTCAAAATTATAGGTGTATGATTTGAGAATACTTTTTTAAGATAAATCTACAGACATGTCTTTTATTTTTTATGATTTTAAAAAAAGATTTTATTTATTTATTTGACAGAGAGAGACAGTGAGAGAGGGAATACAAGCAGGGGAAGCAGGAGAGGGAGAAGCAGGCTCCCCACCAAGCAGGGAGCCCGATGTGGGGCTCGATCCCAGGCCACTGGAATCATGACCTGAGCCGAAGGCAGATGCTTAACTACTGAGCCACCTAGGCCCTCCTAGACATGCCTTTTAGACATGGATTCCAACATGATGTGACCAATTTCTCGTTCCTAGACTTTACCCCAATCTAAGCAAGCCAGAGGCAAATACCAGGATTAGAAGGAAACTGACAATATGCCATCAAACCGCGGTAGCAATTTCAGTGAACATGAGGTAGGAATATCTTGTGTTAGATATGTCTCCTCCTGTACTAAGCACTGATACTTCCAGGACTAGGCTAAAAGGAAAGTGAGAGATTGCAGTAGAAGAAACCCAAAGCTTTCCAGAGCAGCCTAATCAGACATGTTGTTATGTAAATTACTACCACCACACTAGCCTGTGAGCTGTTAGTGTGCAAAAGCCATGGATCCACCTTGAATCTGCACTGCACGGAGCATAGCTGGTAGCAAAATTCCTATACAATTTATCCAGTTTGGGTTCTGTGGCAGATAAAGATGAACTGTGCGGGAGCTGACTCAGAGGACCCCTGTTATTCTCCAGGCATTCCAGCTTGTCACTGTCCGTCCTTAAGAGTGCAGTGTTTCAAACTGAACCCTATATTCCATATGTGATCTGACCAGCCAAGACTACCCATCTGTATATTTCATAAATGTACTCTCAGAGTCCGTCAAGAGCTTTGATAGTCACATACATGGCTGCTTTTTACTGAGCAATTTAATTGACCTAAGTCTTCTCCACCTGTTTTTTAGGGAGCCACATCTTCACCCACTGTATACTTCTACATTTTGGGACATACCTGCAGGACTGAACAATTGTTCCTATTGAGGCACTTCTATCTTAGATTCAGTATACAATAGGATATTTCAAATTTTTTTCTTGGATCTTAACATCTGTTATCCAGTATCTTATTAGCTTTCCCTACCAGATTCCTGCCAACTACGAATCTGATCAGCAAGTCACACAGGTCTTCCTTTACTCCCTATTAACAGTACAAATAATGAAGCTTTCCAATTAAAGCATGCCATCAATCTGTATTGTGTGTACAGTCATTTAAACAACCACAAGGCCACCAGGCCACCTAACTGCATTACCACTAGCAGTGACAGCTTACAGATTTCTCTGACCGTATGACACACATATATTCACACATAAAAAATAAGTATCATACATACACGTACAGTACCACCGAAGAGTACTTATCCTTACCTACTAAAATTACCATGTTACTCTCTATTCTATTTTATTCTGTCCTAGTCCCGTTTCCTTCCTCCCTCTTAAAATGTTAAGCTGATTTCAAAAAATAAGTATCATACATACACGTACAGTACCACCGAAGAGTACTTATCCTTACCTACTAAAATTACCATGTTACTCTCTATTCTATTTTATTCTGTCCTAGTCCCGTTTCCTTCCTCCCTCTTAAAATGTTAAGCTGATTTCACCAAAAGAATAATAGGATGGAATCTGTAGTTTGTAAAACTTAGAATCAATCTGAGGAGCTCTTTTACTAATGACGGCTAACTTACGATGTTGAACTTTTCCAATTATCGTAAGGCAAAAAGATTTCATGACTAGGTTTAAGACTCAAAATTAGGAGGCGCCTGGGTGGCTCAGTGGGTTAAAGCCTCTGCCTTCGGCTCAGGTCATGATCCCAGGGTCCTGGAATCCAGCCCTGCATCAGGCTCTCTGCTCAGCGGGGAGCCTGCTTCCTCCTCTCTCTCTCTTTCTCTCTCTGCCTGCCTCTCTGTCTACTCGTGATCTGTCAAATAAATAAATAAAATCTTAAAAAAAAAAAAAGACTTAAAATTAGTTACATACTACAAAGTCTTATTGAGAAACATCTGTAATACATGAATAATTAACTAATTCCATGAATATGTTAAAGGCCTTTTATCAATGATGTGCCATCTTTAATTTTATCTACATTGATTCATTTATAGATGGTCTTAAGGATTTAAGAATGACATTGTTATAGTTTTAGAATTAGTTCCAAAAAATGTGAACGTCACCACTATTTCTTTACAAATTAATACTGTATTTTAATAATACAAAAGGTCAATCAATGTCCACATTTTAAAATGTGAAGCCATCAGTCTTCAAGCATGAAATCATATACCCATTTTTCTTCTAGTTAAATTTACTGCTCACTTTGCTGCAGGGTTGTGTAAACATAGTCCACATGATCATGGGCAAACATCATGGTTTCACTCATGTTTTAGTAAATAAGAAAAGCAAAAGCCAATCCCGCTCTTTTTTTTTTTTAATTTATTTATTTGACAGACAGAGATCACGAGTAGGCAGAGAGGCAGGCAGAGAGAGAGGGAAGCAGGCTCCCCACCAAGCAGAGAGCCCGACATGGGGCTCGATCCCAGGACCCTGGGATCATGACCCGAGCTGAAGGCAGAGGCTTTAACCCATCGAGCCACTGAGGCGCCCCCCAATCCTGCTCTTTTAAAAAGACGATAATTCCCTAAAAAGAATGTGTAATAAAAACTGGAACTGTAAACAAGTGAGAAAATTGGAAACAAAGTTCAAATACTGAAAAAAAAAAGGCTTTTAGAAAATTATTTTTGTGTCAAGATAGATCAAAAAAGTAAAAGAAGTGCTGTGGTTATAAAAGGGTACACCTGAGAGTGGTGAAATAATTTTTATTTTTTTTTTTTAGTTATTCTGATGAAAAAACCGCATTTTGAAAAAACAAGTGCCTTTTGAAAGTTTACAACCTTCAGGGGCGCCTGGGTGGTTCAGTTGGTTGACCGTCTGACTCTTGATTTCAGCTCAGATCATGATCTCAGGGTTATGGGATAGAGCCCCATGTTGGGCTCCACACTCAGTGAGGAGTCTGCTTGGGACTCTCTCCCTCTCCCTCTGCCCCTCCCCGCCAATGCATATGTGTGCTTGCGGTCTCTCTTTCAGATAAATAAAATCTTAAAAAAAAAAAAAAATTAACAACCTTCAAACTTCTATCTAGTGGATCAGATATAAACCTGGAAAATCATTCTCCTTCAAGGTCCAGCACTGCTATTTCTGTTCTGGCCACACGCCCATGAAAGCACAAACATGCCACAAAACCAGCCTGAGCTGCAGCACCATAGTTGGAGATCCGAAGATCTGTTTCCTTTTTAAACTGCTCTAAGGCCACCATATAGTGGTATTTAGTGTAAAGAGACTTTTTCCAGCAGAAAGTATTCAGAATCACAGAATACACAGTTCCTGGGCCTTTTAGAGGTTTGTGTAAAACATTTTACTCAAAGAGGATTTCTCCTAAGGAGTCAACACATCCTTTCCACCCCTCAGCCTGTGGTACACATTTACTAGTTGTTGTTCCAGGCCTTCGAATACAACTGGGGAGACAAGGTGTACACACAGAAAGACTGTAATCTATAGAGACTAACGCATGCCACAAGACCCTGTATGAAAAAGCCCAAATAAGTGATATGAGGAGCAAGTTCAGAGGAAAGACACAGTACTGTGTGCTCAAGACCTCAGACTTCAACTGAGATGCTTCTTGAGCTGCATTTTATAGACAGGATAAACTTGGATCAGAGTCAGAAAATGTATTACAATTGAGAGCTGGAGAGCTTCATGCAACAATCTGAATTATGATAAGAAAACAAAAATTATTTTGTAATTTTATCAAGCTCTGGTGGGTAATAAAGTATCGAGTGAAGAGGAAGGCAGAAGGTAAAAAAAAAAACCTCACTGTAAACTCAAGGGTTGTTTACAGAATAATCACATGCCTTCTTTTACTGCCCAAAGAACATTCCACACTTGATGGAGTGGTGCTTTCCAGGTGAGTGTTGACATCACAATACAGTCACAATGGAAAACTTGCTTTTTAATCTGAAAGCTGTATCTAAAATACACAACAAAAACATCTTATATCCAAGGAAGTCCAAAAGTTAAGGTTTAGGTAGAGGCCCCAAAACATTTAGAAAGCGCTATGATGGATGCAATTACTTAAGACTGAAAACATTTCTTTCTACAAAAGTACTGAATGTGGGACTCCATGTTTCCTTTACTATTTCAGCAGAAGAATCTACTGACTCAAGTGAATGTGGGGACTACAATATTTGTGAAAGTGCTCTATAATCTGCAAAAAAAACCATACAGAGATTATTATTTCTACGCTGGCCTCAAAAATCTACCTTCTTGGATTTTATTTCCCAAATGCTTGGATTATTGCTAGCCATATTGCCAAACTGTCAGAATCTTAGTGGTTCAAACAGGAAGTTAATGTTAATGAAAACAGGGTTTTCTACAGGTGTTTCTTGGCTGGGGGTGGGGGGGGGGGGGCAGGCAGAGGGTAAGCCTGCCCCAGTGGGAGACTAGCTAGTGTCAAAGACATGTCTTTATTCATGTACTGACCCTGCCCCAGGAATCATTCTCTTCGCCTTTCCTTATTTTTCCTTGGCTCCTTATGTGTTTGGGGTGAGGTGGGGAAGGGGGAGGGGACATAAGGGGGAAGAAAAGAGAAGGAACTATTACCTTAACTTTTTCCATTTCCCTCAACTGGAAAGCAAGGAACATGAAAGAATAGCTAATTTTAGCATGAGGGTGTGGCTTTTAACCTTACCATCATGATAAATTTGTTAAATACTGTGTGATCAATTCTCCTGTTTAGGTGAAAATAGGTGACCCTGCTAAGGGGACATTCTGTCTGGGAGAGATTACTAAATCAAGTCAAACAGAGAAAATGTATCAAGGTAATCAGCATGTATAGGGTACAGTAAAATAAGGTACTTCTATCATTTTTCTTCATAGTCAAAGAATTCTTACCTGTGTAACAATGGCCCTGGCCTTCAATTCTGTCTCTCAAGCAGCCCCTACTCCAGTGCACAAGGCCTATTTAGTACCTGTCATTCTGGTAAGTGAGAATGAATAAAAGTATTTCCAAGTTTATTCAACATCTTTTTCAAGCCCCTAGTAAGTGTGAAGCACTGAAGACAGTAAGTTCTAAATGGCTGCCTTTACAGAAAAATACTTTTTAATCAGTTATATGAAATGTATTCCATTCAACTAATATTAAAAATACCACTCATAAATTAAAATGGTTGAACTGTACATTCAAATTTCTGTTCTATATTCTACTCCTATCTCTTCTCAGAAATGAGAAACAACAGTAAGAATACAAGTTGGGTAAGGGCGGGGCGGGAGGGTGCCCAGCAAAGGGCACAAGGTAAATGTTAACAAACTACAAATGATGAGAAACTAAAATGCCACCCAATCAAATACTGGTACTTTAGACTAAAAGCAGATTAACAAAGCAGAACATTCCACCCTTGGGTAGCAAACATTCCAATCCCTCCCTGTGTATTTCTGGGCTTGCAGAGGGACTATCAGTGCAGTAGCTTTTAGTTAGGGGTGGAATTCCTTTGGGATTGATTCTGTGATCCAGGCCTTCAGGCTCCTCTGGGCCTTGAGGATATCTACAGGCAGAGGAGCCTGCTTTTCAGGCCAAAGTGAGAGATAAGAGACAAAATGAGAATAGGAAGGAATATGTGGCCTCAGAATGGACAAATAACCAAGAAGTTCATCGGAACTTATTTTTGGATGCCTAAAACAAATCAGACGGGAGAAGAACCTCAATAATCCTCACAGTTGTGAAGGTCAGAGGGTCATTCTACCTTGCACCCAGCACCATCTCCTTCTGGCAACTGCTCCCCACCCCCAACCATTAACATAGCTACAGTGGGAGGTGGCACAGTCCTGTAAGAACCACACTCCTGCGGGCCCGGCAAAGTAACCTAGAGGGGAAGGCAGACCTCTCCTTAAAGTCTCTATTGCAGGGCTGACACTCCACGAAAGCACATTTATGAAATGCAGATGGCCAGGCTTGCTATCAGGTGGGAATGACCTGTGTGCACAATGAGTCTGAGTAAGCAGAGAAACGCAGGAGCGAGTGCATGGTCATAATGGAGTTTGTGCTCCTGGTTCCAATTGCTGGTGAAGACCCTGGGGCACTGTTGCCTTTTCCCACACTTGCAGTGTTTTGACTCTGCCTGAGATAAGCTTTCACTAAATCCCTACCTTGTTGGAAAAAACAAAAGTTCCAAGCAACACAGGGGCTACCTGTAAGCTATCTCTGCTCTACTCCTGCGCCGCAAAAGGCAGCTCTAACAAAGGCAGGACTCAGACATTTCTCCTCTCAACGTGTGAGAGGGCCCAGACCTGCCTCACGGACACTAAGACTGGCACTGTCTTTATTCTTGATGTACTCTGCATACCTGCATTTGCAGCTGAAGATCTGAAATGTGTCATTAAATGACAGAGGAAGAAACATGAAAATAGTAACAACGTGAAAACAGGTGTGTCTGTTTATTCTCACAAACTGAGAATAAAGTTCGAGATTATTCAAACGCAAATTAAATGCACTTTTTCCTTAGCCATCCTAAACTGAGCTCTCAAGATGACCTTGTCAAATCCTGATATTTCCTTTTGGATACCACTGCTCTACCACTTGGAATACGGATTAAATACAGATTAAAAAACTACATAAATATAAGGGTCTGAATAGTGGTGTTACCACCTCCCTGAAAAGTTTTATGGCACCCAAGAACAACCACTTAACTAGAACGCCATACCTTCTCTTCTTCTTTAGTCGTTCTTGAAAGTGGAGGGAGAGTGGAAGAGGAAATCTAGGCGAAAACAAGGTGTTTACATTTAGAGAGTCTCAGTGTCTGACTTGAGACAAAGCAGAACACTGTAGAGTTAGAACATCATGGCTCTCATTCAGAGACCAACTCAAGGCAATGGAGTGAAAAGCCCTCTTGGTTCCTGAGGGACCAGGTAGCTGCTATGGCTCTGGAACTAGTGCCTCAAAACCAAGCAACCCGAGGATCTGACAGACAGCCTTGTACCCTGAGCACCAAAAACTGAGGACAGGGGGTCAAGAAACAGCTAGTTTTGCAACGGCCAAATGTTAGATGACATAATTTATCATCCTAACCAGGACAATTTGGCAAATGAAGGGGGATGCGATGAATAATTATGTAGGGACAAGCGGCATAAACCCGGACTTTCCCTAGCAAACAGGGCTTTTGGTCACCCATACCAAACTGTGGCTATCTTCCCTCCCCTATGACCAAGCCAACTTTTCTATTTCATTTACCCTGAGGGCCAAGCACCCTCCACTTAAAGCAGAGCCACGCAGTCACCTGCACATAAATATTAGTGGTGATGAAAATCAGTCCCTCTTGGCAATATTTGGTTATTTCAAATCATTTAACATCTATAATTCACTGCATTTATAGAGGAATATGCCCATGTCACAGATCCCTCCCACCTTAGGTGTTTCATTTTTTGTATAATGAGATTTTTCTGCTAATATTTTTGTAACTGAATATTGCTAGAAAGAAAAAATGCTACAAATTTTTCATATCTTTATGTGGTATATGGTTCTCTTATTGAACTCTTACTTCCAGTTTTCAGTTGATTCTGTTGGTTTTCCTAGGTTTTATGGTAACATCTGCACATATTGTTATTTTCCACCATTTTTTCCTAATAGTTACATGTTTTATTTGATGTTTTCTTGTATTGGCCAGGGTGGTATAGAATATGAGAAATGTTACCGGGCATGCCTATTTCACTTTCTTATTTCAAGGGGGAATTCTACTACAGCTTCCCTTTGGTAGGCTGTTTGCTGTTGGTTTAAGGCAGATACTCTTTTATCTCCTACCAGCTTTTAAAGGGCTCATAATCAAGAACTGGTCAAACAGCATTGTTATCTTGGCACACGAGGGGGCAATATGTACCACTGTGAGACCCCAAGGGTTTGAAACCCCAGGCTCTGTGACTTACCACCAATTTATCCTGGGGCAGATTATTTTACCTCTTGATCTAAACTTCTTCATCTGCAAAATGAAGGTAATAATAACACCAATAACAACCTCTTTGTTGGGGTTATTGGGAAGATTAATTGAAATAATTATAATGGCTGGCACACAGTAAATACCAAGTGTTACATGTTATTTGCCCTCTTTAATTAAGAGAATTTCCTATTTAATTATTTGCTGATGTTTTACTTAGGATTTTCGTGACTACTTCCATAAATGAAACTGAAACATAGTATTCTTCCTTTGTAATGTCTTATCAGGTTGCTGTTCTTATATTCTATCAGGTTTCTAAGAGTTTTTGCTAGTTTTGAAACATAATTTTGTTATCTTTTGGTAGTCTAGGATCTAGAATAAATGAGTATTTATTGAAAAGTCTCTTTAAAGAGACTCTTTTTAAAAGTCCCTTTTTAAAGAGAACTTATAATTTCTCTATCATCCAGATCCAGACCTCCACTCACTTTTTTGGCTGGGAGGCAGGCCATGGCCTTTAAACTATGTAATACATTCCATGATTAATAATCTGTTCAAGCGCTCCACTTCTTTTTAAAAAAAAAAATTATTTATTTGAGAGGAAGAGAGAGAGAGAGAGAATGTACATGGGGCGAGGGGTGGAGGGAGAAGGAGGAAAGAGGAGGACAGAGAAAGCAGCAGACTCTACGCTGCACTTGGAGCCCCACATGGGGCTTGATCTCACAACCCTGAAATCACAACCTGAGCTGAAACCAAGAGTCAGACACTTAATCAACTGAGACACCCAGGCACCCCTTCAAGTGCTCCACTTTTTTTTTTTTTTACACATTGCATTTTTTTTTAAATTTTAAAGATTTTATTTATTTGACAGAGAGAGAGATCACAAGTAGGCAAAGAGGCAGGCAGAGAGAGAGAGAGAGAGAGGAGGAAGCAGGCTCCCCGCTGAGCAGAGAGCCCGATATGGGGCTCGATCCCAGGACCCTGAGATCACCCTGAGCCGAAGGCAGAGGCTTTAACCCACTGAGCCACCCAGGTGCCCCAAATGTTCCACTTCTTAAGATAGTTCTGAAAAGCAACCAGTTCCACTTTTATCATTAGATCTTTCAAAATTGTATATAACACACTCATTTAGACTCAGTTTTCTCTGCTCAATTCTTTCTGGATGTACTCCTCTGTCTTGCTCCTACTATTTCTTATTCCTTCCTCCTTTCAACAACAAAATCCTCTGTAAAAGATAGTTTTACCCTTTCCACACACCTATGGGGTGTTTGCACACAGTATACTATGCTAGGCAGACTCATCTCTGTCTTCCTTCACCATATGTAAGTTTAAAAGTGGGGCAGCCTTCCTAAGACAAACAAGAAAAAAATGAACATGCCTTACCCTCACTACCACCCCCATGAGGGTTTTACCTTGTGTGAAGAAGGAATGTACTCTACTGTTCAGCCCTCTTCCCATCAACACAGGTTCTAATCACATACTACGTAGTGTTGAGGAATAAAAGCAAGACTAGCTCTTGAGTAAACAAATGGGTATGACCAATTATGAAGAACAGAGATGAATAATTTTAACAATATAAAGCTAGAAAATATTTACCATGCTGTGTGCACAAACCAGGAAGAAGTTAACAGTTCTAGTTCCTTTAAGTGCCTTGCCTACTTGAGAAGGCAAGGCACAGGGATGTGGGCCATTCAATCTGTGACTAATTTGCTATATAGCACTTAGGAAAAGCATATTATACAGCTTATATTCTAATGCAATGAACATAAGTAAAATAATCTTGTAAAAACATCAAAATAACTTCAAGTCCTAGCAAATATTCCAACTTACACACTTTAACATTTTTTATATAATCTCAAGTATGAATGAAACTATGAATCTTTACAGATACCTGTATCCTCCCTACATTCTTACCTAAGACACGGAGAATTCTATTACGAAAGGAAATAGTTACTAAACTATATCTGGTAGCTTCCAGAAATCAACACTTTGCTAAGGACTCACTCCCTTCTGGAGTATGTCCCAGCAATCAACATCAATTTCAGTCTCTATGATTTGTGGATTCCATCTTTCCCTTCTTTGGACAAACAGTGCATCAGCATCTCTAATCACCCTGCACAGCTCCCTCTCTTCACAGCTCCTCAAAGGTCACTGACAGCATATCAGTAATGTGAACATTCTCTGTGTCCTAGGACCTCACACACCCTGACCAGAAAACTGGACCTCATGTTTCTGTAACAGAAATTCCTTATGTTCCCAGATGATTCTATGTTCAGTACCTTGTGGTGGAAGCAAGAGTTTGGTGGGTTAAGACTGTACACTCTGGGACCAGGGTTTCAAATCTAGGTGTATGACTTCAGGGCAATTATCTAGCTTCTTTTTTCTACATCTACTCACCCGAAAATATGGGAATGAAAATACGGTTATTATAGGATTAAATGAGGTCAAGATAGAGAGGCTTTCAACTTTATACCAGCCACTAACATATATATGCTATGTTAGCGATTTTTAATTTTTACTTCATTTTTTTGCTCATACACGTAGAGAACCTTCAGGCTACCTCAACACTGAACTGGTATACCTCAACAATGCCAAATGGAACCTCTCATTTCAGCAACCCCAGGCACTACTGAGGACAAATGGGCAATAAAAGAGACAAACAGTTGGGGCGCGTGGGGGCTCAGGTCATGATCCCAGGTCCTGGGATCGAGCCCCACAGTGGGCTCCCTGCTCAGTGGGAAGCCTGCTTCTCCCTCTCCCACTCTCCCTGCTTGTGTTCTGGCTTTCACTAGCTCTCTGTCAAGTAAATAAATAAAATGTTTTAAAAAGAGAGAGACAGGGACGCCTGGGTGGCTCAGTTGGTTGAGCAGCTGCCTTCGGCTCAGGTCATGATCCCAGCATCCTGGGATCGAGTCCCACATCAGGCTCCTTGCTCATCAGGGAGCCTGCTTCTCCCTCTGCCTCTGCCTGCCATTCTGTCTGCCTGTGCTTGCTCTCTCTCCCTCTCTCTCTCTGACAAATAAATAAATAAAATCTTTAAAAAAAAAAAAAAGAGAGAGAGAGAGACAGAGAAACATTTAATCAGGGACCAACAACATCAACATCTCAGTAGATGAGGTAAATGAGGCCAAGCTATGTTCAGGACAACAGTGAACAGTCTACAAACTGGATTTGGCCCCCACCATTGTTAATCTCCTCTAAAGGTCCCTTTTCTTTGGGTCAGGACACAAAATTAAACTCCCAATAGCAATACGAAATACTGAGGATGTGGGAATTTTAAAAACCGCAGGAATGAGCATACAACAAGAAACAGCAACTTTTGCTTTGCCTTGTTCTTCTTTTAGTGAATTAAAACTATCAGAATGCCAAATTAATCACTGATGTAGGTATGTACATATCTGTACTTGATGACATTATAAAAGCAAGATTATTGGGCGCCTGGGTGGCTCAGTGGGTTAAGCCGCTGCCTTCGGCTCAGGTCATGATCTCAGGGTCCTGGGATCGAGTCCCCCATCGGGCTCTCTGCTCAGCAGGGAGCTTGCTTCCCTCTCTCTCTGTGCCTGCTTCTCTGTCTACTTGTGATCTCTCTCTGTCAAATAAATAAATAAAATCTTTAAGAAAAAAAAAAAGCAAGATTATTCTAAATTTAAGATACCATTAAAAGAGAATAGTTTAAAAATATACAACAATATGGCATACAGATCACCAATTGTGAGTCCATTTGCAACTATGAGGCAAAACAATTTTTTTTTTTTAAGATTTTTTAAATTTATTTATTTGTCAGAGAGAGAGAGGGAGAGAGTGAGCACAGGCAGACAGAATGGCAGGCAGAGGCAAAGGGAGAAGCAGGTTCCCTGACGAGCAAGGAGCCCGATGTGGGACTCGATCCCAGGACGCTGGGATCATGACCTGAGCCGAAGGCAGCTGCTTAACCAACTGAGCCACCCAGGCGTCCCGAGGCAAAACAATTTTAAGTGGGTTCTTTTTACTATTTTAAAACTATTCCAGAAGGCTGATATCCCAATGAATGACACATCTAGCTACAGATCAAAAAGAGTCCAGGTTCACTGAAGGCCACTTTAACACTTACAAAGGCTTAAAGTATTTTTGAAAATGTGTATGGTACAGCAGAGAGTCTTAGAGCCTCAGTTATCACAAAAGCTAAAATGGACTGGGCACTTAGAGCATATCAGACATGTTATGTAAAGCATTTCTCACTGAATTCTCACAAGTACTTTATGTGCAGGTTCTATTCTTGTTATTTTACAGATGAGAAAGCTGAGGCAAAATGGCATTAAATACCCACCCAACAAAACACCACCAGAATCTAAATGCAGGAATTCCAAGTCTAGAGCCCCTTTCCTTATCTAGCTGAGCTTTAGTTTTCTACCAGTCTCTCCAGAGCCTTCTCCCAAGAGTACCTTAGGCATTTATAAACTCATGTAATCGCTCAGTGTTTCTCAAATTACATGGTGCATTGTTTTAGTTGCTCATTACATTAAAAAATAAAGCAGGACGAAAACTATTTGAACACATCGTACACAGGAAGGCCCAAGTATTGTTCAGTGAAACTTCTCAGTTTTGACAGTGTCTTTATGTATGGTGCTGGGTCACTAATCAAAAATGTAATTTCTCACCATAGGTTGAAGTTAAAAAAAGAAAAAAAAAAAGGCTTGAAAAGCCACTTATCTGAAGTGTTCATTCTTTTACTTAACAAAACTGAAAATGAATTATTCCAACCTTTGTTGGATTTCAAACCTGACATAAGTAATCATCCCAATCAAAAAGTAAATGCTCTCTGAATTCCATACTATGTATTGATATTAAAAAGTCTGTAAAAAAGATTTCTCAGGGTGCCAGGGTGGCTCAGTGGGTTAAGCCTCTGCCGTAGGCTCAGGTCATGGTCTCAGGGTCCTGGGATAGAGCCCTGCATCTGGCTCTCTCTCTGCTCAGCAGGGAGCCTGCTTCCCCCCCCCCCCCCCCCCCCCCCCCCCCCCCCCCCCCCCCCCCCCCCCTTGTGATCTCTCACTCTGTCAAATAAATAAATAAAATCTTAAAAAAAAAAAAAAAAGATTTCTCAAACTGTATTCCAGTAGAAACCCTTCAAGACTTTGAGGGGAGTGTTTCCTGAGTGGAGGGGGTGTTCTTGTGACCAAATAAACTTGGCAAATTGGGAAATACTGCACATTGTATTTCCTTTCTGGACAGCCACAATGTACATTACTAAAAACTCTGACAAACTCTGATGAAAAACAGTAACACAGATCACTACCAAAAATTAAAATCTGATTAACAGTTTTTAACCCAATGTTTTCCCAAACTTAAATTTCATTCTGAAACTTCTCTCACCAACAGCCAATCTCTCATAAGACTAATGTTGTACAAAACAGAATTTGTGAAACACTGGTTTAAGTGAGCTTACCTGAAAAAGGGAGAGCCTAATAAGCTTCAGCTATTATAGTTTGTAAACCTTGAAATAAGCACAAATATAGCAGATATAAATAAAATACACAGAAAACGGTATTTTGGTTACTATTTCATCTCTGCTGAGCCGTTTTATCAGAATATTACACACCTCTATCATTTAATAAGCATTTACAGAAACAAGTATTCTAATCTAAAAACACAAGGTGGGAGAAGAGGGAAGAGAAGAGATATGAAAAAAGATTTTAAATAAATTACTATCTATTTCAAGGATTTCAAAGATTTCAAATAAATTACTATCTACAGTACAAAACTTAGATACGTAAGAAAAACTCACACATGAGCACAAGATGAATAGAGAATAAAACCATACTATACAGGGCCAAATGATCTGTAAAGGTCACATTGATGACCTGAGTTCCGTCTCCCTGTCTGGAGAATTCAGAAGTAAATGAACTGGCTGATAACATGCAGCAGAGAGGGAAAGAGTTGTTTACCTAGACTAGGAACTCTTTGCAACTGGCATATAGAATAGGACTCAGCATAATGGGCTATAAAAACTGCTTGTGGAACAAATTAATTCATAATAGATGTTTAGGAGTTATGAACGCTCAGGGGTGGCGAACAGCTGCCATCTCTTATCAGTGAGAGAACCTCAGCTGAAAATGACTCTATGATCCAAGCCAGCATATCTACTGGCGGATTAGAATCAATTACAGTCGATGAATACTTATCTTAAGCATGTTCTTCACGTCTTCAACTGTGATTCTACATTTTGGTCCTTTCCACTTTTCTACTCTTGTTGCCTTTGGTAATATTTTTCCTTTTCCCGAAACAAAGAGTTCTTAGAACTTCACAGCATATATACTTAAAAGCTGACAATGAGTTTGATGTAAAGCTTGAGGATTTGTTAATCATTAACTTGACTTACTAAGCTTGTACTTTACAAGCCGATAACATTTCGTTCTTAACCATTTATTCCTAAGTACAAAAGCAGAAAATACATATCGTGATGTTACATTACCTGAAGCAGAGAGCTACCATATGGTGAACTAAGACCAGGCACCTGGCCAACCAGAAGAGAACAATGTTAAAGAATGGTTACATGCCATAAAGCCCTTGTAAAGGAACGGACTTAAAGACTACAGTCAAAAGGAGAGGTAGGTAGTACAAGGGGAAAAAGAAAAGTCAGAAAAGTCTACACACAGGATCACTGAAAATAAGAGCAAAAGAAAGGGACTTTCTGTCTGGTCCCATTCGCATAATAATGGCATGACTGAAGCCCAAAGAGGTGGAGTGACTTGCCCAGAGTGAAATGATTAGTCACTGAGTCAGGCAGGACCCAGCCCAGGCCTTCCAAGCCCCAGGCTTCTGTGTTGCCACTGTAACAAAGGCCTCCCATCTTCTCTACAAGACTAGTATGAAAAATAAACACTACCCACTGGCCTAACTAAAACTAGAAACCACTAATCAAATTACAGCTCTCAACAACCAGAGTATGTAGGACAAACCATCTCATTTTGTACTATAACATGGTTACTGTCTGGAAATCTACTAAAATCCTCATTAAGCTTTATTTACAAACCTCAATTCTGAAGTACTAAATCAAAATGGTCAGGAAAAAACCAAGACCCTATTAAGGAAAATAAAACTTAATACCATATTCCAAGGAGCACACATTTTAAAGTGAGGCAAATCTGGGTTCAAATCCCAGCTCAACTGTACAATGCCTGTGCGACCTTGGAAAAGGCCCACCACTTTCATTTTCCATCTGGAATGATGCTAGAGAACTACCTACCTTAGAGGTCTGTCCAGCACTCCATAGTATTCAATGGTAATTTTCTCCCCCGATCTATTTTGGGTTTTTGTCTATTTCAACTTTTAACTTCATACAACCACCCCTAAGAAACTTGCCAGCTACATCAAAATGATAAACACGAATAAACACCTTTAAAAAAGGATTAGTGCCAAAGACCATTTAATATGTGAAAATAATCTTTGTAAATGTTAGTGTAAAGGTTCAAAAAAGACATTACTGCATAAAGTATAAAACTTAATTTCTTTCAAGCAAACTAGATAAAGAATGAAGAGAAGCAGGCTCTGAGATCAGTCCCGTGGCTAATAAGTCACACGACCCTGAGCAGGTTGACTCCACTTTGTAGAAAGCCCCACTAGTTACAGCTCAAGGTTCATCACACACTGCCCTAGTAACGGTGGACCTGTGCCCATCTGCAGAAATAGGGTCTCTAAAATTCTCACCTTTCTTCTCCCCTGAAACAGTCTGGCATCAGCAGCATCACAAAACTATGTCCAGCACTTGGTTATGTGCCAGGCCCTGTTCTGAGCATGTTAGATGTAACTACTTTAATTCCGCTACAGTTTTCTCAGATATGGTGTGTATCACACCTGTCCAAGAAATCCAAGCTACAGTGAAGTGGAGGAACTTGCCTAACATCATAGAGGCCACAGGACGGTGAGGGTTCAACAATCCAGGCAGTCTGCTAGTGCTTTAAAGCACTAGTAACAATGCCACTCAGAAGTCAATAAATCCCAGAGTGGGCCTTAACTACAGACATGTAGAAAGAAATGTATTTCTTCTTTGTGCCCAAATACAGCTCATACATAATGCACTGTGGAGGGAGAGAACCATGAGTGACGTGTTCACAGTTCCTTGTAGGAGATCAAGCTACAGTTTGTTAGACAAAGTTATAAAATAGCAACTTAAGATCAAGCTACAAAAGGTATATTTTGTTTCCTGAACATTTTATTAAAATAATCCAAGTGTTGTGATGTTTTTATTATCATACCTCCTTAGTCCTCAAGGAGTGATCTGATGGATAATGTTCCCAAGGAATAATTACATAAAACCAGACTGCTGCTAAATACTGGTTAACTAGACTTTCTCCGTCTTTGTAACCACGCATATGAAAATGCGGATATACATATAAACAATCAAACCCAAACCTACAACACTGTACTTTGAGTATCAAAATCTCAAGTTAGAAATACTGTATCATGTGAACAGGTGTGTGCTGGACACTGCCTACATAAATGGCCAGGCGGTCTTTACCTCCCTCCTTTGGGGCCACTTCACACCTGACTGACCTCCTGCAATTCCCTACATGCCAATCTTCCTTCCTCTACCAGTTTACCATCACAGCTGATAATAAAGCACAATTCTGCCATCCCCTCACCCCTTCTAAAAGCACAGTGGAGCCAGGAGGCTCAGTACGGTAGAGAATCATACCTACATATATGCACACACATAAATCCCAAAATAAAATGCTAATGGCAACAACCTGTTAACCTTTATTCCATTACTATCAGTCCGGCATCTGTCACCCATCTTGCAGTAACTCTTCTCACCATCCTGGAAAGGCCTGAGAAGCAGACGTGGACTTGGAACAAACATTTAACATTTACCGGTCTACTCAGTAGTCTGGTCTACTCCCACAACTGCTGGTAGTAGAAATGTTTGCCTCACTTTGCTCCGCCATCATACTCTGGACTGATAAAGGCAGTGACTAAGGTCCAGTCGGATAGCATCAGAATGATGAGACAACAGAGGAAGAACTCCCATACAGCTCACTTCCTTCTTTAATTAAGGGTGGCCCCAACACCAGTCTTCTTTCCAGTAAAAACCAAACTACAGACTGATGACTAAATTGCTATGCAATTTTTAGGCTACTTGACTTAATCTGTGCTCATACAAATACAAGATCTTTACATCTTTAGAAATAATAAAACAAGTCCCAAGCAACCTAACCTGATAGAGGTGGAATGTGATTTTCTTTCCCACAATTTTATGACACAACAAAGTTTTACCAACATTTTTGCTGTTATCCATACTAATCCACCTAACACATTCCTAGTTCTGGAACACCAGACAACATCCACAAAATAAAATTCCTAGTTAAAAGGAGCAGTGGAAAAGGAGAAAGTATTTTGTAAAACAGAAACACCACCAGGAAGGTAACCAGAAGATACTACCTGAAGAGAAATTCTACCCTATAGTGGATTTTATATTTTGTGTGCTGGAGGTGGATGTGGATTTATGTCTGTATTTTTATGGCAGATGGCAAAGCTGTGACTAATCAATAATCAATCCCTCCTGGAAAAAATACTCTAGGGAGAGCATGGTAGTAATTACAGAAATCTGTAAACTACAAAAGATGGTCAAGGAAAAAACTTTAAATATTCAAAAATTATAAAGGATGCTTTGTGGTATATACATTTGCAATCTAAAAATAAAGATTCAAATAAAACCAAATGATAAAGCTAAACCCCATACCTACATTAGACTTTCCTAACTACTCTTTTACACTAACTTTATGAAAATTTATACAATCTAACTCAACATCTCACTTTATATCCCATTAGAAACAGAAACAGAGAATTAATACATTTAGAATGTAAAGCAAAAGGAAAAAAAAAAAACAACTGGTTTAAGCAAGAACCTGCAGTCTAAAATGCTAATGAACTAAAGTGAACTGTCTTGAAATGGAAAAAAAAAGTCCCTTTAGTTATAGCAGCAAATTATTTCACCAGATTCTGTATTTTACTAATGAACACCAACATAAAAACTACATGTAGCCTGCATCTTTGTGACGTCATGATCAAAAAGTATTAACCTATATAGACAGCCCTGGTATAAAGATATTTTTTAGAGGTGGGAGGGCAGGGAGGGTAAGGTGGGATGGGGAGGTGTATCACCGGGTATGGGAGATACTACACCAGATAAGAAAATCTATTTAAAAACTACATCTACTTGGGGCGTCTGGGTGGCTCAGTTGTAAATGTCTGCCTTCGGCTCAGGTCATGATCCCAGGGGTCCCGAGATCGAGCCCCCCTCCCACCCCCCCCCGCCCCGCATACAGCTCCCTGGTCAGCAGGAAGCCCGCCTCTCCCCCCTCTCACCATGCCTCCCTCTGTCAAATAAAAAAAATCTTAAAAAAACAATGTCATCCCCCCAATTTACCAGAATTTATGAACCTTTCCCAATTTGATGACAACCCCCCCCCCCCCCCCCGAAAAATAAGGCCTCTCATCAATCAGCAATAGGATCTAAATCCTACAAATAATAAATATACTTCAAACAAGGCACCTTTAGAAACAGTTCGGCCAGGGCGCCTGGGTGGCTCATTGGTTAAGCCACTGCCTTAGGCTCAGGTCCTGATCCTGGAATCCCCGGATCGAGCCCTGCATCAGCCTCCCAGCTCCCCGCGGGGAATCTGCTTCTCCCTCTGACCTTCTCCCCTCTCATGCTCTCTCTCACTCTCTCTCTCAAATAAAAAAACAAATAAATACACCTTTAAAAAAAAGTTCAGCCCACAGCAGCAGTTATTAAACATGACTACTGCATGTTATCGGAGATAAATGCAACCTTGTCAGAAAAAAGGAATACACTTAAGACTTCCCTTACTTGGGTAAAAATATTTTACATAAAGACACTTTATGTAAAACGTAATACTTAATGACAAAAAACTTGAATAAAATTTATATATATATATGTACATATATATATGCAGTTTTTATTTCATCATGCAAGGAAAAAATAAGTATAAGAAGACAAAAGGAAATATGCAAAACCAAATCTAAGTGGTAAGATTACAGAAGATAATTT
This sequence comes from Enhydra lutris kenyoni, assembly GCF_002288905.1. Classification (NCBI taxonomy): domain Eukaryota; kingdom Metazoa; phylum Chordata; class Mammalia; order Carnivora; family Mustelidae; genus Enhydra; species Enhydra lutris. The sequence goes on along the minus strand of NW_019154085.1, from coordinate 39,017,553 downwards.
TTAAAAATTTCCCAGTACCTCTTGCACTTTGTAAGTTTTTTAACTGAAAAAAGTTGACATTCACTCATCATATAAACAAACAACAAACAAGTGTTTATGAAACTAACATGGGTTCTGAGCTGCTTCCACAAATCATATATTCTAGACTTTGAGTAAAGCTAATTATCTGCTAGTAATTGGGGAAAAATGTACAAAATCAAGCTAGATTTTCACTTCTCACTCTCCCATATTTATGTAACTGAAAATAAAGAAATGTTTACCTTTCTATAAAAAGTTTCTATGTCCAACTTGCCATCCCAGAATGCTAGTAACAATCTGATTTTTTAAAATCATCAATTTAGACTGCTTTACAAAATGCCATTTCGAAAAAGTTATGATCAACTCAGTAATTCCAAAGTGTAGCCAGCTAATACACCGTGGGAGAAGTTTTGATGCATTTTAGTGAACCGCACCAACAGAATTGCCTTATGTGCAAAGAGCTTATTTTAAACGCATCTTTCCATTACCTCTTAAGAGCATGATATCTAAATGAAGCTTTTTGCAAAAGGTACTTTGCTTAGCCTGGACATGGATTTATTTGTAGCTGTCAAAATCGATCTCAAACTGCTTTATATTCAAGGCACAGAACGTCAACTCTTCACTGGGCCTCCTTCTCTTTCTTTCACAGGACGGCCTTAATATCTCCTAGCTTAAATTTCCGGGCTCATGAGTCACTGAGTAATGAGCTCTAAGTTTACCTAGAATGCCACTCAAATAGCTCCTCTACAATATTCAATGGTCTGGCCCCCCAATACCTCTGTAGCCTACCCTTAACTCCCCAACATGACCACAGACAACTGAATTATCCACTATTTCTAGACTATGCCTTTTTATCTTTGTCCTCTAGTTTGCTGTCCCTCCTCATACCGTCTCTTCCCCATCCGTCCTCTCCCAAACCCCACCGGGCCTTCAAGACCCAGCTTGGCACCGCCTCGCCAAGGAAGTCTTCCAGATCTCTGCTAGGCGGAAGTGATCGATCGGTACGGTTATCCCCGGGTGTCTTTCTAGCACTTTGTAGTTCTTTCACAGGACTTATCACCTCTTTTCTGGTATCGAGGTTATTTGCGTACTGGTCTTATCTCCCACACCAGAGCGTAAGCTCCTCGGGGGAGGGGACCTTGGGCCCCGGTTCCCCTTAGAATCCCTCTGGCGCGGACCGACTATAGCGCCCGCACGCAGTGCAGCGCTCGGCTTGGTTCAACCGAACTCAGGAACACTCCGGCCGCACAATTCCTAACCAGAAGTCAGTTAGGCATTTTCCCCAAATGAAGATCACAAAAGATGCTGCCTGCCTCCCCACAGCAGGAAGTTTACCAGGGGCCAGGAGTGAGGCGGCCAGAGCCGTGTGCGATGGGAGTGACAGCTGGCCCGACCCGCACCTCCCTGCTCACCCGAATCCGGCCGCGGACGCCCCCAATCGCCAGCTGTGCCAGAGAACCGCGAGGGGTGGCAGGGGAGCACCGGGCGTCCAGAGCCCCGGCCGCAGACCGCTGGGCGCCGCGCCGGAGGGGACTAGGAGGGAAAGCTCCGCAAGGGGCCCGGCCCGGGCCGAGCCGAGCCGAGCCAAGCAGGGAGGGCGGGCCACGCGGGCCCGCCGCCTCCGCCACCGGAGAAAATGGAGGCAGCCCGGGACCCGATGACGGGCCGGGGCAGGCGGAAGCCAGGCGGGCGTCTGCGCCGTGAGCAGGGCCGGGCTGGGGGGTCACTCACCGGGCTGGGCCGGGCGGCTCCCTCTCCGCCTCCGCGTCGTCGCCGTCCCCGTCCTCGGCCGCCGCCGCCTCGGGCTGCTCGCTGGGTCCCCGCGGCGCGGCTCGGGCGCTCGGCCCCTCCGTTGTCTTCCGCCTGCTCCTGCTCCCGGCGACCGACTCCCGCGGCGGCGGCGGTAGCTGCGCGGGCGGACGGCGGCCCAGGGGCTCCCGCGGCGGCCGCTGCACTGCTGCGCTCACTCGCTTGGGCTGCGGCTGCGGCTGCTGCTGCGGGACCAGGCGCCGCCTTCGCCTTCGCCGGCTGCTGGAGGATCAGTCTCTCCCAGGCCTCGCCGCTCCCCGCTCCCGGCCCGAGCCCGGCTTTGACGTACGCACTGCGCAGCCGCGGAGGGCGCGACGTCGGGCGGTGCCGCAACGCCCCCTGCGGCCTCGGGCGCACCCCAGCGGCCGGGCGGACTCGCGACAGCGGAGTCCGCGCCTAGGCCGAAGCGGGAGGGGACGCAGAGAAAAAGCAGCAGCGGGAGCACGGGAAGGTATGTATGGGGGGGGGGGGGGGGGGGGGTGTTCTTTCACCTGCCGCTTCAGTGTTGGTGCTCAGCCTTCCTTGGCTGTCTCAGCACTCTTCCTGGAAGAATCCTACGTCCGCCTTCTACGACCACTTCCTCAACCGTTAACAAAGCTTTATTTTTTCTAAATGCCAGGGGCCCACTTTGTGTAGACAGAGTCTTTCATACTTGCGAGGGACAGGTAACTCTCATGTAGTATCCTCTGAGCCAGAGTGCAGAAAGTGATGGGATGATCCAGATTAATAGGACTCAACAGTCTGGATTTAAACTCCAGCTCCACGATGTGGTCTCCAATGGATTATTTCATGTCCCTGTGCCGGGTTTCCTTACACACACACACGCTACGTAGAAATGCCATGCATATATATTTTTGTTTCACTCTGTTGCTTTGGTTTAATTTGTAATTGAACCGGGTATTTTCGAGCATCTACTGTGTGCCGCTATTCTAAGCGGCAGGACAGTGAACAAAGCAGTCCCCGCTCCTGAGACATGCCAATAAATAAACCAACACATATAGGACATTGGGTGGTTTCTGGTGCTATGGAGACAAACAGCACAGACTAAGGAGGGAAGAGAAGGGAAGACACTGTTAGTTACAGCGCTCCTAAGGGGAGCAGCTACGTGAAGAAAGCAGGTTGTGAGCTTTCTATATGGAAAGGCAGAGGGAACAGCAAGGATGAAGGCCCTGAGATGGGACACCAGGAAGCCCAACAAGGCAAGCGCACTGAGGGAGGAGAGAGGGGAAAATAGGAGGAGAGAAGGGGGAACCAAACAGAACAAAGTGAGGACTTTGGTTTTCACTCTGCATGAGATGGGAAGCTATTTGGAGGGTTTCAAGCAGAGAAAGGCCGTGGTCCGAGCCTTCAAAAGGCTGTAAAGACCAGCCTGAAGGGCCTGTGGGTTTCAGCCAAGATACTGGTTAGAAGGCCTTTGAAATAATCCCGTCAAGAGAAGACAGGCTCAGCCCTGGGTGGTAGCAGTGGAAGAGGAAAGAAGTGGTCAGGTTTTAGACACATTGAAAAGGTAGAGCTTACAGATTTTTGCTGATTTCCAAACTTTTTTGGTTTTTGGCTTTTCAAGCAATTGGAAGATACAGTTGGTGAAATGAAGATTTAAACAGAAGCAGAAAGGAAGGGAGGAACTCTATACATCTGAGGCCATATTAAGTTTGAGCTGCCTGTTAGACACCCAACTAGGAAACTGGATATAGAAATCTGGGGTGTGGGGGAGAGGTCCAGGCTGGAGATAGAACTTTGGGAGCCCTCAGAATAGGTAAAATCTCAGGACTCAGTGAGGTCATTTAGGGAGTATTAGTGAAGTGCGGGGGCCGGGGATGAGCCTGAGACCCCCTGATATTGAGAGGTCAGACAGGAATATAACAAGGACCCAGCAAAAGATTCTGAGGAAAGGAGCCAGGGTGGCAGTGAGAAGAAAACATCACATGCTGGAAGACCAGGGATGGACTCGTGCCACCAAATGTAGCCAGTAGTTCAAGTAAGGCTAGTGTTGGTAATTGGACATCAGTGTCAGTTACCACATAGGTAACTAGTGGCCTTGGTAAGTGCCATTGAAATAGAGGTGGGTGGGAAAGCCTGCTTGGCATGGTCTCTAGAAAGAATGAGACCTAGAAAGAATGGGGCTCTAGAAAGAGACCATGACCATTTTTTCATGAAGTTTTGCTCTAAAGGGGAGCAGAATCAGGGTGACAGTTGGAGGGGAATGTAGGGTCAAAGCAGATTTTTGTTTTGTTTTTAGAATGGAAGTGCCAATGTGAACAATTTAGTAGCAAGGAAAAATTCGATAATGAAGGTATGTGGGGCGGAGGGACATTTTCTGGAAAGCCATCCTTGAGTGAGCAAGAAGAGAAGGCAAGGGTACTAGGGTACCTCAGGTACCAGCAAGGCCGATGTTCACAGACAGTAACAGAGGGCAGGCGAGGTGTGGGCATAGAGACAGGGAGCCGGATGGATGAGGTACCAGAACGTGGGGACTTGTCCTTCTGAGAGCTTCTATTTTCTTAGGGAAACAGGAAGCAAGGTCATCAGTTTGGAGTGTGGAGAGGGAAGAGGTGTCAGAAACTTGAGGGAAGAGGAGAAGGCGTAAAGAAGGATCAGTCAGCAGGGTGGTTCTGTGTTTTCACTGGCCACATTTGGCTGAGCAGGTGCAGGCAAAGGAAGGTGGGGAGTAGGATTCCACCGGGGTTATTTTTGTGGAGAGAGAAAGGGAAAGGAAGGAGAGGTATGTATATGCAAGGAAGTAATATTGTACAATGACCAGCTGTTGAATCCAAGCCAGATGAGAGGGGGTGGTGAGCCAATTGGGCTGACGGGAGGTGGGGGCAGTGGTAGAGGAGAGTCCCTGTAAACCTGCTGGAATCCATGGAATGATGGGCAGAAATTGTTGGAATCAGCACAGGAAGGGGGGTGAGCTGGAAAGAAAGAGGTGCTGGTGGTGGGAGAGGCAGGTTGCTTGCAGTGAGATTATGTGAGGCATAGTTCTCAGTAAATGCAAGGCCTGGGGCAGCTTCTCAGACCATGATGTCCACGGGCATTCTGGGAAGATCTTGTCGAAATGCGGTTACTGATGGCATTGGCCTGTGGCGGGGGTGGGGGGGGGTGGTCCATGATCCCACATTTCCAGCAAGTTAGGGTGGGATGGGGAGGATGCTGATTAGTCTTACTCTTATTAGTAGCCTTGATACCAAACCTCAGTTAATCTAGTATACACACACACACACACACACACACATACAGAAAACTAGATTAACCTTGTTAGTGAACAGGTACAAGAAATGGCAGCACGTTAAAAGTAAAGTCCACCCTAACCAAGGACAGTTTATGCCAAGCATATTAGAAGCTCATTAGAAGAACCATAGCTGTTGAGGGGCTGTCTCTGCTCAGAGAGACATAAGCTGACAAGAAATCCAGAGCAAGCCTTGGACTTGGGGAGTGCCTGATTCCTGGAGCTGTCTCTTTGCTTTTCTCTGGTAATGGTGGAAGGGAGATGCCCAGCAGTCTCAAGTGTGAGAACTACAAGTTTTATCTAAGTTTGAAACTTTGTTTAATAAGGACTTTACCTCACAGCAATGTGTGTGTGTGTCTGTGTGTGTCTGTGTCTGTGTCTGTGTGTGTGTTTAAAGCCAAGAGTTCCTTTTAATTGTAGGCCCAAAGGGAAAAGGAAGCCTTTAGTGTGCTCAATTTCCACAAAAACAACTGAGGAACCAATTTCCCAAAAAAAATAAAAGAATGCATGGGGTTGATAATCCCCTATGCAGGGGTTTGATTCCTTTCTTTTAAGGGTCAGATCAGGTTTCCAGATTAATCTCTTAACTGGGATAAAGCCACTGCAACGGCAAGATGGCAGAAATTTCTGGAGCCAGGGTTTGTAACAAATTCTGAAGCCCAGTGGAAGGCGTCATGACATTTGACTGCTTGAATTTATGCTGGGAGACACCCTCTGTGTCCTTCTATGGAGCCTTCTGGAAAGCCCTTTCTACTAATGTATTTCTTTGTAGGCACAACCTCTTTCTGGGAAATTCCTCTACCCCTTCATCTTGAAACCCCCTTCACAGAGGGTCTCCCCCACCCCCACCTTCTAGTGCAGCATCCGCAGATCTCAGGGTCCTAAGGCGGGGTCCTCATGTTTAAGGAAAACCAATCAGTGATGGTCCTGTGTAAATGTCTTGTCACTTTTATTTCCTTTCCTCTCCTCCACTGAAGTTGGATCATCAGAGGAAGGCACCTCCCTCCCTTCATCACACCATCTGTGAAAGGACTTTGAAGCCTGACTCACAGCTTCCTCCCCACCCCACCCAGTGCCTGACTTCTCTCGGGCAACATTAGTGCCACTCATCTAATATGTTGGACCATAGTTCCCTCGTATCATCCTCCCTGGTGACCTTCACTTCCTTTCCACTTCATCAGCCACTTAATTGGCCCTACCCTGGTCTCTGCAGTGGCCAGACTCTACCTTTGAAGCTTGACATTTGTGACTTTCCTGGGTAACTGCTTCTCCCATGCACCTACCCTCTCCACTCCCTCAGACCCACCAGACCTGCTCTAAATCTCATTGAAACCTTATTTATTCAACAGATATTTTTTGAAAGCACATAATTACTGGACATAAGCAGTGGTAATGAGACGTTGAACAATGCAGAGTCCCTGCTCTCAACGATCTTGGAGTCCGGGAGAGACACACAAGTAAACAGGCAGTTACAGAAGGCTGAGACATGGGGCATGAGTAAGAGTTAGGCCATTGAAGATGGAGATAAATGTTTGGGAAAATCATGCAAACACCATAAAAACAGGAAAGCATGGTAAATTTAGGGAAGTGCATGGGAATAGCTCAGATATAGAGCTTAGTTTTAAAAGAGAAATTTGTTTTAAAGATTTTTATTTATTCAACAGAGAGAGAGAGATCACAAGTAAGCAGAGAGGCAGGCAGAGAGAGAGGAGGAAGCAGGCTCCCCACTGAGCAGAGAGCCCGACACAGGGCTTGATCCTAGGACACTGAGACTATGACCTGAGCCAAAGGCAGAGGCTTAACCCACTGAGCAACCCAGGCGCCCCAGAAGAGAAATTTTTTATTGCTATTTTTTCCTCCACTTTATTGAGAAATTATTGACACATAACATTTGTAAGTTTAAGGTGCACAGTGTGATGATTAGACACGTGTGTATTGCAAAATGGCTACCACAATACAGTTAATGAACATCTTTTACCTTGAATAATGATTTGTGTGTGTGATGACAACATTTAAGACCTAGTCTCTTAAAAACTTTCAAGTATATATGTATAATACAGTATTGTTAATTATGGTCACCATGCTGCACATTAGACCCCCAGATCTTGTCTATCTTGTAGGTGGGAGTTTGTATCCTTTGACCATCTCTCCATTTCCCCCATCCAAAACCCCTGGCAACCATCATTCTACTCTCTATTTCAAAGGGCTCAGCCGTTTAAGATTCTGCATTTAAGTGAGAACATACAGTATTTGCCTTTCTCTGCCTATTTAATTTAGTGGAGGACCCTTGAGGTCCATCCATGTTGTTACAAGTGGCAGGATTTGAGGAGGGGAGTTGGCACCAGATAAAGTTGGAAAGATAATCAAAGGTCCACAGGACAGCTAAGTAGGCTGGGTTTCAACAGGAAGGCAGTGGGGGTGAGTTGGGAGGAGTGGGCACTGAGACTTGAAGCCATGGAATGGTGAGCTCAGATTTGTACTTCTCAGAAACAACACTCTGACACTCTGCACACTGCGGATGGGAAGAAGGCCAGATTGGAGGTAGTGGGATCAGTAGGAGGCTGCTTTCATCCTGGAGAGGGAAAAACGGGGCCTCAGCTAAGATGGTGGCAGGGGCCCTGGAGGGGAATGAATCAGTTAGAAAAAAAATAGTTTTTAGAAGGTGGTACTTGGTGACTTGATGGATATAGATGGGGAGACCATAGGATGAAAAGCAGGCTTTTGACATGAGTACCCGGTTAGACAGTAGGGCTATTTGCTCAGATGGACACCATCTAGGAGCCATCAGAGGATAGGAGGAAAATGACAAGCACATTTCCAGAGAGAGGCTAGGCAACAGTCCAGAGCTACTGGGGGATCAAGTAATACAAGGCATCAGTTGGATGTGGCAATGGGAGGGGCTTTTGGTGACCTTGGAGAGAGCTCTACCAGTGGAGGGATGGGTGAAGAGACCTGCAGATGGCAGTGGGTTTAAGGTGTGAAGAAGAGATAAAGTATGGGAGTAATAAGCACAGGTAGCACTTCTAAGACAGGAAGGTGGAGAAGAAGGGCTGGTCAAGTGAGGGCCTGAGGGGAGCAGAAATGAGCATGTTTAAATGCTGATGGGAAGGAACCACTAAAGAAGAAGCTAAAGGTGCAAGAAGGAGAAATTATCAGATACCTTGAGGTCCTTCCATTGGGAAGAGGCTTTATGGGCACAAAGAAGGGAGGCTTCTTCTTTGCCATAGAGAAAAAAGAGGAGAGAGGTCTAGGGAAAGGATGGCTGAGTGAAATAAGGGGGAATTTTGGGAACTAAGCTATGCAGGATGTGTTTTGTTAAGGAAAAAGAGTGGTTTTGTCCTAAAGGAAAACGGCTGGTTTGTTTGAATGAGAAACAAGAAAGCATAAGATATAAATGGAATGGATATTGAAAGTTTTTTTTATTAACATATAATGTATATTTTCCACAGGGGTGGATATTGAAAGTTATAGAAGGTTCTAGAAAAGAGAATTTTATCTGTTATGGTTAAAGCTGGCTGGATGGATTTATTTGTAAGATTTTCAAAAAGAGCTTTGGCATCCAGTAGGGTTGATGGGAAACTAGAATTTGGTTTCCTCTGTTAAAGTGAGAAAATTATTGGTCTGCCGTTCATAAGAAGTTTGTGGTAGATCAAACAATGGCCCCCTAATGATGGCCGCAACCCAATCCCAGGAACCCATGAATATGCTATTTTACATGGCAAAAGGAATTTTGCAGATTGAATTGAGGACCTTGAGATGGGGGAGATTATCCTGGACCACCCCCTGGGCTCAGTGTAATCACAAGGGTCCTTACAAGAGAGAGGCAGGAGAGTCAGAATGAGGAAAAGCCATATAACAATGGAAGCAAAGGGACATTGAAAGATAAAGTGCTGCTGACTTTGAAGATGGAGGAAGTGGCCTTGAGCCAGGAGTGAAAAGGACCACTCAAGGGTGGAAAAGGCAAGGAAATAGATTGTCTCCTAAAGTCTTCAAGAAGAACTCTCTTTGCTGACATCTTAACTTTGAGACTGATTGTGGACTTCTGACCTCTAGAACTATAACATAATATATTTATGTTGTTTTAAGCTCTTTAATTTGCAGTAATTTGTTGGAGCAGCAATAGGAAACAAATACAAGGTTGTTAGATGATTCTTTACCTTCTGTGTAGTTTGCTTAGGTAACAAAGATTGTGTGCTTTACCAGAACCTTCTATGGTTTATGCTGACTTTCTGATGACCTTGATTATGTAAAAAAGAACAAAATTCTTTCTCTTGAGAAGGAGCTACAATTCTTTACAATCATGTTACCCTTTCTGTTTATTTTTTAAATCCTTTAAAATAAGTAGCCAAGTACTATTTCTCAGGAATGGTGGTTCCTGCCTTATTCAGTTATTCAAATCTCCTGACAACTTTTGATGTTTTGCTTGCCCCCAAATTGATCCTGAGTGATAGCTTTTGCACCTACCACTGTCTTTGAGATTTCCCAAAGGAAAAACCATACATGATTTGTTCTTTCATTTTGTAAGAAGAGAAATGCTAAGAAATATTTGGGTTTATCTAACAGTTGCTATTGATGAGTTGTGTAGGAAGAGATGGGGCCTAGCCTGTCCCAGGTTAAGTAGGTAATAGGTAGTTGCATTCAGATTTCCAGAACTGTGCGTTGTGTGGGAAATTGCCAGAGCTTTGCCGATGACCTCACTGGCCCTGACGTTTCTTGGCACTGCTGTAGCTGAGCGTAGCCAACCATAGTAGATGTTGTCAGTCAGAAAGTCAGCAGGGTCTCCAAATGGTAACTCACTTACAACTTCCTTCATTTGAATCTAACATCTTCTGGCGGTGGGGGGGTGGGGAGGCAGTTTTTCCACTAGATGTCCTATCACCTAACTGTGGAGTTATATTCATATGTACATATTTAGAACTTATTCCGGGAACGCTTGGGTGGCTCAGTCGGTTAAGCGTCTGCCTTTATAAGTTAGGTATAATATCTGCTCCTCTTTGAAAATAGAGTTAGTCATGGTGTTAATATTTTGTCTACAAGGCTTTCTGAATCAAGTTTATTTTTCAATATTATTAATAACCTTGTAAATGATCAAATGTCCTTGTCAGTTGTCCTGCTTCTGTTATGAACACCCAAGAGATCTTACACTTTAGAAAATTGTCAGTGGGGCGCCTGGGTGGCTCAGTCGGTTAAGCCTCTGCCTTCTGCTCAGGTCATGATCTCAGGGTCCTGGGATCGAGCCCCGAATTGGGCTCCCTGCTCAGTGGGGAACCTGCTTCTCCCTCTGCCTCTGCTGTGTCCCTGCTTTGCTCTCTCTCTTTCTCAACAAGATAAAATCTTTTAAAAAAGATCTTTAAAAATATATTTTAGTATTTGACAGAGAGAGAGACAGCGGGAGAGGGAACATAAGCAGGGGGAGTGGGAGAGGGAGAAGCCGGCTTCGGGCCAGCAGGGAGCCTGATGTGGGGCTTGTTCCCAGGACCTTGGGATCACGACCTGAGCTGAAGGTAGACGCTTAATGACTGAGCCACCCAGGCAACCCTCAAATAAATAAAATCTTAATTTTTTTTTTAAACAGAAAATTGTCAGTAATAGGTTAACCACAGCCATTTTATTTTGTCATGTGCAGATAGTTTTTTTGTTTTCCTCTGATGCTTCCCCGAAAGCACGGGCAGTCAGCCACAGACTAGAGCGATTGTCACTGAAGCACTCTCGATTGCCTTGCAGCTGGCCTTTCCCCCAGAATCTGAAGAAGCTCTGTGAGCTGAAGCCCCATAACTTGGCATTAACCTCAAGGGACCCAGCACTGCAGCAGACCATGCATGGGCTAGAATTCTCCCTGAACCAGCTGCTGCTGGGTCACTAGGGAAGTCTGACAAAATGCTTGGGTCACACGTGCTTTTGAAGACTTTGGACAATGCCACCAAGAGCATGGCCATCTTAGCGTCAAGCAACTCAGTGATATTGCTGGGTTTTTCTTCTGTGGACCTCTGGAATCCACTGAACTGGTTAATTCTCAAGGTTCAACTCCCGGCTCCTTACTCTGATACCACTACTATAGCATTATCTCTCTATTTCAGGCATCCCTCTTTTAAGATGTCGATCCTTAGGACCTTAAAACCACCGACCTTTGCCCCACTTCTTAAGAGATGGCTCACCAATTTTGCAGGAATGACACCAGCGAGAATCCTGGAGGGACTATTTCCTAAAAGGCCTTGCTTTATCCCACTCAGGAAGTATAATGACCACCTCTGAGTTATTCAGTAACAATATTCTTCTTGAACAAAATGTGGTTCTGACAATGTTGAACTTCATCTGAGCCCTGTGCAGCCTCAACCATGAAGCCTCCCCTCCCCTACTTTGTGGTGGAAATGTGAATGGGAAACCAGCTAACCACAAAGGACCACACTGCCCTGAGTGTTTCCAAGAGAGCTCTCATCTCCAACCTTTCTTGTGACTCCCATAAGACTCCAAGATTGCCCCCTTGTTTACCCACCTCTGTAAAATTCCAGGCCTCCTTCCTTTTCTTTGAGGTGTTCTTCACTAACATGCTTTTTACCAAAATAGCCAGAATAAAGAAGTCTCTTCTTAAACAACTTTTTAAAGGATTTTATTTATTTATTTGAGACAGAAAGATACAGAGAGAGAAAGAGAGAGAGAGAGAGAGAGAGAGAGATCAAGCATGAGCAAGGGGAGATACAGAGAGATAGGGAGAAGCAGACTCCCTGCTGAGCCAGGAGCCTGATGTGGGGCTCGATCCCAGAATGCTGGGATCATAACCTGAGCCGAAGGCAGACGCTAAACCAACTGAGCCACGCAGGCGCCCCAAAGCTCTCTTCTTAATTTTCAGGTGAATTTTGCCTGTCGCAGCTCCAGGGAGGACCCCCCGCTTTGGTGGCAGCCAGTGCATCACCCCTGATTGTCCTCCTGAGGCAAAACCACATGCACCCTGAGGCTTTGTTCAGCCCCCCGTGACTTAACCCTGTGGGCATCCACCTTTCAACAGCTCAAGACATGAGTGAACTGAGAGAAGGACATGTGGCCCCAGATACCTTGGGTCCTGGTGGAGTTGTGGAAGGGGGACAGGAAGAAATCAGTCTGACATCTTCCTGAGCTCGGCCAGGCATAGACACACTCCCAAAACAGGAAATGCTATTGTGACATCTGAGGTCCCAGCCCAGAAAGGTGCCGGGCAGAGCACAGGTGTCACTCAGGTCTGGGGAGCTGTCTGAGTGGCCACTATGAAGGTCAAGGGTGAGCCTGAAAGTTAGAAATGCCAGGGGCCAGCTCTATAAGCTGGGGTGGGGGGGAGAGGGGAGACCCCAAAGAGAGAAAGTCCAGGGGATAAGACTGGCCAAAAAATAAAAATAAATAAAAAGAATAAATAAAATGTAAGCCTTTAGCCAACCCTGACCCCTCTCATTCCTCTTCTTGTTGGGGGAGTGTGGGGGTAGGCAGGGAAGGCTCCACTTCCCTGGGTAGAATGTGCAGAGTCAGGGGTGTCTGAAGGCAGCATGTGACAGGAGCCACTGCCTCTGCAACTTTACAGCAACCAGAAAGTGGCCTTCCCAACTGCAGCAGGGACATGTCACCGAGAAGGGTGAGACATCCAGATGATGCCACCATTGTGCAATTATCTCTCTTGTAGCCTGAAGGCTCTAGACATTTGTGGTAGGTTTTCCTCTGACGTGCCAGAATCTGATTCCCCTGAGTGAAGCAAGCATGTCTGGAGTGAGGTCCCGGGGGCCATTGATAACTGGGGGGTCCCCGGGAATTCTCAGGGTCCTTGCACATTCTCTGTGCTGTCCTCCAGTGGAGCGTGGTCCCTGGGACTGGGGAGACATTTCACAGTGCTGGAAATTGGAACTTCCTGTGCAAAGTGTGTGTTCTGGGTCATATAAAGACTGGCAAAGTCAGAAAACTCATCAGAGGCAGAGAATAGGTCATGTCTGACGTGTAGGCAGTGGTCATATTAAAAATATTTAACGACTAGAACTACACAAGCACCTACCGAGCAGGATGGATTCTGGCTGAAAATCAGCTCTGTGTATAGCACTGTAGGACTTATTTTTAGGCTCACTTTTTAAAAACAAAAACAAGAGACAGAAAAAGGGATTGGGTGCATATTAAGCTTTGAACTATGCCTCCAGAATTGAGGTGCCGACTGAGGCACAGTGGGTTAGAACCTGACCTTGGTGAGTAGCGACTATGATGGCTGGAAGCGGAACTGGTCCAGGAGATCACACTTGTCGTCTTGATGATGATCCATAACACCAGCAATTCAAGAGGCCAAGACCATCACAGAGTCCAGTTTTTCAGGGGGTCCTGATATCTGAGATGGATAAAGAAAGCTTCAGGGTCTTTCTGGGCCTCACCTTGACTTTGAAGCATGTTCTGCCAGAAGACCTGACATCTGGATTCTTCTGTGTTGGCATCCTGGCAGCAAGCCATACCTGTGCTCTGGCTTTTCTTCAGAGAACATGCTGGAGAGGTCTCCATGGTAGAGCAAGTCTCCTCTATTCTCTGCACCCCCAGGACTTGGTCCAGGGGCTGCCGATTGCAAGTCTTTTGCTGGTGTCTGATCATAGCTACAATTTTTTTCATAATAGAGGATCTTCCTCAAGTTAGGGTGCCCTCAGTGGCTGCTATGGTATGGGATGGTATGACATGGTTTTTGTTGAGTGGTTACCTAGGCTAGTTGTTTGAAAATGCCAATCACTGAAGGTCAAGTGTCTACTCCAAGTGGCCAGAACTGAGTTTGCCTGTCTCTTAGAGTTCTTTCAATCCACAGCAGTTAGACTTCAAGGCCCACCAATGCCTGTTTCCATTGAGTTCGTCTCTCCAAGCCATGAAGCCCCAGGACATGGATTGGCTTCACACAAAACTGGAGTCTATGAAAAACAGGCGTAAGAGCAGAAGTTTCCTAGCAACATGGTGGGCCCGTATACATGGTTGGGAGGCTTCTACATCAGGCAGACATGGGTGGGCTGAGTTAGGATAGCTTTGGATGAGGGCAGTAGAGAGAAAATCCATGGTTTCCTGAGGAATTTTTGCTCACTTTGGGGTCCAAATAATAGTCCTTTCATGTCGAAGGGGTCCATTGACAAGGTGGTAATGGAAAAGTGAGTTTTGGGATACCTACAGTAAACAGAAAATTTTTATTATTCGAATAGGTTTGCTGATTACAGAAACCTGGTCAAGTTAACCTCAAGTATTTTGAATATGTGTATGGGGGAGGGGATGCCAGCCAAGGGTTTGCGGTTAGGTGGGGTTTCCAGCAGGGTTTTTGGGTAGCAGTTGAGGAGCTGGTGGGCACACTCTTAGCAGCGTGGGGCGGGGGGGGCAGTAGCTGGGACTCATCTGTGCCGGCTGGCTGTCCATACTGGTATGGGACCAGAGTTCAGAAGGCTCTTTGACAGACTGCAATCTGTCATGACAAAGACGATAGTACCTGCAATCCCATAGGTAGCCAGATCCTCTCTGCCTGGGGTTTTAAGGGTGGAGGGTTGGGTCTTAATTCCTGATGAATGATATTATCCTTGGTGGGCTGGCAGGGGTAGATGCAAAGGAGCATCTCTTAAGCTGAGGAATGTGCCATGCATGGTTCCCATCCCTTGGATGGTTTGCCCATTTGGTGGTGAGGATGTGTGAGTGTGAAATGCACACAGGTGAATGAGCCTGTGTGAGCATAAGTGCGAATGTGTGTACCTGTGAGGGAGGTATGGCAAGAGGACTGCCTATAATACCTACATAGGAAGCCACTGACTCACCCCAGGCAGTGCATGCTGAGCTGGTCAGGAAGGCAGGAAGAGGGAGGGCTCTATTAACCCATTGTCTTCTCCCCAGTTCATTCCTTACCAAAAAAAAAAAAAAAAAAAAAAAGAGTTTGGGGTGCCAGGTGGGATAAGCCCCAGCCAGTAGGGGCATCCCTGACCTCCCACAGAACGGTGATCAGTGACCTCTGCCAGTGTGTGCAGTGGCTTACCTTCTGGAAGAAGTGAAAGGATCTGGGGACCAGGACCATCCAGGCCGACACTCCAGCAGCAGCCTTGGCGGGAGTTCAGCCTTCTCGAGATTCTGCTACAGTGGAAGAGAGCCCGGGGAAGCTGCCAGTCACTGTGGCTTAGTTCCACTCCTTCCAGAAAGGATTGTTCAGACCTAGAATGGTGCAGAAAATAGGCTCTTTCCAGTCCAAGCATAGCCTGGATGACAGCACTCCATGGCACGTGCCCGAGTTGGTGCAGCTAGGACACAGCGGATGGACTTGGCACTTGGCCTCCACTCGCCAGCAGGGACCCCCCAAGGAGGAGCTACAGTATCTCCAGCTATTTTAGGATCAAGCAGAAGATGCTATTTGTACTGTCACAGTGTCTGAGGAACGGTACATAAGGCACATAAAATGTGCTGGAGATGGCCCAGATCAGATTTATCAAACTGAAGCTTGATTTCTTCGCTGAGGATCCGTGTCTGTAGTCACAGTCTCTGTGCAGCTTCTGCCCACCCCAGTGCCTGCGGCCGTACGGTTCCAAAGCCTCTGCACCCTCTCCCAGCCATCCCCAGCATCGTGCAAATCCACTTTCAGCCGTTTCTAGAACCAGAGGAGAGATAGGTACTGACTAAGCAGTAAACAAGTTTCAAATTAAGAGATAAAAATTACTTTCAAGAAATATAGAGTATCAACAGTGTAACATCTTCGTTAAGTGTCTATTGTCTGTGCGTAAGCCTGGGCTGACCCCAAGGGTCCTGTTGGCCAGCCCCATTTTTTTGTGATTTCACCACAAACCACCCCAGAACACAGGCCAGGTTATGGGTAGATGAGATACTGCTAAAAACATAAAATCCCATTGAGTTCGCTGATAATCATTGTGTGCCCCCATCAAAAGTACCAAGCAAATTAACCCTAACACTATGGAATGTTTTCAATTAAAATTACATGAAAACAGCCCAGTTTCCATCTCAGTGTTTCAAATGTAAGTTCCATCACAGACTGTTTTGACAAAAATTATCTCTAAAGAAAAGGCATCTTGATTAAATTAAAGGACAAATGACATCATAGACATTATTTATAAACATGTTGTTACTTGCCAAGCTATCTTATGATCAAAAACTCAGTTCTGCATTTTTGTATGATCTGTATTTTCTGAATTTAATTCTGTCATACAGCTGTATACTTTCTTGAGCAGAATTTGCCACACTTATATAATCGTATAGTTAATTATAAGCAAAATGGAGCATTTTCAAATGAGTTCTATTCAGCCATCAAGGTAACACAACAGTGGGCAATTCTACTCCTAGAGTAATTCATTAATAACTCTCCCCCCAATAATGAACATCCTGAGTCACTACTTACACAAACGTCTTGGTAAGCTTATTTATCTTCTATTTTAATGTCCTTCCCTGATTCTTGTAACTGGGACCTGCAAAACCATAAACACTTGACCTCCTGCAGAACTTCTCCAGATCAATACAGATCAAACCTTGATCTTACTGTAGATATTACCCTACTCCATTAAGTAATGAAATCCTTTTACAAAAAACATTTCAAAAACCAATCTAAACATTCAAATATTAAAGTCAAGTATTCATCCAGATATTCATACACTAACAAAATTTTAACAAAATTGATAAAATCCAAATTAAGCAAATCACATATGTGTGTGATTGTTGGGGGGATGGGCAATAAGTGGGGGAAACAGCTGGATTCTGAGCCAGAGGTCAAAATCAGACATTCTTTCCAGATCTGCTGCCAGGGACCTAACAGTGTTCTTCCATTTCTTTAAAAATCAATAGGGAGCTTTGCATCAAGCAATGATCTCTATCTTTTCAATTAAAAGGAAAAAAAGAAAGAAAAAGTTGTATGTTTTCAGCTCACAACTTTATAATAATCAAAGTTCATGGTTTCTTGAGTCTTTCAGGTCTGGTTCTCCGAGGCTAAAGAAGATTTGTTCTGGTTGTTCTTTGCTCCTTGCTGAATCAGTCCTTAGGCTTCATCATTTGCCTTTCCCAGGCTTGGAACCAGCATCTCCTACATTTCAATCGCCTTTGTAAGGTTCCAATGAGGTGATCAATTAATATTTCATCTTTCATTTTTCCTCTTGCTTAATTCTCTCTTCCCTTTCCCTCCCCCAGTCTTCTAGCTTTGAATTCCAGTCCCACCTGCAAAGTCAGACAGCCAAGTCCTGAAAGGACACATCTTAAGGCCCATACAGAGTCTGAGGCAAGGAGTCAAGCAATTCACAGAGACTCTGAAGATGTTTTTTAATATCTTGAAGTAATAGGGTTAAAATAGCATTTTTTCCCCTTGAGTCTATATTATGCTCAGGTCCCGTGCCAGAGGCTTTACCTACATGATTGCTGATCCAGAAAAAGGGAAATACCGTATTTCATCAAATCCAGCACACCCTAGTTGTAAGACCTACCATTACTTCATGTAACATTAAAAAAAAACCCACAACCAACTATATTGTAACCTATCACTGATTGCAAATTGCATCCTAATTTCAGAGGTGTTAACGTGTGGAGGAAAAAAAAGTGCATGTTAGAACTGATGACAGAATTTTACAGAGAAGTTGGGTAATGGGGCCAGAACCACAGAGCTGATAAGTGGCAGAGCTGACTTTAGATTGTTCTAGAGTCCACTACCTCTTAGGAGGTTCAAAGGCTTTATTTTCCTGAGCAGTTTCTTCTGCCCTGCCTGCCCGTAGTCAGCGACCGGTTTCTAAGCCATCTGTCCTGGAGAACAGAGCCTTCCCTCTAAGCTAGCCAGACTGCTAACTGAGCTAAAACAACCGCTTTTTTGCAACTACTTCTCCTCTGCAGGGTGCCTAATTATAGAGCTTGCCCCTTCTGCTGCCGCTACATGACTCTTGGTAGGCCAGAGGGGAAGGAGTGGGTGTCAGGGAAGGCTAGTGACCTTCCTCTCTCTCCCACAGCTCCTTGCTTCTCTACTCCTCGACCCAGGCAGGCAGGGGCCACTTCAGAGCCAGTAGATTAACAGAATCGGGTTTAGGGAGCTAGAAGATGCTGGGATAATCCACTCACGCCTCTCCTTATCAGATCTTCTCAGATCTTCTTGCTCTTCTCTGTCCAAACGAACTGCTGCTCTGATGCCTAACTCACCTTCACCCCTCTGAGCTCATGCCCAGGTGTCTCCAAAGGTGAACTCCCAACTTCCGTGCCCATTGTCTGTTTGTTCCACTGATTGATTGACTGAAACTGACTGTTCAGTTTCTTCCTATTTAGTGACCAGCTACTATGTGCAGGTGCGCTGACGACTGACTGTAAGCCAACACACACACAATTCCTGCCTTTATGGGGTTCACAGCCTAGCACGAGACACAGATGTCATCTAAGAAACTTGCAGATAGATGTAAAATGACAACTGCAATTAAAGGTTCTCAGGGAAAGCTGCGCAGAGATAACACTCCCCAAATACTCTGTGTGTTCTCCTGCTTTTTCCAGCCCTTCTTGGCCCCTCACAACCAGTGTCTTGCCCATAGTCCATCCTTCTGTGTTGCTGTGCCTATTTTTCTGGGGGGACCAGAGGGCCCTGGTGGGGGCAGGAACCCTGGGAAGAATGCATCCTTCTAAGTTGCCCAGTTCACATGTCCGTGCTGCCCAGAGGCCTCAAGGGGCATGGGAAGCTGGGCAGCCCTTGCTCCCACCCGAACTGCTGCTGTGATTCCGCCCTGCCTCCCCACTTCATCTGACCAAGCCTGGCTCTTCCATTTCCCGGAGCACAGCTCTACCTGCCACACACCTGCTCAAAATCCTGCTAAGAGCTCCCCTTGGAGCACAGTGTAAACTTGGGCCTGGAGTCCAAGGACCCTGAAGCTCTGGCCTCTGACTACCTTCCTGCTGCTCTCCTCTCCATCCTGTCCCTCACCGGCCAAAGTCCTAACCCTGCGGAGCAGGACAAGACCTGTTGTCATGGGTTGCATGCTTGCTTAGCCAGTATCCAGTCCCTGCTTCTTCCTTGAATTTAGTCCCATGCAGCCATGTGCCCAGTCTCGGGATGTAAATCTATCATGACAGTCTCATGCCCAATTCTGGTTCTCTTATAGCTGGAAAGACCATGTGACTCCGTTACTTCAAGAAGAGCTAGGTGGGGATCTCCTGGGGGTGAGGCAGTGTTTTCCAGAAATGCTTTTGCTTTCCTAATAACTGGGAACACCTGTTATTGTTATGGCTGATACCACCTCTTCTCCTTCTTCCCTCCTTGACTGCAAATGTGGTGGCTGGAGCAGGGGCAGTCATTTTTGAACCATGAAGAAATGGATGACGGAGGTCACCCTGTCATCAAAAGGTTATTGAACTATCATTAACATCTGTCGGTTTCTGGACTTTGTATTATGTATATCTCCTTGTTCATGTAAGCCACTGTACTCATTTTCTGTTGCTTGCAGATGAATGTCTTTCCTACATGATACACCTGTTTGGGAGCCAAGCCTCAGATTTCTCTGATCTCAATTCTGACAATTCTTACCTCTGCTTCATTTCAGCACCAGACCACATCCAAATCCTGGACCTTATTGTCACCTCGAACTACTCCATGCCCAAAATATACGATACAAACTGCCCATTTTCTGAGTCGAAGTCCGATCCTTCCTTAATCCCAGGGTGATGGTGAAAGGGTGCCATTGATTTGGAATTGGAAGATTGTTTTGGCCTCCTGGTGGAAAGGGTCAGGATCCTCAGGTAAGCTCTTCATAATATTTCTCTCCAGTATTCACCCTGGATGGAGTGCCGCGGCAGCCTGGACATCCTACTTTCCCTTGCATTTCACACAACACCCTTCTACCCACCCTTGTCCCTGGGGATTAGGTATCCCTCCTCAGGATCAAGTCCAGCCCCTCCACTTGATTCTGTTCCTTCTGGTGCCTCCAGGACTTGCTCCATCCGCTCCTATCACCCTGTGGTGCTCCAGCCTCTCCCGGCTTATCCTCCATCTGGAAATATGCTCAAACTTTCCTCCACCTCCAAAGCACCTTCCTTTGACCTTGTATTCCCTCTTTCCTTTCCTTGCACCCTGAGCTTAGTGAACGAGCTAATGTCACTGGGTGGAAGGCCCCCTCCACTCATCCCTCCCCTTCTATGCACTCTGCTTCTACGACTGTTTCCAGAAGTCCCCAGTGAGTTCCAGATGATCAAGCCCACTGGTTATCTGTCATTCCTTATCTTCCTGGACTGCTTTGTTGATTTGAACCGGTGACCATGATCTCATTCTTAGGACTTCCCACTCCCTTGGCCACCAAGATAGCCTCTTTCTCACCTGGCACTCATACTCATTAACCAGTTCTTCTGAGAGTCCTTGATGGAGGCTCAGGGTCTTGAGACCCGAGTCTTACTCCTCAGGGTTCTGTGCTCAGCCTAGTGCTATTTCCCCCCATACTCTGCCTCATTTTCCCATCCACATTAGAATTTCTATGACCTCAGGACACCTGGGTGGCTCGGTTGGGTGGCTGCCTTCGGCTCAGGTCATGATCCCAATCTTCTGGGATCGAGTCCCGTGTCGGACTCCTTGATCAGTGGAGAGCCTGCTTCTCCCTCTTCCTGCCACTCCCCCTGTTTGTGCTCTGACTCTCCCTCTCTGACAAATAAATAAATAAAATCTTAGGAAAAAAAAAAAAGAATTTCCATGACCTCTATGCTGTCAATGTCTTGATGTCTATCTTCAGACCTTCTACTGCTTCTAAGGTTTAATAAATCATTCGATCGCCTATGGATTACATCTCTAGCTGCCCCATGAACAACACCACATGGCTGGCCACCAAGGCCAAGTTCCTCAGGTTGGTGTATGTGCCCTTGGGTCTCAGTTCCTGCTCTTTCTTCAGTCTTACTCCCTGCGTAGTCATTCCAGACTCACTGGGCTTCCCAGTACATGCCGTGATGCCTCATACCTCTGAATTTTGATACACGTAGCCTGAAACTCCCTTTTCTGCTTCTTTCCTCCCTGCCTCATGCTTACTCATCGTCAGTGCACACCTTGGATATCGCCTCTCTGCCAGGAAGCTTTACCTGTCTGGTGTCCTCAGGCAGAGCCACGTGCCCTTCTTCTGCACAGGCCTCTGCCACTCAAGGATCATGGCATACTGTGTAGATGATCAGACCCAGCCTCCCTCTATCTCCCTCTCTCTCTCTCTCACAGCACACACCCCTCTGCACACTTGCTCCAAGGTCCCACTCACAGTTTGTGGAGTTTTGCCTTACCTGTGGTGCTATCACAGACTCTATGTCCCCTCCCAGCTGCACTGCCCCCGAGCTAGCTTCCAAAAAGCAGCAGCACCTCTGGGTCTCGGGACCCACTTCCACATCCCTAGGAGAAAGTGATTAGCCCACCTCGGGTCAGGGATGGTCCATGGGAAAACTGGAGTAGGGGTTAGAGAGTCATCTCCTGAAACATAGGCTGCCTCTCTGTGGGAGCCCTGCTTTGACTTTCTTGGGCCCTCAGTCCTTGGAGACCAGTTGAGTGATCTGGGGATGGGGAGACACAGGTTCAGACACCTAGGGGGTCTCGGGGCTCTCAAGGGCTAAATGACTCCCACAGGATCCCAGGACCACCCAAGGAACCTCTGCCAACTCAAGGCTTTCTTGAAACCAGTTCTGGGGACTGAGCCAATGTCATTTCTGTGAGCCCTTCAAGAGGAGGACTTCAGGCAAAGAATTGAACAAAATTCTGATTTCCACAAACCTCTATGAATCACAATGCAGTATTAACAGTTGATTAGCAGACAGCGCCCCCCCCTCCCCCCCGCCGACTTCATAGGAACCATAATCCACTTGGAGACACTGGCTCTGGACATGGGGAAAAGAAGCCAGGTTTAATGCTGTTTTCTAGAAGTTTCTTGTCCATGCTTTATTCTTTTAATCAGTTATACTAGAAATGGGTATCCTTTCCTTCCAGGCCATAGCTCAGATAGGCAACCTTGGTGGAGAGGACCACCCAGCAGGGTGGCTGGCCAGGCAGAAGGGGAACACAATCAAATGCCTATCCTCTGGGACCACGCAGTGAGAGAGACACACACATAACTAATCTCTCCATGCCTCATTCACTTTGCTGCTTTGTTTATGTTTATAGAACTTCAAATCGGACATGCCATGTAGTTTACTTATTTATATTTTTGTCTTCCTCCCACACACTTCAGAGTGTAGCTTCCATAAGGACAGGGATTTTTTGTTTTTGATCTTTTGTTCAGTGTTGCGTTCCCCAGGACCTGGGACAGGTGCATAGTAGGCACTTAAGTATTCGTTAGAGGAATGAATGAAACACTAGGAGCAAGGTCGGTATAGGGTATTGGAGAAATAATCCATTCTAGGGATTGGAGATGGCTTTCTTTAGCCAGTATGCCTAAGCTGCATCTCTAAGCATTTGCCAGGCGAATCTGGATAGGAAGAGGAAAGAGGGCATCACAGGCAAAGGATAAAAGGAAGGAACAGACTGGTGTATGCTTGGCGCCCCTGCCTTCGGTGTGGGAAGGCTTCTGGATGTGGGTGTGGCTGCAGTGGCTCTGGGCCCAGGCTGGCAGATACTGATTGGAGGAAAGAAGAGTGGAAGCTACAGGCGTCTCTCTTTGGGGTGGGTAAGGCTGGGTGACACACAGGCGCTCAGTCCTGTGTTGGGACTCAGGAGCCAGACTGTTGGCATATGGCGGCCTCTTCCAGGAACTGGATAGCCAACCCGCTCTGCAACCAGTCACACTGGACCACAGATCTATGGGCACTTTGGGATTCGGTCTGTAACGGAGAAAGGCTCAGGATCTTGGACGGCGGTGGGACAGAAGGGGCCCGGGCCTGGAGATGAGCACTCCACATGGCACAGGATTCCCAGTGTTGGGGGGCACATTAAGTGGATGGAGATTTCAATCCAACTCCTCATTTTGGCTGCCGCTGCTCGTGCCCCTGCCACAAGGGAGTTGCTACTGGGAAAAAGGTCCGGCGCAGAAGAAAGTGTCCTTGTTCTTGCTTGGGATGATGCCCTTGCTCCGCTTTTAGCTCCGACAGCAGAAGAGCCCCACCCTGGCCTTCCTGAATGGTCAGTTTACAGTCTCATGCTCAGCTGTGGTCTCTGAAGGCCATTCTAGGGGGGAATGGGGTCACTAACCTTTGTGTTGAACCTGAGCCCTGAGACCTGTCGCTAGCTGTCCTCATGGTGATTTTCCCTCTGGTCCTCATTTGGGACAACCTCAGTCCATCAGAGGTGCTCTTGTGATACCAACGGCCAGAAGGCCTGGGGCCAGGGTCTGGGTTGCTTTTGTTCTGGGAGGGCTCCATGGCCCTTATGCAAGGATGCCTACCTGTACCCAGGCCAGCTCTGCAGGGCAAGGAGTGATGTCCTTGAACACTGTCTGCTACATCATCAGAGACCATTCTGTGGCCCCGCAATGCTCCCAGCAGCATCACACCTCTGACTGGTCCTACCTAGCTCCCTCGGGGGCAGAGGGCCTCTCTGGGGTCAGACTGGAGCTTGCACTTGGTTCCACTAGCAGTTCGCTTGTGCCCTAACACCCTTGCTACATTGCCCCCCTCTGGGACTGTCCCCATTTGGACGGCAGCTTCTTCAAAGTCCAGCCTGTGTCCTCAGGATCCAAATGTGGCTTGGCAGAGCTCAAATGTGAGCTGAGCTTTGCTGGACTCCCAGGTTGACACAGGAGTGGCTGCTATCCCAGGCAGGTACAGACAGCTCCTCCCCGGAGACCTGAGCAGGAAGTAGGGAGCAGGGTCCGATAGGGCTGAAGGAGAAGGGTTCCCCTCTCCCCTCACTTTGCTCTCATTTATATCCTATCCACCTCCCACTGATTGGGACATACATTGGGACATACATTGTGTTGCTCTGTATTCCCCTCTCCTAAGCTCTGCTCAGGCTACCTCCTGAGCTGGAGGGACCCTGCTCTTCCCTCACTTTTACACAGGATGGGGAGAATACATTTTGTTAAAAGCTAAGTTGGAGGTAGGGCAGGGGAGATCAAGTAATTTAGAACATCTTTCTCAAGGCAATACCTTGACTTGTGAGGCTGTTTTTTTCCCTCCATAGAAATTGAATGGCACCTAGATATTTTTCCTAATTTAACTTCCAAAACAAATCCTAAAATTTCCTTGGGCAGATAGAGCACAAATTAAAGCAAAAGCTCAAATTCTCATCAATATTTTTTAAACTAACCATATACTTTGCTACTCAGCCATTCCTCATGTACAAAGTTCTTGCTCAAAAGAAAAAAAAAAAAACAAAAAACTTTTGTTTGGCTCTTTGAGGAAAAGAACTGAGATCTCCTCTTTGTTTCCGTCTTCATATTTTCTGAATCCTGAATGAGTCAAACAAATGATGGAATCTGTTGGGGCAGCCTTTTCTTCTCTCATCCCAAGTGCCACCATCTCTGCTCCCTTTCTGGTCTCCCTGGGAACCCACAGCTGTCCCACATGCTACAGAAGAATGTGGGGTATCAACCTGTGGTTGTCTGCTGTGGAAAAACCATTCCCCCTGGAATGCAGTGCCAGCATCTCAGGACACAACCTGAACACACTCAACACGCAATTGTCAAGGGAATGCAAATGGGTGGGTCGAGGCATTCCCCTGGCACTCTGCCATCTGGATTTTTGCTTAGGAGATGCATTTCTTCATACCTGTTTGTGTTTACTGAGTATTGATGGAGAGAAGGCTCACAGAGGAAACAGTCCCTTGCTCTGTAGGACTCCCTCTGTAGGATGTGAGATTCCCATTCAGAACAGAGAACCATAGTGAAGATGATACGGCAGCTCCATCCACCCGATCATCAGTGGTCTCCTCCCTCCCCCACCCCCACCCATCTCCATGGGTCCCCTTTGCCCTACATCCTAACTCTGGCACCCAGTGCCTAAAAATCTGGGACCTGAGCAGCCAGTTCAGAATCTGCCTCTGCTACTCACTGGTTGTGGGACTCCTGTCCATCTCTCTGAGCCTCATTTTCCTTATCTATACATTGAGGATTATGCTAGGACTCAGCCACAGGGTTTGTGAGGATTAAATGAGATTATGTTTGGAAGGGATTAAGCACAGTCCCCGGCACGCCAGGGGTCAGGGACTCTGGTGATCCCGATCTTTACCTGCCTGGAGTCCATAACCAATTCTAGCTGAAAGAGCTTGAGCTGCAGAAAGAGGAGAGGGCATTAGGCTCTGCTTGGGGAAATAGACCAACTCATGGTGAGAAAACGAAGGACAAATAACAGCTAACTTGTGATACTGGCCACAGATAGATTAGGGATTAGATAAGAAGAAAAGAGAGGACTGGGTGGCTAAGGAGATCTCAGCACTGCTAGAGCAGGTGTCCAGTGGGACCAAAAGGATCCTCTTTGAGTAAATAGAAGCCATTCTCAAGAGGCTGGGTTGGGGCCAACCAAAGCTGAGTCAGCCCCCAGGTGACCCAGGTGGAGAGCTTGGAAGATTTGGTACCACCCCACGGGGTTTGCACTTGGACTTATTAAGCACTTACTATGCGATCAGCATACATTTGTAGAATAGCCACAGTTTCACAAAATATTATTTTGGGAAGTATAAATACACGACTTGCAGGCTTGCTGTTAAATATATACCTAGAGGCTTCCTGGGTAGATGTTTGGCAGAGCTGAAAGGCTTACTTGTTCTTCTGTGATGAGAACCCAATTTAGAAGTTTCTGAGGACAAATTCAGGCTTGGCTTGGTATGATTTTACTCTATAATCCCTGACCCTCCCTTATTTTTCTAGTCATGCAAAGCTTCTTTACTTAGAATAAATATTAGTTACAAGTTGTTTTTTTAAAAGATGTGTCTATTTATTTGAGAGAGAGAGCATGAGAGCGTGCATGCGTGTATGATGGGAGGGGTAGAGGGAGAGAGGGATGGAGAATTTAAGCAGACCCTGTGCTGAGTGTGGAGCCCGACATGGGGCTTGAACTCATGATCCTGAGACCAGGACTCTGAGATCACGACCTGAGCTGAAACCCAAGAGTCGGAGGCTTAACCGACCGCCGCTAAAGCAATTAGGGCTGTTGAGTCTCCATGTCTGTAGCCCACTCTCAGATGTTTTGAATACAGATAGATAGATGGAGACTTGGGCAAAAGATTAGCAATTGTTGTATCTAGCTGGAGGCTTCATGAGTGCTTGTATATTCTTTCCATTTTTCTTTGTGTTTGGAAATTGTCAAATAAAAAGGTGGGGAAAACCCACTGGACTCTGGGGGAAAGATGAGGTAAGAGGAACAGCTGTCCCCTCCTGGCTGGTACTTTTGGGCTCTAGCCTACAGCACTTCCCTTTTCATGCCTGAAGTTGGATAGCATTTCTCCGTGTACTTCAGGGTTCTTTAAGACTTGGGCGTACAGGTCATTCACTCCAGGCGTCCAGTGTCTGCTGCCCACCTTGGGGCCTCCTTTGTGCCTCTCACTGGCTTCATCCTCAGCCTGTTGGACCTTCCAAGGAGCTACCGGACCCTGGCCTGGCTGCCATGGCAACAGAGAAGCAGCCCCTGGAGGAGAATGAGAGAGGATGGAGAGCGCCTTATTTTTAAGATTTCAAGATGTGGGTTCTTTGGGGGGACATGTGGGATAAACCCTGAGTATCCCTGCAATGCTCCTGTCATCCCCATGTCTTAGGAAGACATCTGGGATTCTGGGTGGGGGAGGGAGAAGGACTAAGTCCCTCTCCTGAGGGTTTTTTTTTTTTGGGTGGGGAGGATAGGTATCTGAGGAGACAGGTCTTGTGGAAGAAACATGGTCCCGCTTGACTTAGTGAGAGTTTTACGCCTTCCAGATGGAGTTTCAAGGCTGATTTAAACTTTGAGCTCTTTGGATGTTATTTGCTAACTTTGGACCTAACCTCTGTGAGGCTGCTGATGCTGCTGTGTAATAAAGTGGTCATTCATTCATTCATTCGTTCGTTCCAACCATACTTACCTAGCGCTTATTTGGGGCGCGGTTCCCAGCCAGCGCTGGGAATACAGGGTTCCACTGTGCCTTCAGTCTGCAGATGCCCCAGGTGCTGGGGGAGGAGAGCTCTCTCTGGGAAGAGGTGGTCAGGACAGCTTTGTTTGGAGGGGTGGAACAGGGGTAGGTAAAAGAGGGCTCGAAATGAGATGGAGGAAGGGGCTTCCTTGCAGGGTGGGTGCGGGGGACACTGTGAGTGAAGGCGCCATCTGATCAATGTGCATTCTCCGGGCCAATGGAGATTAGTGGGCCTCAGGCAGGCTGGGGAAAAACCTAAAATTAGCCCGACCAGCTGGGCTTGGGCTGGGCAGGACCCCCCCCACCCCCCCCCCCCACCGCCTCCTCGGATTTCAGAAAGCATGAGTGTGTGCAGGAACAGCGTGCTTTGCCTGGGTCACTGCAGGCAGAACGGGTCACCTGGGGCTAGGCTGGGCAAGGGGTGTAGCTCCCAGCAGGGATGTGGTCTCCCCTGTGGGGCCCCCCCAGTCCTGCAGGGCCAGGCAAGAGGGAAGGGGGAGCCCCTGCCCTTCCCCCTCTCCTTCTCAGTATTCCTTCCTCTTTTGCTTCCTCATTCCCCTTCCAGATCTGCAGCTTCTGGCACTGTGGCCAGGGGCAGGTCAGAATGCTGCCCGGGCCAGTGGGCAGGACAAACCCAACCCGGGGCAGAGGCCAGGACAGGCACCTTCCTGGAGCATTGGGGGAGGGGCAACCAGAAAACCCTATCTTCACCCACTGTAGCCCGTGCCAGCCTCCTTCCTGACCTTGCCTGAATTTCCCCCATTAGTCATCACAAGCAAAGAGCGGGTGCTGTCATTAAGACTTAGAAGTTGTTTGAAAAGCTAATCTTGCCTTAGAAGGCGCTGGGGCTGGTTTGAGACGTAAGGAGCAGTGTGGCACCATGGGAATTATGGGCGGGGAGGTGGGAGGAGATGGCCAGCCCAGTGGTGGTGGCAGTAGTGGGGGCTGGGGAGCTAGACAGCCTCTTCGGTGTCCCCCCACCCCTTTTCCATTCAGCATCCATCCCCACCCACCTCAGATGTCCCCAGCATGGCTTTCCTTGTGGGGTAAACTGGGTCCCCCCCAGTTTCATGTTGATGTTCTAACCCCCAGTGCCTCAGAATGTGACTATCTTTAGAGACAGGATCTTTAAAGAACTCATTATGAGGATGGGTCCTACTGTATTATGAGAAGAGGAGATTGGGATGCTGACACCCGCAGATGGGAGATCATGTAGGGACACAGGGAGAAGATGGCTAGCTACAAGCCAAGTAGAGAGGCCTCTGAAGCAGCCATTCCTGCCAACTTGATCTTGGACTTGTTGCCTCCAGGACTGTGGGGAAATAAATTTCGGTTGTTCAAGCTGCCCAATCTGTGGTGCTTATCATGGCGGCCCCAGCCCACTAACACAGTCTTTCTCCCCAGAATGCCCTGTCTAGTGTCCTGTCTTCTCACCTCCCTCCACTCTGGGGTCTTCCCTCCTGGGCCAGCAGCTCCAGCTTTCACAGTCTCTGTGACCATTACAAAAGCGAGCCCTTGGGCCCGTGATGTCTCCTGAATGGCAGGTGTACTGGAACTTTCTGGAGAAGGAAGCATAACTCAGCATGGGCAGGAGGGCCCTGGGGGGCTTGCATAAGCAGGTGTGATGAGGGCAAGCTCCTAATACCCTCTCGTAAATGGCTCAGCCCGAGCTAACGGCAGCAGGAGCTGTCCTTCGCACAGCTGTCAACGTCTTGGAGCCCACAGGCCCAGCGGCATCATCCACTGAAATGTTAACTTGGGGTACCTCTCTCTCCACAACTGCCTTCGCCCCTTTTCCAGCACAACACCTTGCTTGTGTGTCCCAGCCTTATGAACTGGTGGAACCTAGCATGACCCGTCTATGAAAGACCTCAGCAAGGGCAGGCTGACCACGATTCACTAGGAAGAACAATAAAACTAGCATACAACCCCCGCTCCCAAGCTTTGCAGCCCTACTTTTGCAGAGAGGAGGGGGAAGACCTTCAAGAGGCAGCGATGAGGGGCGGTCTCCATCCGCCACCCATTGGTACCACGCTCACGGCATCAGGGGGACCCTGTGGCGAGTGTGTGTGAGAGATAAGAGAGTGGCAGTCTGTAGAAATGGGGGCTGTGGATGCTGGTTCACAGGGGCCCCATGAGGAGAGGAGAGGGAAGGGCATAATGTTAGAGGAAGGGAAAAAACCTACCTACCCCTGGCCTGTCAATGCCACCCAGGCCCTCCAGACCCGCAGCCCCAGGCTCTTCCCTCTCCTAGAGCCATGGCTGATGATGAGGGGTGGGCCTGGGCTGGACTCTTGGTTCCAGGCTCTGGCCTCACCAGGAGTCTGCTGCACACCCCTCCCCACCCCTTCGGTACTGAGCTGGGCTGAGAACAGTGTGCTGGACACCTACTCAATGTCTAGTTTCCCCTTCTTCCTACCAGCAGGATCCTGAATGGGGTGGGGAGGGTAGCCTCGGACCCAGGTAAAATACTTCCTGGGATCTTTTGGAACTGGTGGTGGCCATGTTGACCCAGTTCTGCCCAGTGGAATGAGAGGGGGAAGTCAGCGGGGAGATATTAAAAAAGGAAGTGACTCATCTGGCATATTCATCAGCCCTTTACCTCTGACTGCTGACTTCACCCTATCCCTTTTCTACCTTCCTAGAAGACAGATTAGGTGCCTGGAGGCACAGTAGCCATCTTTCAACCATGAGGATAAAAGCCAGGGGCTGAGTATGCTGGAGGAGGAGGGGACAGGGAGGCTGGCTGACCCGAGGAATTAGCGCCAGTCCTTGACTGCCGATTCAAGCTTCTTTTTCTGTGCGAGATTTAAAAAAAAAATCCCTTCTTTGTTTAAGCTCTTGTGATTCTAGTTTTCAGTCCCCTGCAGCCAAACATGGTCCTAACTGACACACAGCTCTTCCTACACAAAATCTGGTAGCTCCTTCTAAAATCTCAGCACCTACCCAGCCCCAGAGCAGCTTTGCCCATGGATAGCTGGGCTTCTGCCCTGACCCGACCACACTGAGGTGATGGCCCAGAGGTGGGTGGGTGGTGGGGGTCACAAGTTCAGAGAAGGTAGGTGACTTGCCCTGTATCACACAGCTGGTAAGGAGCAGAGTCAAGTGTCCAAGTTAGATCTTTTGTCCCAGGGACACCTTTTCTTCTCCAGTACTAGAGCTGGATGGGGGGGTGGGGTGGGTGAGCAGAGATGAGGGGGTTCACAGCCCAATAAATCTGATATTATTTCCTAGGAATAATAATAAATAATAATAATAATAGAGCAAACTCACTGAAGACTTTGCTAAATGTTACCTAAGTGAGGCCTACCATGATTACCTCTTCAAATTTCAATCCATCTTTCCTGATCCCCCTTACCTTGCCTTCCCCTCCCGCCCCATAAATGGATCACCTTCTAGGACACTACACAATTTACTTGTATTACATTGACTGTGTGATGTCTGCCCCCTGTCCCCCCACCCCCAGGATAAAGCCCCACACAGATAAGGGTCTTGATCTGCTTTGTTCTTTAACATGTTTCTAAAAGCCTGAAATAATGCAGGCACGCAGAAGGCATTTGGCGAACTGAATTAATAGCTATGTGTCTTGAGCACCAAGTGTTCTGGGCTGACTTGCGTCCCCCCAAATTCACACGTTGAAGTCCCCCCAGTAGCTCAGAATATGACTATATTTGGAGATAGGGCCTTGAAGAGGTAATTAAGTTAGAATGAGGCCATTAGGATGGGTCCTGATCCCACTAGAAGAGCTCATGAGGACACAGACACACAGAGACCGCGTGAAGACTGAGCAGGGAGATGTCCGACACAAGCCCAGGAGAGAGGCCTCAGACCAACCTTCCTGACACCTTGATCTCAGACTCCCAGCCTCCAGAATCATGAGAAATAACTCTCCGTGGTTTCAGCCACCCGCCAGTGGCCCCCCCAGCAATGGCCCCCCCAGCACACGGACCCAGCAACCATGCCTGGAACAGTTGAGCTAGTTTTTGTAGGCGTTGTCTCATTTGATCTTAACCACAACCTGGGAGATAGTACCTACGCCACAGAGGCAAACACGAAGGCCCGGAAATGCTGATGGGGGAGCCCGAGGACAGCTACCTCTTGGGGTGCTGGGCCTCATGGGGCTGGGGGCAGAAGCCACAGTCACTGACCCATCAGATCCCCCCCTTACCTTGGAGTTCTGTGGGCAATCAGGCCCATCCTCTATCTGCCCCACTCCCAAACCCACCTCTCAACAGGCCTGTGCTGACCCCTTGCGCCCCAACCTGTTCTACCAGAAGTTGGTTTTGTTTGTTTTTTAAAGATTTTATTTCTTTGACAGAGAAGGAGAGAGAGAGATAGTGAGAGAGGGAGCCCAAGCAGGGAGAGTGGCAGGCACAGAGAGAGGGAGAAGCAGGCTCTCTGCTGAGCAAGGAGCCCAAACTAGGAATGGATCCCAGGACCCCGGGATCATGACCTGAGCTAAAGGCAGAGGCTTAACCCACTGAGCCACCCACGTGTCCCGCCGCCTTTTTAAAAAGATGTTATTTCTTTATTTGATAGTACCAGCAGTTTTGTCCAGAGTTCTGTCATCTGAGGCCCTGCTTGGCCTTCCATGGCGCAATTTCAATGCTGAGGCCAACGGAGGGAGGAGAAGTAAGACAGTTTTGGGGAAGACGCATTCCCTCAGCGAAGAGCCCACGGTTCTGCACTACTGCTCCTAGCCACTGCTAACGTCAGGCCAGTTCCTCGCACGTGCCAAGCCTGGTGTCAAGTGCACGATATAGCCTTGCTCATTCACTCCTCTGACCAGCCCTGCAAGATGGCCACTGATACTGTCACCATTTTACAGATAAGGAAACTGAGGCTCAGAGAGCTCAAGCCACTTGAGCCCTCGGCTAGCGAGTGGCTGGGCTGGGATCCCACCTGACTCCAGAGCTGGTTCGCATCCCCATTAACTGACATCAGTTGTATACCCTGCCATGTGCTGTCTTAGGCTGTAGTTGGTTGGGAACATTCCCCAAACCCCCCTGAGCTGGAGAGAGAATTAGGAAGGAAGTTTGTGGGGGAGAAGATGGAAGCTGCCAGCCAGTGTGACAAAGACTGGAACTCCTGAGCGAGTGCGTGGCTGGTCACCTCTCCTCTTTGCTCTCCTTGCCCCTCAACAACGTCTCCCTGGGAGCTGAGGCCATCCTTTCTGTCTGATTTCCCCCTCAAGGCCCCCTTGTGCTTATCTCAGCTGGGTTCACAGGGAAGACAGAGGTGTCCCCTGGCCCTAGCTCTGTGTCATCTGTGTCTGGTTGTGAGACACCATAGCCAGCCCACAGTAGGGGGAGGGAAGACCCTGGGCCCGGACTTGTTCAGGCCTTTCCCAGAGGAACAAGGACAGCCTCGAGTCAGTCTGAAGCAAGTACCGGCTGCTGACCTGCCTGTGCTCTGTGACAGAGTGGGGCTGTTTCCCTTTGTGCTCCAAGAGCCCCGAGGAGGGGCCTTCAGAGGCTTTGACCATCTGCTCTGTAAGCTTGGCTTTAGGCTCCACAGCCTGGGACACTGGGGGTCAGAGTCTCGGTGAAGGTGAATTGGGGCAGTCCCTTCTTTACTCCTTCCAGAGGGCAGCTCCCCATGACCTCATGGCCTCTCGCAGGTGTGGGGGTAGCAGGATCTTGTGGTAGTGGTGTGCCCCCCACATCTGATGGGCCTCGCTGTGTTGGGGGAGGGGTGTAGGGATGGAGTGCAGGTGCCTAGGAACATGACCCTTCCTGCGAGGGAGCCTGCCCCCTGTCAGCCACCAAGAGGTGCTTGGCATGGGAAGAGGGCAGTGGTGTCAACAGACCGGGGCTCAGAGCAGGTCGACTGGATGGCCTTGGTGGGAAGCCAGAGGGCATGACAAGGCGGCACAAGGCCACACCCACTTGCTGGAGTCTGAGGAAGTGACCAGGACCCAGCTCCAGTGCCCGGCAGCCACTGCAGAGGCCAAGGGCTGTGCCCAAGCTGCAGCCTACAAGGGCTGGGCTGGGTCCCGGCTGATGGAGGACAGCCTCATGGGAGGGCGTGTCCCTGTGTGTTGGGGGTGGGTGTGTGTTGGGGGTGGGTGCTCTCTTGGCAGGCTTTCACCTTCTAACCACACTTATCCCACTGTACAGGCTGGCTTCTGGGCTCTTCTTTAGAAAAAAGCAGTGTAACTGCCATCCTTTCTGACCCACCCCCCATCACCTGCAACCCCTCTCAACCCCTATCTTCACTATCAGCCCCACAACACCCTGTTTCTCATCTCCCGAATGACTCTGCAGTTCTAGAAATTAGGAGCTGCTATGTCCTGAGAAGGTGCTTTCTGACTCCCCTGGGAAGCATGCCACACATGCTTTGTGGCTCCATGGGAGCTGGAGAGTGGGGCAGGGGCTATCCCAGGAGCAGAGGGCCCTAGGGGCCTACCTGAGATGGCTGTGTAAGGCCAGCAAGACTGTTGAGATCACAGGGGGCCTCTGAGGAGGCAGGGGAGCCTCCATCTGTGGGTAGATGTTCAGGTCAGGATGGGATCGGAGACAGGAGAACAAGGAACTTTTTTCTGGAACAGCCTGCCAAGTGTATTGCTGCTGCAGGGGTCCTGAGGCTGTGCTGGGACCTACCCCCCGAGGGGGGGCTGTCAGCTGGAGGAGGCATGGCCAGCCTGTGCTGTCTGGTCACCGTAGGGCTGTGGCAGAGGCCTGTGGTTTGGAGATAATAGCCACTGGGGGGTCAGTTCCCCAGCTTGGAGGGCAGAGGCTACTAAATCCCCCTTCTGGGGACCCCTATGCAGCTGAAAGGCTAGTTTCTCCCTTTCACGAAGAGCCTGGCCTGTGCAGGGTGCCTGGGAGAGAAAGGTGAACAATTTGCAGGAGAAGCAAAAAGCCCAAGGCACCCAAAGGGGTCTTTTTTTTTTTTTTTTTTTTTAAAGATTCAGATGTGGGCTCTAGAGTGGGGCCATTGCAGTGGTCTGGGGTGCTGAGTGACTGTGAACAGGGCCCTGAGGGCTGTATGGGCCCCAGACAGGGAGACCCCAGGGGCAAGGATGGTGGGAGGTGCATGGGATGGCCTGAGGAGTCACAGTGACAAGGACAAGAGCTAACAGTAATTAGGGATTAGTAATTGTAGGTCCAGTCACTATGGGCATGAAACCAGATGTTTGGAGGGGCTGGCTCCGGGCCTGGTAAACAGTAGCCATATCACCACAGATCTGGGCCCCCAGCAAACCGAAAGCCAGCCTGAGTTTTGAGTGTCAGCGAACCCGGGTGGCTCTCTGTCCTCCAACCCCTTCTCTGTCCCCACACTCAGAGCTGGGCCCTGGGTGCACCCTGCATTCCTCCGCAGCCCAGCCCTCCAGAGCCAGGGGACTGTGGGACAGCCTGCACCATTGTCGGCCCCTCCGCAGGGGACCAAGAGGTCCTTTCACCTTGGCCTGGTCTTTACCACTGGGTGTAACACCAGGAGAGGGGCAGGGGCAAGTTCCTTTGCAACTTGGGGTGATGGCTTCACTACCCAGAGCAGGATCCAGGCTGTCCTTTCTGTTACTCCAAGGGCCCAACTGTGGTTCTGAGGTACTTTGGAGCACATTCCAAAACCCAGATGAGGAAGCCTCATCCCAGCCCCGCCCACAGGAAGCCAGGGGATCATTTGGATGACTCTCTGTGCCTCAGAATCTGCTCCTTATCCAGAGACGTGGTCCCATCACCTACCCAGGTGTTACTCTTCCCACCCTCTTTCTGATTCCTTTCTCATATGTATCCAGCCGACCTCTTCTTCTGGCCCTTCCAGACTCTCTCAGATCTTCCCTCCTCTCCTCTCCTCTCCTCTCCTCTCCTCAACTCTCCTCTCCTCTTCAGGCTCATGTCTTCTCCTGCCTGTTGTTACATGAACGTCTCCACGTCTGGCTCCCCTCCAGGCTCTCCCCTTCTGGGCCATTCTCCAAAGAGCTAAACAAGAATCTTTTAGAAATGCAAACCCCATGCCAGAGTTCCCCTTAATGACCCCCAATAATCTTCTAGAAAAAACCCAAATTCCTTAGCAAACCAGGTGCTCTGCCCCTCGATCCTTCTCTCTCCCACCTGTCCACCTTCTGGACTTCCGGGTCCAGGCCCACTGACGTCCACCTGAAACTTGTGGACCTCGTTTTCTTGGAACTCCCACACCTTTGTACCTGCTCCCCGTCCTGGAACACCCAGGCACCTCAAGCTGTTTTTTCCCCTAACTCTGGCTCAATGTTTTCATCACTGTCTTACTTCTGTTCATTTATTTATTTACTGACCAGCAGTGTCCACTGTTTGCTGGCTGTAGGTGTGACGCACGATCGCCTCGCTCAGGGGTTCCCAAGGGTGGGATATTTTCCTCTACTCTCTGTCTGCCTGCTCGTCATGCGGACTCCCCAGCGCCCGTGATGAACGCACAAGTAGTCTGCATGTAACTGTGCGTTCTGCTGTTTTCTCCTGTCATATCCTCATAAATGATATTAGGTACTTAATAAAGGTACTAATGAAAATATCTAACACAGAGCAGCAAATCCCCTTTCAAAGCTATAGATCCAAGTGTGTGTATTTCAAACGGGGTTTAATTATTCCACCACTGAAGTTTGTCCTCAGCCTCCTTTCTGCCTCATGGTGGACACGTTTGCCAATTCCAGAAACCCACCACCTCGGTGACCCTCGTCCCTCAAGATCCAGTTATGCTCCATTTATTCCATTTTTTCCTCTTTGCTTCTGTAGCAGGATCCGTATGAGGGTGCATCTCAGATGTGTCTAGACACGGGGGTGCTGAGGTGGGTCCCGGGGGGGGTGCATACTGAGGCCTCGTTGGCATCAGTTCTGTTCTTTGTTTTGCGTTTGGCATCCGTCCTTAAGCCGTCACTGAGATGAATTCTCAGCAAGTTGAAGAAGACAGGAGGGGACAACCATTGAGTGCAGGGGCTGGTGGTTTCATTCATACCCAAGGGCCCCTTCCCCCTGCAGATCCCAAACCTCAAGGTCCCTCCCTGAGAAAATAGCACCTTAAGGAAGGAGGTGGTGGGTGTGCAGCAACGTATCCACCCACTTTCCACTTCCTTCCTCAAAAGTGGGGAGGGACTCGAAGAGAGGGTAGACTTGGGAGAAATGTCCCATTATCAGAAGAGCTGTTATCCAGAATGAGTCTTTGAACATGAAAAAAGCCCTGTGGGGTCCAGGTTGGTAGTAGAAGTCCTGGGCACATTGTTCTTTATAATAAAGTAGGGAGGAATATTTTTGGAGTAGGAGTGGGGGTGGAGTTCTGGGCATCAACAAAGGGGGAGAGTGGGGAGGGTAGAGGGTAGAGTGAGCCGTTGGCAGAAGGGTCAAAGAACCGTTCTAATTCACTTTGGTGGGGTGGACCCGTTTGTCTCCCTACACTTTCAATAAAGTAGGTTGCACCCAAATCAGAGTGTTCATTCCTGATGAAACACACAAGCAAATTTCCGATGAATTTCAGTAGAACTGAGACTGGTGGGAAACCAGTGTCCTGCCTGCCCAGTTGCCTTGAAGAAGGAAGGGGGCAGCGGCTGTGCCTGTGTCTAGGGCAGGAGACATGGAACTAGCTCTTTCCTAGCTCCTCCCACGAAGAGAAGCTATCACACAAGTAATATGCCCTAAATATCACACGAGTAAATGCCCTAAAATAACAATAAAACATGCGGTAGAGGGCTCACTTGTGTCTAAATGGACACCAGCAGAAACAGGCTCACGGTGACTGTGTGGTGAGATGGGTCTTGGGTGGGAGCGCCACACCCTGAGGGGGCAGGGAGCTGAGCACATGAGGGTGACCCTTGGTTTCTTCGTCTGCACAGGTGGTAGTTACTGTGCCTCCATCCCTTGAAGGTGGTGATGATCAAATAAGACAAGGATTAGGTGGGAACATACCTGGAAAAGCAGAAGGCAACTGGGGAATCAGGGATTTATTATTCCTATCATCGGATTCAGACCTCATCTGCCCACCCCAGTGAAGCTCAAGACGCAAGTTCTACTTCAGTCTTCTGGAAATAGGTCTTCTTTCCAATGGCGAGCAATTCCCCAACCACCCGCCTTCAAACACCGTGTGCATTTTCTCTGTGAGTGTTCCAGCTTTGAAGCCTCTGCAATACATAACTTCCTTCCTCCCTGCAACAGCTTCCTGAGTCTCCTGAGGCCTCCGCCCCAGGCTCCCCAACATTCAGACCAGCACAGCCACTCCCCAGCAGGCCACCCCTGCTCCATTTTCAGCCAGGCCAACGCCACCAGAGCTGGTACTGGGAGAACGGAGCCAGTCACCTTCCTAGCCCACAGCAGTCCCTGCCAGGCTCCTCCCCAACCCCCAGCCCAGGATCGGGCGAGGTCTGCGTCTCTGGGCTGATTATGAGATAGCTCATGGTTGTTAGGTCTGCTTGAATAAGCCCTTTTGTCCCAGAGAATTTTCCCATGTCAAACATTTAGTCTGTTGTGTTATGGGTCAGCGAGCAAGGAGATAAGTCTGCATTCTTAAACAACCTTGTGAACGCAAGACATCTGTCTGGAAGGCAATCAAACAACATCTGTCACACCGTCCCCAACTTTCAAGACACTTTCTTAAGAAGCAAATCATTATTTTATGTTTTAGTTCTGAAAGAAAGGCATTTTCTTTGAAAAATCCAAATAGTACAGAAACGTATACTTTCGAAGAGGGAAGTTCCTCATAAATCTGTGCCTCCCTTTCCTCCCTCCCCCAGGGCCTGATAACTATCGTGAATACTTTGGTGTATCCTGCTGAGATATTTCCCCTCTGTACCTGCTAACATAGACAAGTATTATTATTTTCACCCTCCTCTCTATCACCAGACCATAGGTCTTGTTTGGCAACTTGCTTTTTAAATTTAACGCATCTTAAACTCCTTTCCCTATTAGGATCTCTCTAATTTAACAATTGCATAGTGTTCCATTGTGTCTATGAACCATTTATTTCATAAGATCCCTATGACAGATATTTGAAATTCTACCCCCTCTAACGCTGTTTTTCCTATATAGAAACAACACCGCATCTATGTTTTTACATAGTTGTGAAAGCGTTTCTATGAGTAAGAAAGCAGAAATTCTGGGTCAAAGGTAGAAGCACTTGAAATGTAGCAGGCATTGTCAAATTGACAAAGCAAGCATTGTTGTTCAGTCTGTCGATTTCCTGAAGGTGGAGAATGCCGGCAGACACCTAGAGGACTCAATGTCGGCAACAAGAAGTGGCTGTGTGTTTTGGGTGCCCTCGCGAGAGTGTTTCCCACCTGCATGCAAGGCTTAGGACGTCTTTTGAGTGTGAAGACTAACCCAGGAGAGATCAGAGGCATCAACCATCAGTCTGGAAAGTACAGAAATCATCAGCTGAGTGAATTCCAGGAAATGTGAAGCCTAAATGACACAGACGTATTTTATTTTTTGAAGATGTGATTGGGTTTATTAATATAGTCCTTATAGCAAGTAGAGAGATGCTCCCCTGAATGACAAGGACGTTTATGAAATTGTCTGTCTGGCACCCATTCTGTCTTTTGGAACAGCACATCTCTTTGGGAGAGACCTCTTTCCAATGCCCGATTCCAGGAACTGGGTTCCAGTAGGATCTACCTAGATTACTGTTTGCCAGCCCAGGCAGGGATCAGTGAATAGAATCTCTGGCTAATTTAAAGCCTTCCCTAGAATTTTTTGGATGGGAAGTAAGAGGAAGAGAGGTCTTATTCCAGGTGAAGGGGTTGGAAATGTGTGTCCAGAGGGAGCCAGGGGCCATGGTTTCTGCCCTGCAGAGAAAGATATTTGCAGAGACTGAAGCTCACTTCTAAATAGAAACTCAGTCAAGAAGCAAAGAAAGTTCCAGAACCCAAGCCTTGAGTGAGGCCCGGATTCTTATCATCCCCAAGGCCCAGAGGCTTCCAGTCTCTTCCCCTACTTTTGATATACGCCAAAAAATTAGTTTTGCCTGTTTTTGATGTTTGTATAAATGGAGATGTACTATTTGTACTTATTTGTCCTGGTTTCTTTGGCACGACGGTACATGAGCAAGGCTCACCCAGGTTATTGCCTATAGCACTTCTACGCTTCAACTGCTACATAGTATTCTATTGATGCTGACAGCCCGCCCATGAATAAGATAGTTGGGCCATGTGGTGACTCTAGGCTAACTTTGAGGAACTGCCAAATGGTTCCCCAAAGCAATCATGTCATTTTAAGCTCCCACCTGAAAATATGAGGTTCCAATTTCTCCACATGCACACCGTACTTGATATTGTCTGCTTTGGATTCTAGCCATCCCAGAGGAGGTGAAGTGATAGTCCACCCCAGAATGATTTGCGTTTCCCTGATGGCTACCGATGCAGAGTGAGTCTTCACATGCTCCTTAGGCATTCGTGTATCTTCTTTGGAGAAAAGTCTATTCAAACTCTTTGGCCATTTTAAAATGGGGTTATTTGTCTTTCAGGTAGATGAGCTCTAAGCGTTCTTCAAATATTCTGGGTACAAGACTTTTATCACCTATATGATTTATAGATATTTTTCTCCTCTTCTGGGGCTGACTTGTGTTTTCAAAAGATCACTCTGGTTATTATTTTGACAGTAGACTGACCACGGGGAGGGGGCAGGGTTGGAAGTTGGGAGAACAGACAGGAGGCTCACGGAGTCATCCAGACAAGAGATAATGGCGGTCAAAATGAATTCTGATTCCCTGAGTTGTAAGGCAGATCCTTGGGTCTGCTCTAAAATCTCTATCTGGTTCTGTCCCTGGCATTGTCTTTGACTGTCCCTGGCTCTGACCTATTTATTTTTGCCTATAGTTTTGCTCACATCTGCCTGATTTCATTTTATGTCCATGTCCCCATTTTCCCTTCCATTTCTTTATGTATATTAATTTCATCTTGCCAAAGTGTAGGCAGTTCTGTAAATCACCTCATATCCCCTTTGCAATGGGGATAAAGCATGGGAAAATAAAGATGAAGAGGTGGTAGATCAGAAGATGGATGGAGGGACTTCTGGCTTCTGTGGACTTAGAGAAGTGGGGGTCCTTCTGGTACTAGCCCTTTTGCAGTTATTTATCTGGCTCTGATTTCCTGTTCCACTTCCTGGATCCCCAGTTGCCCATGATGCTCTGGGAGCCTGGTAAGTGACTCAGAAGTGGAGGGATGCAATCAAGCGAGAGCTCTGGGGGTCAGCCTACAGATCCCTGAAAACACAGACACTCCATTCTTTTTTAGTCTATGGGCAGCCCCTTTCTAATCTGCATGTCACCAAGTTTTGATAGGCAGGAATCATGCCACGGATGGCCCACATTCCTCTCTGGGAGTTAAGAGTCAGGGCTACAAAAGTTCCTGGATACAAAGTCTGTACATAAGAATCAAATGAATTCTTACATATTAGAAACAAAATAGTAAAAACAAAAATTTTAAAGAAATATCATGCAGAACAGCCAAGGCTGGGATGAGGAGGAGGCTAGGGTGGCATCTGGTGTGAAAGATTTTAGGAAGTATTCCTTCTCATTCTCTCCTCTTGCCTGACACTAGTCCTTGCCTTAGGAAATTATTGGGTGGTGCCTGGGTGGCTCATTCAGTAACTCTTGGTTTCAGCTCAGCTCATGATCTCAGGGTAGTGAGTTTGAGCCCCATGTCAGGTTCTGTACCCAGTGAGGAGTCTGCTTGAAAGGTTCTCTCCTTCTGCCCCTGCTGTCTTCAATTAAATAAATAAATCTTAAAAAAAGAAAGTATGGAAAAATATCAAATACCCAGGAATAAATCTAGTGAAAGATGCTCAATATTTCTGCAGCAAATATTTTTAACATTACTGGGAGAACTTAAAGAAGGACAAGATAAGGGTGTGTGGATGGCTCAATTGGTTGGGTGTCTGCCTTCAGCTCAGGTCATCATCTTGGGGACCTGGGATCAAGCCCTGAGTGGGGCTCCCTGCTCAGTGGAAGTCTCCTTCTCCCTCTGTCCCTCCTGTCATGTGTTCTCTCTCTCTTTCTTAAATAAAAAAATTTAAAAAGAAGGACAAAATAAGTAAAGATCTCCACCTTGTTTGTGGATTGGAAGATTAAATATTGTTAAGAATTGAATTTTCAGTTCTTCCTAAATTCACCTAAAAATTCAGGGCAGTTCTAATAAAAATCCTAGCCAGTTACTTTGTGGTAATTGAGAAAATGATTCTAAAATTTATATGGAAATTTAAATGATTTAGAATAGCCAAAGCAATTCTGTATGCAAACAAAGCTAGAGGACTTATACTACCTGGTTTTGAGACTTACTATAAATCTATAGTAAGTAAGACAGTATGGTAGTGGTGCAAAAAATGGACAAATAGGTTGATGGAATAACAAAGAGAGTCAAGAAACTGCCCTCACATATA
Organism: Enhydra lutris kenyoni; assembly: GCF_002288905.1. Classification (NCBI taxonomy): domain Eukaryota; kingdom Metazoa; phylum Chordata; class Mammalia; order Carnivora; family Mustelidae; genus Enhydra; species Enhydra lutris. The sequence goes on along the minus strand of NW_019154085.1, from coordinate 38,976,221 downwards.
TGGTACCTGGATTCACTTGTTCCATGGCAAGTCAGTAAGGGAACAATTTTTTTTCAATAAGTGATGCAGGTCAATTAAACATCCATATGTAACAAACAATCCTGACCCTTACCTCACACCCTTTACAATGATAAATTGTAGTTCTAAACGTGAAAGTTAAAACAGTAAGCATGATGGAATATCTTGATTTTGGTGGTAGTTATGTGAACTTGTTAAAAGTTTGTCCACTTTGGGGGCACTGGGTGGCTCAGTGGGTTGAAGCCTCTGCCTTCGGCTCAGGTCAGGATCCCAGGGTCCTGGGATCGAGCCCCGCATTGGGCTCTCTGCTCAGCAGGGAGACTGCTTCCCCTCTCCCTCTCTGCCTGCCTCTCTGCCTGCTTGTGATCTCTATCAAATAAACAAATAAAATCTTAAAAAAAAATTTTGTCCACTTTGTGGTAGCTCATCTAGTCCTCTATATTTTAAACTCTTTAAATCTACGAATTATACTTCACAATAAAATTTACTTAAAAAGCAAGAAAGAGGTATCAGAACTACAGCTGAAAATGTTTGAATTTTACTACATGTAAATTACACTTGGATTAGAAGATGGAAAAATAAAGTAAGTAAGGCTATTGGGCTGTTGGGAGCTAGCGATCTTGACATAGATCAGCCATCAACCCCAACGCTATGCACTGTGCGTCGGTGAGCTCTGCCCCCACGTACAATTCATCTTACTCTGAGGGCACCATGGGAGGAAGTGGAAAGTTCACTAGGCAGGAAGAAGTCAGAAGAGTTGTGTGATTAGCATCTGACTTTATATAGATTCAATTTCAAGATGTGATGAACATGCAGAAGAGAATGGAAAACCCCACTGCCTCCTGTCCCCAGGTTTAGGCAGGGAACTTTGTGATGAATCAAACCCCAGTTACCAGTGTGACTGATATGTTGAATGAACAAGTAGCAAGAAACCAATCTTTTTTTTCTCCTAATGGCAACTCCAACCTGATTTTTCAAATTATCTTATCTTTTCCTGGCGTCTTGGTTTGGGTGTTCTTTGAAGCAGACCCTGAGACATGAGTTTGAGAGCAAGTGGTTTTAAAGGAGGCAATCCCTGGACACGTGGGTAGATAGAATGAGGAAGTGAGACAGGAAAGTGAACCAGCCAATGAAGAGGGAGTTTTCAGGCATGATAGTGCAGAGCTACCCGACCTGGGGGGACAGGAAGCTGTGCCCTGACCGCACAGCCTCTTGCCCCTCATTGGTTGAAGATGGCTTCCAGACCCTTGAGCTTTGCAGCATTTTCGGTTGGCCTTGCTTGAGGTTTGGGCGCTCTCCCTGGCCAGATAGAAGCCCCCAGCCAGAGTCGTAAGTATTGGCAGTGTGCATCCTCCTTCTAGGGTTAATCCCGCAGGGTATGGGTGTGACTGCGTCTGTTAAAACTGCTTAAAATCCGAGGAGGGCCCATATTTTTTCCAGGCCCTTTAATCACAAGGAAAGACTCCTGTTAATAATCAAACAAGTTTCATATGCTCTAATATTTGATATTGTATCGCACTTAAATCTTCTCTCTGACATTAGCTGGGGCCTGACTTAGTCTGAGGACCAATCGGGAAGTGATCTGATGGCTTTTCTTTCCTAATCATTCATTTTCCTCTTTTACCATCTGCTTTTTTCAGTTTCTGCAGGGCTGCTGTGCAGGGGAGGAGAGGAAGGCACAGGAAAGTCTTGGCTTGACCTGTTCCATTGTAATTTCATGTGGCGTTCTTTGTGTGCAGAGGACCCCCACGTGCTAGATTATTTTCTCAGGGAGCATTTTTGGGGGTCTTGGCAAGGATTCTGCCATTTTCGGTATCTTGTACCTGAAGTTGTTCCCTTGAAGTGGGTGATGGCTCTCCTCTTGCTGGCCAACTGATTACCAGTGAAAGACTCCCTTTTCTGCTTTCTAATTCCTTCACCTACTGTATTCCCATGTGGGTTTCTTGCATAGAGCCTCCCTCAACAAGACCTCTTTGGGCTCCCTCCAGCAAGCCCACCTCTGGTTGGGAGATGGACATCCCATCCTTGTCCATTAGGACATTCCCACTACAGATAGCCATGTCTCTTCCTTCAGCTTCCAGCCTCCTACAACTCAAGGGGAGTGCTCTAGTCACAACCTCCAGCTTTTAGACTCTGCAGGTATGGTTCCAGCCTTATGTCCTTCTTGTTGAGTTCTCCAAGAGGTCCTTTGAAAGCTCCTTGCACTGGCTGGTTTTTGGTTCCCAGCTGGTGGTTCACATTCTTCTCTGGAGATCCCACCATTTTAAGGGAGAATCCTGAAAGTCACACTGGCCCATTTTAAGATATACCCCCCCCCCCCCCACTTAACAGTGACTCACAGGTGAGGGAATGGAAGATGCTGATGGGCTAAGCCAACCAGGGTCTGACCTGGCATTGGAGTAGGTCCCTTCTTCCCCAGTAGATGTGGTTAGCTGCTGAAATGATAATAAGAATGTTGTTAGAAAGGTTATATTAGTTATATTAGTTGTTAGAAAGGTTATATTAGTTCCTGGGGCAGCCATAACAGAGTACCCCAGTCCAGGAGGCTTGAAAAAACAGAAATTTATTGTCTGATGATTCTGGAAACTAGACGTCCAAAATCAAGTTGTTGGCAGGGCGCTGCTCTCTCTGACAGCCTTAAGGGAGAATCCTTCCCTGTGTCTTCTAGCTTCTGGTGTTTGCTGGATATCCTTGGCGTTCCTTGACTTGGAGAAGCCCCCCCCTCCGGGCACATGGCTGTCTGCACCCGTGTGTCTTCTCATCGTTTTCTCTCCATGTGTGCCTGTGTTCACAAAATGTTCCCATCCTTTACAAAGACGCCAGTCATATTGGATTAAGTACCCAGCCTGCTAGAGTCTGACCTCATTGTAACTAATCTGCAATGACCCTATTTCCAAATAAGGTCACATTCTGAGATACTAGTGATTAGGACCTCAACCTATCTTTTGGGGGAGACACCTACAAGCATCTACTTAAAACTATTCTTGAAGCTTATTTTTGCACAGAATTGTTAATTTGATTATGTAACTTAATCATCACGCTTGCATCCCAAATTAAATTCGTCTAGTTTTTATAAGCAGCTTCGCTTTAAAAAAAAGAAATATTGACCCTTTCTGAAATTATTAAAAAGTGTATGTTATCTATTTTGAAGATAAAATATGCACCAAAGAGGCATATCAAAATTATTTTTATCCAGGCAGCTTCATGGCAAATATAAGCAGAGCCTCCAAAGGGTAGTCTTGTGGGCACCTGCTCATTCAGTGAAACCCTTCTGGTGGGTTTGGGGAACAGTTACACATGCTATCCCCATCTTAGAGGAGCCTAGAAAAGCGTCAGAAGAAAATCTCAGTGGAGTGGTCTTTTCAGCTGCTCATATCTCAAGGGTTTCCCAACTGATCTGCCTCCCAATGGTTTTCCTGTGTGTTTTGTAATCCCATCCTTTCTCTCATATCTATCTGTCTTTCTATCTATCTATCTATCTATCTACCTCCACACGTCTAATCTGTCACTATCTTTATCATTATTTATCTATTATCTACCTATGATACATACATATTTATCCAATTTATACATATTTAAATTTTTATTACATAAATAATTCATGTTTACTATAAATCCAGTGGTTGGGGGTAGGGGTCATGATTTTGTTCCCCAGAAGATATTTGGCAATGTCTGGAGATACCTTGTTTGTCACAGTTGGAGGACTCTATTGACATCTGGTGAGTAGAGGCCAATGATTTTGCAAAACATCTGGAAAGACATTGGATGGCCCCACAATAAAGAATAATCTGGCCCCAAATGTAACTTGTGTCACTAGGGCTAAGATTGAGAAATCCTACTTTGGAACAATAGAAAATTCAAAGAAGCAAATGGAAAATCATTGCCTCTGGGCATTTTCCCAATTAACGTTTTGGCCAAATTCTTCCAAATGGCTTTTTACACATACAAGTGTATGTGTGAATAATTACAGATGTATAGGGAAAAAATGTGATTATAATTATGCACGCTGTTTTATAACCCAATTTTTTTTCACTTAATGGTAATATTGTTCCATGTCAGTAATCTTTTCTCATTGAAAAACAAGGGTGTTTTTTTTCTAAACAAAAGCATTATATTTATGTGGTTAAAAATAAGAATTGTAAAAGGGTGTACAAGAAAAACATGTTCTTTCACAAGTGCTTATGTATACTTCAGTAAATGTGATTCTTAAAAAGCCACAAATTGGATTATGCAATAAAACACTATATACTTTGCTCTCATTACTTAATAATATATCTTTTTTTAATTTAATTTTTTTAATAAACATATAATATATTTTTATCCCCAGGGGTAAGGTCTGTGAATCGCCAGGTTTACACACTTAACAGCACTCACCATAGCACATACCCTCCCCAGTGTCCATAACCCAACCCCCCCTCACCCAATCCCCCTCCCCCCATCAACCCTCAGTTTGTTTTGTGAGATTAAGAGTCACTTATGGTTTGTCTCCCTCCCAATAATATATCCAAGGCAATTTCCGTATTGACGCAGAGATCCACCCCATTCTTTAGACGGGTGCATAACATTACCTATTACCCTATTGATGGATACTTCATTCTTTCCATGTTTTTGCTGTCCTAATCAGTGATGCAGAACACTTCTACACCACCTCTCAGTAGATCTGCGGATGACACTCGAAGAATTGGAACTGGTGAATCAAAAGGTATGCACTGACGTTTTTAGCAGCTATTGCAAAATTGCTCTACAAAGAGCTTGTCTCATTTACCTCTCCCACTGTTCTTCCTCCCCATAGCCTCACCCACAAATATTTAAATTTTGCAAATCTGATTTAATAAAAATGATATCTAGTTTTTTTCCTTTGTATTTCTTTAGTTATTAATAAAGTGGTACATTTTTAATGCTTTTTTTCCCATCAACTGTTAATTTCCTCTACCCTTTTTTTTTCTCTACTAGGTTATTTTTTATGTTGTTGACTAATGTAACCTCAGTGGATTTAAGGAAAGTAGCTATACATCTATAAATACTTTCTCCTGGTTTGTCTATTCCCTTGCAGAAATTTATATTTTTTACTTGTAAAATTTTTTATTTATAATTTATTTATATAATTTTATAATACATTTTTATTTATTTATTTTTATTCTATATTATTTATATAATTTTTTTATTTAGAAAAAATATAAAATTTTAAAAAATCTTCCCATTTATGGTTTCTGGATATGGTATACTACAAAGGCCTTTCTTTCTCTCTCTCTTTTTTTTTTTTTTTTTTTTAAGATTTTACTTTTAAGTGATCTCTCTACCCAACTTGGGGCTTGAACCTATAACCATGAGATCAAGGGTCACATGCTCTTCCAACTGAGCCAACCAGGCATGCTATACAAAGCCCCTTTTCGTGCTAAGGACATAACTAATTTTATCCATGTTTCCTTCTTCTATGGTTTAGTTCTTTTCATTAAAAAAAAAAACTGTCTTAAATTTATTTTAGGAGTAAGGGCAAAATGTAGCTACTTACCCTGAGACCATTCATCAAATCCTTTATTTCATTCCACTAATCTGAAATGCACCTTCACCATAGTCTCTATTCCTTAGGCGTTTGGGGGCTATTTCTGGATCTGTTCTGTTTCAGGGATCAGTCCATTTTTGCACTGACAGCAAACTGTTTTAATTACGGATGCTTTATAAAGTATGTTTAGATACAATAAGTCTGATCTCCCAAATAACTTATCTATTTATCTTTAAAACATAATTATGTAATAACTCGACTGTATGAAAATGTACAAAGAAAAATACAATGAACACTCAGTTTAAAAAATTAAATGTTGTTAGTGAGTTGAAGATCCTGGATTACCTTCCTCTCTTCTACTAGTAATAACTATTCTGACTCTAGTGTTTAGTTAGCATTCCATGAGCTTATAATATTTTTAACTTCTCTCTTTGCTTATGCCTATAATTATATGCAGTATTGTAATTCATGTTTTAAGCCTGCTTATTTGTTATAGAAAATATGTACACTCCTAAACAAACCAACTGGTCAACTAGTCTATACAGTTGTGATGATTAATTTTATGTGTCAGCTTGGCTGGGCCATGTGCCTATGTGTTTCGTTAAACATTATTCTGGATGTTTCCATGAAGATATTTTTGGATGAGATTAATATTTACACTGGCAAACTTTGAGGAAAGGGGATTGCCTTTTGCAATGTGGGTGGGCCTCATCTAATCAGTTGAAGTCCTCAATAGAATTTAAAATTGACTTAACCCCAAGAAAGAAAGAATTCTTCCACAGACAACCTTTGAATTTAAATGGCAACATCACTCTTCTCTGAGTCTTCAGACTGCCAATACACCTTGCAGATTTTGGATTTGCCAGCCTCCATAATTGCATAGGAATTCCTTAAACTCTCTCTCTGTCTCTCTCTCTCTCTCTCTCGATCCCATTGGCTCTGTTTCTCTGGAGAACCCTGATAATACATCAGGCCTCTGGCCTTAGCAGCACCAAGAACTGATGGAAAGTTTAAATTATGTTCTTCCCCATCCATGGCCCCAGTATCATATTCTAAGGAAGAGTTCCCCACCTTCACTAAGGGAAGGGGTGAAGTGGAAAGTTATCTTTGTTAAGCTTTCAAGAGTAACTGGGTAGGAGAGAATTTTCTTGTTGACCAAATAGTTCTTTGGCCCAGGGTTGATCCAGTCTGTGGTCAGCAAAGAAAGGTCTCTCTAGAAGGACCATGTCACAGAAGCAAGACTCCTGCCACACTTTGAGTGATATTTTTCATGATCACAGATCCATAGAGCTACAGTTTCACAAATATCTCCTCCTTGTAACTGTCTAGTTGGAGGCACTGTGTTAGTCTCCCAATGCTGCTGTAACAAATTACCACAGATTTTTATTATTTATTTATTTATTTATTTATTTATGAAATTGTCATACATTTAGCAGCTTTAAACAACACACCCTTATTATCGCCTAGTCCTTTTCGTCAGAAGTCCCAGCTGGGCTCAACTGGGTCTTCAGTTTAGACTCTCACGAAGCCAAAAATTAAGGTGTTGGCTGGATCAATTCTCATTGGGAGGCTCTATAAAGAATCTGCTTCAAGGCTCATTCAGTTTGTGGGCAGAATGCAATTCCTTGTGGTTGCAGGACTGAGGGTCCCACGTTCCCGCTGGCTGTCAGCTAGAGGTGCTTCTCAGCTTCCAGAGGACACCTGCATTTCCAGACTTGTGGCCCAGACCGCCATCTTTCAAAGCTAACAATGGTGTAGCGTGTCTTTCTCATGCTCAGCTTCTCTCTGCCTTCCTCTTCTGATTTCAAGGGCTATGGGATTATGTTGGTTGGGTTCTCCTGGATAATGCAGGATCTCCCTATTTTTTTTTTTTTTAAAGATTTTATTTATTTATTTGACAGAGAGAGATCACAAGTAGACAGAGAGGCAGGCAGAGAGAGAGAGGGAAGCAGGCTCCCTGCTGAGCAGAGAGCCCGATGTGGAACTCGATCCCAGGACCCTGAGATCATGACCTGAGCCGAAGGCAGCGGCTTAACCCACTGAGCCACCCAGGCGCCCCGGATCTCCCTATTTTAAGAGCTGCTGATTAATAGCCTTAATTACACCTATAAAGTCCCTTTTGCTCTGCAAGGTAACACAACCATAGGTGTGACACCAGAAAGAGAAGCCAAAATTCTTCTTACCACAAAAGACCGTAGATGTTTTTCCCAGACGAAAGGACTGGCCTCATTCAAAAGTATGTTCAGAGCTCATCTCTTGGGAGAAAGAAAATTGCTCTTCAGTGGACAATTTTTCCCACTTGGAGGAATCAAGGATTGTGGGATCACCAGGATGCAGACACAATGTATATTCTGGGCAGTGGGGATGGAGCAGAGACTAGAGTAGGGAGTGCCCATTCTGGGGACAGAGCTGAGCAAACTCACACCAGTTGCATGAGGACTCTGAGATGCCCCTGGGAAGGGGTTGGGGACCATCTCAACCTACCATCAAGACATTATAACAGGAATTCAAACAGAAACAATGAGTGAGACAAAGAGCAGGAAATGATGTGGACTTTGGGAAGGCTGCAGGAGAGACCCTCTGGGAGTTGCTGTGTAGAGGTCTGGCTTGAAAGAGGACTCGAAGAAGGCAGAAGAAGAGGTCCATCATACTTTCAGGAGTCTTCCATTTAAGGGAGGGAAGGGTCATGTGGGATAAAGAAATAGAAAGACAACTGAGAAAACGAATGAAGGGAAGAAAGTGGTGGACCCAGAGTAAAGGATGTAGGAGAGAGAAGCATAAAAACAGAAAACCATGAAGCAAGAGGAATATTCTAATTCTAAAGGAAATTGCCGTGAATATTATTTAAATCAAGTTTTCGGATGTTCTGGCAAAATCCATAGCCTCCAGCCGGCCCTAGGTGTGTGTGTTGAGGGGTGGGGTTAGGGGGGCTCACAGCAGACCAGCAATGCACCTTTGTCCTCCCCAACAAAAGCTGTGGAAGTTTCCAGCATCTCACAGCTTCTTCCCCACGTGCTGGGTCTCTGACTTCTCTGCCTGTCAGATTCCTCTGCACACTGGGAGCTGGCTGGGCTACAGGCAGAGAACTTGGGAATTCCCAGCAGTCATTGTCACCAGGAATGCCCCAACCAGTGGGGATGGGAGCAAGCACAGGGATGCTGCCTCTTTGCCCCTTGGGGGCCAGAGCTGAATGGCAGGGGACAGTTTCTCAGAGTTCCCCACCAGATGGAGCCCCAGATGTCCTTTCCCTGGGGACTGGGTCATTTGCTGGCGTTTCTCCCTCCCCCATCTCACCCTCTTTGTTACATTTGTGTCTGGGTCCATCTCACAAGCAAATCACCTGTCCCCAGGTCCTTGCCCCAGTTGGTAGCAGAGTCAAAACCCCACCTCTGTGTAGCTTAGGTTTTTGGCTGGGGCTCTTTAACAAAGAATTTAACAAAAAGAAAATAATTTATGGACCCCTGCAGTACACACTATGTGAGAAAAACCTCTATAAAAGGTAGCCCAAAGCTGTGGCTTAGAACCCTGTTTTATTAGCATCTTCAACAAAGAATAAAAATCTGCAGAGAAATGACTGGATGGAGGAAAGCAGTTTTAGGCCCCCAAGGGGGCTTGCTGTCATAAGGGAAATACATGGGAAGCCACTGATAGGGTAAGGTTTGTTTGCAGATTCCTCTGGTGCTGATAAGTCCATATCCAGTACAAGGAGAATTCCCATCTGGTCGTTTAGGCCTAAAGAGGGAGGGGACAGAAAGCTTTTCCCGTTTGCAACTTCTTAGTTGCTTTTGGCTTAAATATTATGTTAAAGAGGCATATTTGGGGCGACACAAGTGGTTTCTTTCACCTGCCTCTGGGGGACCCTGAACTAACACAGGGCCATGGGTCTTGTGCATTATAAGCGGATTTTAGAATGAATCCAGAGCACGTCACAGAAATCTGGGGAGGGTGCCCTTTAGAACAGTGCGATAACTTCAGCTTTTAGTCTGAGCAAGGTAAGAAACCTTTTAAAAAACCGTGACAAAAAGTCACACCTTCAAGAATCATTCTAGTTCCAGGCAGAGATGTTAAGTAGACAATACTGATTCAAATAAGCTCAGGTGGGAGAGCTGGCTGGGGGATAGGTTTTGAGAATCCTCAACTCTTAGATATTACCTGTCCAACATAGGTATTGGACAGAAGCTCTGAGACTGGGTGAGATCTTGAAGAAATGAGCATAGTCAGGAAAGGCAAGAAGTCCAAGAACTGGACCCTGGGGCATGTCCTCATTTATGGGGAGAAACCAGCAGGAGACTGGGGAAAACTGCAGAACCATTTCAATAAGATTCTCTCATTAGATTAAGAATTCAACAACATAAAGTTTGCTTCTGACCTTGACCAGAGCAAGGTCAAGTGACTTTCTGGTCACTGGTGACTGGCGGGGTGAGACCCTTTCTGTGCTGGCTCAAGAGGGAAGGGAGGACAGCAAGTGGAGAATGTGAAGAGCCACCTCTCTTTGGATAATTTTGCTGTAAAGGCAAGACCAAAATAGGGCAGTAGCTGGGGGTGGTGGTGGTAAAGGGACAGAAAAGGGCATTTTTAGAATAGGAGAAACAGTCATATTTTTATGCTGCTGAGAGGGACCCATCATAGTGGGAGACCCAAGGACGTGGTAGGCAGAGGGTAGAATTGTTGGGTTGAGTATTTAAGAAGGAATGGGGTTCACTGTGCAAGTAGGAGGTGTGCTTTAGCTAAGGACACCCATGAATTATTGATGGTAACTTTATAGGCAATCTAATAGAATATTACGTATGAAAGTCCCATTGTAAACATGATAACAACACCTCAAAAAGAAGCAAAAGGTATGTACCAGAGTTCCTTCCCTTCGGGGTGACTCCACCTATTGGGATGACTTTATACATGCAAATTTATGTCACACCTCAAATGTTACCTCCTTAAAGAAGCCTTCCCGACCCCCAGAGCCTGTCAGAGCTCTCTGATTTTCCTTGTAGCCTTATTCACAGTCTGAAAATAGCTTGTTAATTAACTAATCAATCAACCAATCAATTAATTCTTTGATCTCCTCCTCCTCGAAATATATACTCTGCAAGGGTTATGACCTTGACTATTAGTTTGCTGCTGTATTCCAAAAAATAGTGGCTGGCCAGTGGTATACAGGTAGACCAACTCTCTGGAGGAAAAAAAAAAAAAAAAAAAATCCAAACCCTTCAAAACAACAAGACCCTGATTTGTAACATTTTCTGATTCCTGTGTGTAAACATTCCTACCATGGGCACTTTCAAGCTACCAATATGGCATCAGTGAATAAGGAGTTGGAAAGGAAGGAGCATAGTTGGCTTTCATGAACTGGTACAAGCCAGCTGCACCATATTTGGCACAAGAGCAGTGCTCAATCAATATTGGTTGAATGAAAGAATAAGTGAATTATCATTAGCTTGAGCCATTATTCCATTAAAGATATTCCCGGAAGGTTCATGTTTTTCCTGTTGCCTTTCAATCCTTTCCCTCTGCTCTTTTTCTTCCCCCAGACATTCTGTAGGTCTCCCACATTGCCTTGCTGAAAGCCTTCCATGACGCTACTCATACCAAACTTTCACTGGGTGTTTGAGGCAGTGGAGGGGCGTCTGTCAGGTCCCGACTCTGGGGGCATCTTCCTATTTGTCTCTCTGCCCAGGGCTCCAGATTGCAGGCTTAGTGCCACATTGCTTTCCTTTCCTAGGAGCTGCTTCTTTAGAAACTAAGTGCTTCCCTCCAACCCATCTCTTTTTGGGTCTACTCAACTTAAGCTTGGACACATAGCCCCAAGCTCATTAATGTGTCTCCTTGCCCCAAAGGACATCTCTCTATTTGGCATCTTGGAGCATCTTCTAGTATCTTGGAACATAGTGTTGCAGCAGGGAAAACCCTACAACTCTTCTTTTTTTGATGAGTGGGGTTAAATTTGATTTCCACCTCCTCACTCCTTCCCAATAATCTTACATGTCTCAGGAGACAAAAATGACTTTTGTGAAGTTATTTTCTTTTTCAATGCAAAAAAAAAAAAAAGTCTTTTGTAACAAGAAAGAGTCTAAATGGGAAGAGAGACAATTGTAACAGCTGTCCCTGGGGAATCTTATTGGAATGGTTCTGCAGCTTTGACTGCAGTGCCTGCTGGTGTGGATGGTTAATAAGACTGTCTTTGGTATTACCCAAATGGTTCTCCAACTCAAGACTTCAGAAAGACAACCAAGGAATTATGGATATGGAAAAGCCCAAAGATGAACTTTTGATTCCTCTTCTTAAATGAAAACTCACTTGAGCAGGGGTCTGAACTGTCACCTTTCTGGTCTCACCAGGATTTCTCTTTGGTCATGTCCTGGTTTAGCTAATTCTGTTTGTGTGTTAAATGCAGATACTATCCTGCCCTGTTCTGCCCTGTGCAGCTACTTCCTGGTACTTCAGCTTCTGGAACTGCAGCAGCTCCTAATGAAATCAAACTGTTTTCCAACTGTGATGAAGAGTGTTTCACACCAGTGCTCTCTGAAAAATGACCTGTTGCCCATTATTTATAAATTTGGGAATGATTGTTTTTTTCCTCTGTGCATGGTTCTCTGCCTCTCTTTAGCATTCTTTGCTAGCTGCCTTTGCATTTTCCTGTTTTGTTAATTGTTCACCTGGGCTGAAGTGGGAAAGGATTTATAAGTGTGTTACTTTCTTTGTGATGAGTTTCATTATATAACAATATGAAGGCCATTCAATTTCCTGTGTGACTCTCTTAAGCCTCTTGCCTAAGGTTAGCAGAATTTCTGTTTTATCACTTTATAGCAAGCTATTAAAACACTTTGACAAGTTTATGAGCTAATTAAACATTCTTCAACTTTTCATTTCTTCTCCAAACAACAATGGAAATAAAAATAGTGACAAAAAATACTTATTTATTGAGTACTTACCATAGGCCAAGAATTCTGCCTTTTTTTTTTTTGTATATTTTTAAACTTAATTCTCAGAAAAACCCTAGAATTATTCTTATTTTAATATAAGGAAACAAACACAGAAAGGAATGTGCCCTAGGTCTCTGAAAGTAAATGACAGATCTGGAAATCAAATCCAGGCCTGGTTGATGCTGAAGTCCTTGCTGGTAACCTTCCCACTAAATTCTGAGATCTTCTCCTCAGGGCCTGTTGGAGCCAAATTATTCTCTGGGCTGGAGCACCAATAACAAGAGCCACACTCACCTCAGTAGTGATGAAGTAACTCAAAGACTAAGTCCTGCTCAAGAGATGGAGGTTGTCTACCTTTAGACCTCTTATGCTGTAACAACTTCTATCTCATTGATCAGAGTCTCCTGAGATTGCTTCTTTAAAAATTTTTTACATGGAGGAACCCCTGGGTGGCTCAGTCAGTTAAGTGTCCGACTCTTGGTTTCAACTCAGGTCATGATCTCAGGGTTGTGAGATTGAGCCCCCACGTTGGGCTCTATGCTCAGTGTAGAGTCTGCTTAAGACTCTCTCTCCCTCTTCCTCTGCCCCTCACCCCACTTGATCTCTCTCTCTCTCTAAAATAAATAAATATATCTTTAAGAATATTATTTACATGGAGGCCAAAGAGATACCCAGCAATATAAAAGGTATTTATTGTCCTGCAATAGGTGGCCCAAGATGACTAATGTTAGAGAAATGCACTTGGGATTCACCACAATGACGATGGTGGTGGTGATAGTGTTGGTGATGGTGTTGTTATTGTTTATGTTGTTGATGGTGGTGGTGGCTGTGGCTGTGGCTGTAGCAATGCTGTTATTGTGGTTGTTGGTGTTGGTGGTGATGGCGGTGGTAGTACTGTTGTGGTTGTTGTTGGCGGTGGTGTCAGAGCCATTGGTGGTGATAATGATGGTGGTAGTGTCAGTGTTGGTGTTTGTGGTGTTGTTGGTGGTGTTAGTGGTGGTGGTAGTGATGGTGTTGTTGGTAGTGATGGTGGTGGTAGTATTGGAGGTGAAGGTGGTGATAATGATGTTGGTGTTGTTGGTGTTAGTGGTGATGGTAGTGATGGTGTTGGTGTTGGTGGTGATGGTGATGGTGGTGATGTTGTGATTTTTTTTAGTCGAGGTTTATTTCCTGACTCAACAGCCAAAGTGTCAGATCTTGGACTTTTCTCAGATGTTTTAATTTCTCTGAAAGATATAAGGAACTATCTCTCCTGTTTATGTTCAGTTTATAATTGAACACTCTTTTTCTAAAATCAAATTATATTCCAGCTACCTTCTTTGAGAACTTGGTAGAGATGCAAATTTTTGGCCCCACCCCTGACCTGCTGAGCCAGAACCTCTGTGGTGGGACCCAGCAATCTGTCTTTTAAGAATCCCTCTAGGTAACTGTGAAGCTTGCTTGAGTTTGAAAACACTGGTGTAGACACTCATACAGCCCATCTTGTCCACTTGCTCTCCTCAGCAACCTCAACCACCCCTATGGTTTCAATGACTTCCAAATGTCTGCAGCTGAGACCTGCTTTCTGAGTTCTCAATTCAATATATCTACCCACCCTGCTGGGGAGATATGCCATCTCTGCTTGGATATATCACCAGGACTTCAAATTCAGCAACTCAATAAACATTTGTGTTTCACCTTAAATGTCATTTTCTCATTGAACTATGTTTGTTTGGCCTGCTCACTTTGTCTTTGCATCTTATTAAAATTCCGTGTTTAAGCTGGGCCTCCTCTGCCATATCAGAGCTTGGCAAAGACAGGGATCGGATCTGTCTGGGGATGGCTTACTTGTGAACACAACCAATATGTAGGTATGTATTTATTTATCATTATTTTTTGAAAGAGTTTATTTATTTATTTGAGAGAGAGATAGAGAGCATGAGCAGTGGGAAGAGAGAGAAGCAGGCTCCCTTCTGATCTGGGAACCCAATACAGGGCTTGATCCCAGCACCCTGGGATCATGACCTGAGCCAAAGGCAGATGCTTAGCCGACGGAGTCACCCAGGCACCCCTATTTATTTTTATTTTAAAGAGACAGAGAAAGAGAGAGAGAGAGTTAGTGGAGGGAGGAGCAGAGAGAGAGGGAGAGAGAGAATCCTCAAGCAGATTCCCCACTGAGCACAGAGCCGAGTGCAAGACTCACTCCCAGGACTTTGAGATCATATCCTGAGCCAATATCTAGAGTTGGACGCACCAATGACGGAGCCACCCAGGCGCCCAAACACAGCCATGCGACTTGCTATGTGTTGTCTACAACTGCTTTTGTGCTACAGTGACTGCGTATTTGCTGCAGAGAGCTTCTGAGTTTGTCAAGCTTAAAGTATTTACTATCTGGTCCTTGATAGACAAGTTTGCTCCGGGCCTCCCCTCATGCATCTCTAGAAAGGCCAGCTGCAGATGCTCTTCTGTGCTATCCCACACTGAGCCCTCAAGGATGCCAGCCTGGCTCAGTGGGACCTTAGGGGCCCCACAACTGGCATAAACTTACTTGACACAAAGACAATATCTAGGGGGAAACTACCACGGGCTCAGGATTTACAAACGAATTTGGCATTTATATTAACATAGAGGAAGGAAATGCTCATGGCCAGAGGCCTGGACCGTCATGCCCCAGTTCCTTACCACGTCAAATGTACACATCCTATTTCACACATTGTCAAGAAAAATGAAGAGATCGCTGTTTATTCTTTTAGTGCAGTGCTGCCAATGCAACTTTCGTTGAACTTTTATTGCCCCAGGTATTTTATAACTGCAAGAGATAGAGGTTAAGTGGCAGAGGACTGATAATAACATACATGATTCTTATCAGAAAGTTTTGTAAATGAGTCTTGGCCAGAAAAATGCAAAATGAGTTTTGTCTGGGAGAGGTACAATTGCTTCGTGTCTGGTAGAAAAGATGATCTCAGATAATGTCTTGCCCAGTAGCATAGTAACCAGTTTTGTACATATTAACAAATTCATTTCAGCATTCCTTTGACTTGACGGACATGAATCTCACTTCTTCCCAGTCTCCTTTGAACCAGTTTTAATATCTTCTGGGTCCCTCATTAATTAATGAATTGAATAAAACCACTGGTACGTGTTCATTTTATATTTGTATGAAGTTGTTTTTTATTTTTATTTTTATTTTTTAAAAAATACTAACATGAATGCAACCTATTCGTCCCCCCCACAACCCCCATGGATTGCTCTGAAGTTAACTGTCTAGGAAAAGCTTCGTGCCACACAGGTGAGGAAGGTAAGACCCAGGGGCACTTAGCAGGGGACAGGTCGATGGAACACTGTTTCAAGTTAACACTGAGAAGGCCATATGAAAAGAGTACCGATAACAAACATTTGAAAGAAGTGACTGTATTTTTGCAGTAAAGCACTTAAAATTTTTAAAAATGTTTTTAATATTTATGCTTGGGAGAAGCAGATTAAACATTTCTTAGTTACTCAGGATTTTAACTTTCAGGATTTGGGACATGAAGTTCTTTGGTTTATAGAGGCTGCTTTCCCTTCATAGGACAGGAGAAACAGGTCAGCTCCAGACATTGTTCTACTGGCTCCAGACACTTGCTTGTCCCTGGCAGCTTTTCTGGGTCTGGGGCTATGACGCCATTTTGGTTACCGTTATCAGTCTGAGAAGACCCACCCTCTTCTCTGTAGGGGGCCCCTCACGAACATAGTGAACGAAGTGTTTGGTTCTTCTTTCTACTGCACATTTCACAGAGAGAGCTCCTGCTGGCAAAGAGAGCCCTTGTTATGTCACCTGTGGTGTGGAGCCACTTCTCCATGAGCAATGGTCAGAAGTTGTGCATTAACCCTTGTTAGAAAATACTTGGGACGCTACAGGGATGAAGGCCTGCGGATGGCGTCTACCTCATACAATTGTGTTTACCTTGATATACTCAGCCCTTTCTTCTCTGTTCATGTGACTGGTGAGATTCTACTTTCGGGAAGCACTCAGAGTGGAGAATCTGTAGGCAAGCCAGTGGAAGCCAACAGGCTCTGTGCTATGATGGAGGCTGTCCAGAGAAGCTTCCAGAAGTCTCACTGCTCTGAGACTTCAGATACCCTCTCACCCACTGCACGAGTCCTTGGAAGGGGGCTCAACTTCAGAACATTTCAGCCTAAGGGGGATATCCAGAGGCCAGGGATATCTTGCCCTTGGGGAGCCCTAAACCCAATGAAGATTTCAAGAACCTAGGAAAATGGACAGCCCAGAAAGGGTGTGGGAAAGAGTCAAAGACACAGGGCTTCTCTCACAATTTGAACAAAGACTTCCCTGTCTAGGTCAGGAAAACCGTCTCATGCACCACTTCCTTACGTTATTCAACTCTTATCTAGAAGGACGTAATGGCACTTCTAACCTTGATATTGAGCTATTTGGTTAGAGCGTTGAGAAGAGAGCTCTGTTTTTCCAGGGTGGACAACAGGATGAGTTCAGAGGGAAAAGTACAAGATAGTGGCCAGGGGTACTTGCAATAGCAAGATTATGCCACGAGAGGGCAGTGTAGACTGTCTATAGAATCAGAGAGAGGAAAAAGGGTGCGGAAAGAAGAGGGTGGGGAGCTGGAATGCAAATTTAAAATTTAAAATTCACCTGCCGAATTTAGAATAACGCCCCCACAGTAGTTTCTTTGCTTTCATTCTGCTCTGTACCTCCTGATGAGAACCATCGCCCCAGAAGGCTGAAGCAGGTTCCTGAAGGACCCATTGGTATCAGGTCCCTAATTTGGGAGGTCTTGGGGTCAGGGAGTTAGGGAGAGGTGGGCTGGCTCGGGCAGCAGGTGGTGAAAGGTGGAGGAGGGCCTGGACCACCTTCCATTTCCATCAGCAGTGCTGCAGGGTTTCAGTCTCTCCACATCCTCACCAATACTTGTTATTGTCTGTGTGTGGGTTTTGTTTCTTTTAAAAATGTTTATTACAGCCATCCTTGAAGGTATGAAGTGGTATCTCAATGTGGTTTTGATTTACATTTTCATAATGATTAATGATGTCGAGCATCTTTTCATGGCCTTGTTGATCATTTGTATATCTTCTTCGGAGAAATATTTACTTGTTTGTTCATGTTGCCTTGAGTTATTTGCAGTTTTTTGTTGTTGTTGTTAAGCTTCTGAAGTTCTTTATGTATTCTAAATATGGACTCCTTATCAAAGAATGATTTGCAGATGTTTTTTCCCATTCTATGGTTGTCTTTTCCTTTTCCTTTTTTTTTATTATCTAGAAAGTATTTATTTTTAAATTACAGTTGACATACAATGCTCTGTTAGTTTCAGGTGTACAACATAGTGATTTGACATTTTTATAGATTATGAAATGCTCACCATAGTAAGTGTAGTTCCCACCTGTCACTTTACAAAGTTATTATAATATTATTGTCTACATTCTCCATGCTGTACTTTTTATCCTCACAACTCAGTTATTTTATAACTGGAAGTTTTTACTTCTTAATCCTCTTCTCCTATTTTGCTCATCGCCCTCCCCACCCACTTCCTCTCTGGCGATCACCAGCTTGTTTTCTGTATTTATGAGTCTGTTTCTGTTTTGTTTGCTTGTTCCCTTGTTTTTGTAAGGTGGTCTAGCCACTGTGAAAAACAGCTTCGTTTTTTGTTTTTTAGGTTCCACATATAAGTGAAATCATGTGGGACTCATCTTTCTCTGTCTGACTTATTTTATTCAATGTAATACCCTCTAGGTCTATCTATGTTGCTGAAAATGGCAAGATTTCTTTCTTTTTATGGCTGAGTAATATTCCATTGTATAAATTCCGTTATGTGTGTGTACACATCTTTTTTATCCATTCATCTACTGATGGACACTTAGGTTTCTTGTATATTGTGGCTGCTGTAAATAATGCTTCAGTGAACTTTAAAGGGTGCATATATCATCTTGAACTGGTGCTTTTGTTTTCTTCAGGTAAATACCTAGAAGTGGAATTGCTGGATCCTATGGTATTTCTATTTTTAATTGAGAAATCTTTATATCGTTTTCCAGAGTGGCTGCACCAGTTTTCACTCCCACCAACAGTGCATGAGATTATCTTTTTCTCCACATCCTTTCCAACACTTATTTCTTATCTTTTTGATATTGACCATTCTAACAGGTGTGAGGTGATATCTCATTGTGGTTTTGATTTGCATCTCCCTGATGAGCATCTTTTCATGTGTCTATTGACAGTCTATATGTTCTTTGGAAAAATGTCTATTCGGGTGCTTTGCCCATTTTTAAATTGGATTTTTTTTAATTTTTAATTTTTGCTTTTGTTTTTGTGTTTGGTTTTGGTTTTGGTTTTGAGTTGTATGAGCTCTTTACGTATTTTGTATATGAACCTCTTATTGGATATATCATTTGCAAATACCTTCCTCCATTCAGTAAGTTGTCTTTTCATTTTGTTGATGGTTTCTCTCATTGAGCTAAAGCTTTTTAGTTCGATGTAGTCCTGACTGTTTATTTTTGCTTTTGTTGCCTCTATCTGAGGAGACAGATCCAAAAATAATAATTGCTAAGACTAATGTCCAGGAGTTTATTGCCTATGTTCTCTTTTGGCAGTTTTATGGTTTTAGGTCTTACATTTAGATTTTTAATCCATTTTGAGTTTATTTTTGTATATGATGTAGGAAAGTAGTCCCACTTTTATTCTTTTGCATGTATCTGTTTGGTTTTTTCAACACCATTTATTTTCAATGATTGAGATTCAATGATTGAGATTTTCAATCTCAAAAGAGATTTTCTTTTCCCCATTGTATATTCTTGCCTCCTTTACCATAGATTAACTGACCTTCTATGTGTGGCTTTATTTCTGGGCTCTCTATTCTGTTCCATTGATCCACGTGTCTCTTCTTGTGCCCATATCATACTGCTTTGATTACTATAGCTTTGTAGGATAGTTTAAAATCTGGGAGTGTGGTACCTCTAGTTTTCTTCTTCTTTGTCAAGATTGCTTTTGCTCTTTGGGGTCTTTTGCATAAACATTTGCATACAATTTTGCATAAAATTTGCATACAAATTTTAGGATTATTTGTTCTAGTTAGATGAAAGATTTTGTTGGCATTTTGATAGGGATTACAGTATCTGTAGATTACTTTGGGTAGAATGTACATTTTAATAATACTATTTCTTCCAATCCATAAGCCTAGCATATATTTCCATTTATTTATAACATCTTCAATTTCTTTCATCAATGTTTTAGAGTTTTCAGAGTATAGATCTTTCACCTCCTTGGTTAAATTTATTCCCTAGTTATTTTATTCTTTTTGACGTAATTTTAAATGAAGTCATCTTCTTATTTTCTCCTTGTGTGTGTTATAGTGAATAGAAACACAACAGATTTCTGTAGAGTAATTTTGTATCCTGCAACTTTACTAAATTTATTAGTTCTAATAGTTTTTGATAGAGGCTCTAGGGTTTTCCATATATAGTGTCATGTCATCTTGAAATAGTGAGACAGTTTTACTGCTTCTATACCAATTTGAATGCCTTTTATTCCCTTTTCTTGTCTGATTGCTATGGCTAGGAATTCCTGTACTATGCTGAAAGTAGTGAGAGTGGGAATCCTTGTCTTGTTCCTGATCTTGGAGGAAAACCTTTTAGCCTTTTACTGTTGAGTATGATGTTAGCTGTGGGTTTGCCTTTTCACTTTCTTGAGCATATATTTTGATGCACAAAAGGTCTTAAATTTGATGAAGTCTAATTTATCTATTTTCTCTTGTTGTCTGTGCTTTTGGTGTCATATCCATGAAATAATTGCCAAATCCAGTGTTATGAAGACTTTCCCCAAAGTTTTCCTCTAAGAGTTTTGTAGTTTTGCCTCTTAGTTTTGGGTCTTTGATCTATTTAGAGTTAATTTTTGTATATGGGGATTTTCACATATGGATATCCAATTTTCCCAACATCTGTTGCTGAAAAGACTATCCTTTCCTCTTTGAATGATCATGGTGCCCTTGTTGAAAATCAACTGACTGACCATATGTATAAGGTTTTATTTCTGGTCTATTTTATTTTACTGATCCATATGTCTGTTCTTATGCCAGTGCCATACTGTTTCAATTACCATAGCTTTGTACTGCATTTCAAAGTTGGGGAGTGTGAGTCTTCTGACTTAATTCTTTTTCAAGATTGTTTTGGCTATTCAGGATCCATTGCAATTCCATATATTTTGAGAATCAGTTTCTCCATTTTTGTGAAAAGGCTTTCAGAATTTTTATAGAGATCATGACCTGAGTCAAAGGTGAGCATTTAACTGACTGAACCAACCCAGCACCCCGCAGTGGCTTTCTAAATTCCCTTGTTTATAGTTACTTTTGAAGGTCTGAATCATAAATGGCTTCCAAAAGGGAAGAAAGGGGGGAAAAACCCCAACCAAACCAAAAACCGGGTGCAGCTCCATTAAGTCTCCAGGAAAACACCCCAGTTATTGAGACTGCAGTAATGGCTACTGTTTCTGTGCCTACATCTCCGCAATGAAAAGCTGTCATCAGCAATCAGGATACAGAACTCTAATACTTGGAGGACCAATTCCTTATTGGTCACCTTGGCTGCAACAAGCCATTCTAGAAATGTGGGCACAGCTGCCTGCTACTGGGCTTGGATCTGGAGGATAGATAGCTATTGCGGTGCTAGAGGCAGAAATTGGCCAAAGCTAGCCACACTTTCCTGGTCACACTTTCTCCTGGAAGCTGCAAGCGTTCAGATACACTCCGGAGTGCGGAAGTGGTGACTTCAGACCACTAGTATGCTAGTATGATTGCTGTCTGTGCAAAGAGACTGATTCCTGGCATTTCGTATTTTGTTGTCTTTCCTGATATCCCCTCCCATTATTAAGTCCCATAGTAAGGTTAAAGAACCACAATGAAATCTTCCTCGGTTTTTAGGCTAGTCTCCCAAAGAAATTATAGCCCCAGAGTTCTCTTCAGCCGACATCCTTGTTGTGCTCAGACTTAGCTGCAGAGGACTGGGGGCAGTCCAGATTCTCACTGCTCTGGCTGCAGTGGTCTGTGCTCCCCTTCACACTGCCAACCTAGGTGTGTCCAACCCTGGGTCGCTTATGTGTCCCACATCTCTTAATTCCAAGAGGCAAGTGGGTTACCAGAATAATAAGAATTAATAATAAGAGTAAGAATGTAATTATATAAATATAAGAATATAATTAATAATAATAATGTTGTTATTATTATTATCACAAACCTGGTTCCAACTCCCCCCCCACGCAAAACCAAAAACCACAAACTAATTTGTAGCCAAGCTAGCAATGTATAATCTGTGACAATTCCCTGATCCCGGGACCCCTATCTTCACAGACTCTAGCAAAGACTTCTTCTAATCTGGGATGTGGGGAAGAGAGACATCAAACTATTGAAGGAAGAAAAGTCACCTGTCAGTGTTGAGAGCCCATTACAGAACTTAATTTTAACTGGGCGTATTTCCCTCTTGAAGGTTGATTGTGGCACTATGTTACCCACATTCTGGGGGGGAAATCTGCATATCTGAACGGTTTCTTTTTTTCAGAAAGTGACATTTGTCTTCTTGCCAATTTTGTAAATTTTCAGTGATAGTATCCCCTGTTCCCAAGGCTCCTTGGGACTCCCCTTTCCCATGCAGAATCCACACCGGATATTTAAAACCTCTGGATTTCTATTTGCCCTCTGAACTCTGTGTTCTGGCACACGATGGTGTGTCAGTGTTGGACCTGTCTAGGGAGGCAGTTTCATTTGTAATGAGGCTATTGTGGGGGACTTACAGGGATCCCATAATAAGGCCCTTTACATATTATATTTCAAAGCCACTTAACAGAGAGAGAGAGAAGGAGCCAGGTAGCTGGAGATCATAACATCAACTTTATTATGAATTGAAACTAGATTGGGAGATGTGTCACGGCAATGAGTTTCCTCATACTGGGCCCCGTGATTAGGGACCTCACTGCTGCCAGGCAGGGCCTGCTGTCATAGCACCTACACCTAGAGGCCTAGATGCTTCCTCTGTGTCCCCAGGATGGCTCCAGAGAGACAGGCAGGAAGAGACCACACCTTATAGTCCGTGCGTCTTCTCCAGAAACATCTAAGAGCTTACCTCTCATGGGAAGGAAGAGGGGGCAATGAGGGACCAGGAATGTTGTGCTGACCAATGTTCCTCTCCTGGAAGGAGACACTGGGAACTGGGAGTGAATGTTCCTCCCTCCCACATTTCCCAGCTCCTTTCTGCTCTTTGCTTCCAATTCTCGTCCACAAGAGGAAGCCCAGACTTTCTGCAGCTAAAATGGCCTCTGCTCCTACTGCCTCTCCCTGCCTTGAATTCTGCAGCCCAGGGAGCCTCATGCTCTGGGTAATAAAACCTCTGTCTCAGCTCAGACTTGTCCCTCAATAGGGATGCTTTTGGTGAAGCTGACAAAGATGGTTACCTCTGTGGTTCAGTAAGGACCAAGATACTTGCTGTCCCAAATCTTCCTCTGTTTCTGAGTGGTCCAAGCTTTGGATAATCAGAGCTGTTCCTGTGGGAGCAGAAATGTCACATGTCATGAAAAGGCCTCTGGTATTACACACTTCCTTCAAGTTCCACCTGGATCTTTCAAAGCTCTGGCTGCTTCTGAGGTTCTAGGCTTGTCTTCTCTATGTGGGTCTGATGCCGTTTCTGAGAGCAGAGCATATTTTATCTTTCCTACCCTTCACGTCCTGACCACCAGGCCAAAACCTTGTTATTAAACAGATTTCTTTTTATTTCATAAGCATTTTTTCTTTTTAAAGGTGAGGTTACTTTCTGTTACAAGTTGACAAATACCTTGATTAAATTGGCTTAGAAATGAGAAGATATTCGTAGTGGTGAATCTAGCAGTAGGACATGGGTTTCACGTTTGATCGATTCAGTGGGCCAGTGATGCCATCAGTCATTTGGGTACTTTTCATCTTTCTGGTCTGATGCCTCAGCACCAGCTCCAATCCCCAGTTGTTGGTTCCTCTTGTGGTCGTAAGATGGCTGCCAGCAGTAGCTGGGTGACATCCTGCCTTGTTCAGAGCCACGTGGAGCAAAAAAGACTGGCTGGTTTTACACAGTAGCACTAGGCAAGCTTCTAGCAACTCACTGGTCCATGCTGGCTTAGTCCTGACCATCCATGAACCAGTGACTGGAAAAGTAGAGGAATGGACTACCACCACTGGTGTGGACAGGTGGTCAGGGGAAGAGGAGTTTTGGGGAGCAGATCTGAATGTCTTCTTTCTTTGAGCTGAGTACTCCCAACATAGATCTGTCAATCCTCTCAGCATGTAGGTTTGTGTGAATTCTACTGAGAGTTCCTCTACCTCAACCAAGAATCATATACCTCTCCCATAGCTTATGAACCCTCATTCTTTTTTATCTCTCTGCTAATAAATCCGCCACATCTCTGGGACTGAAGCAACAGTGTTCTGCAGTTCAACACCATAGTCCACCTTCTTCCCCTGGGGGTATGTGGTTCCATCCCCGGAGGAGGGAAGATGGGGCTTCAGCAAAGCTTCACCTTTACTCTTTGTATCTGGCTGGAGTTCCAAAGGAGATAAAGGTTAAATAGAAGTGGAGACAGTTAATAAGTGACTGTCCACCCATTCCTGGCTCAAATAGCCTGAAGACCAAAGAAGTGTGATGTTTCTCAATGTGGGGTCTACAGACCACCACATCAGAGCCACAGTCCCACCACATCTCTCAGATCCTAGTTTTATGTCATGTCCCCCCTTTTTAAATTTTCATTCCAACTTACATTTAACTTCTACTTATATATTTTAAGTATTTTAAAGACACTTTAGGGCTCCTGGGTGGTTTAGTCTTAGTCATTTAAATGTCTGCCTTCAGCTCAGGTCATGATCCTGGGGTCCTGGGATCGAGACCCACATCGGGCTCCCTGCTCAGTGGGGTCTGTTTCTCCCCTCTGCCCCTCACTCTGCTGGAGCTCAAATAAATAAATAAATAAAATCTTAAAAGAAAAAGTCATTTAAAAAGGTACACTTTAAATTGTTGAGTGATGGCAGAGTGTAAATGGAAAAAATCTTTGTGCCTATATTGCATTGTCTCAATTACTGTAATTTTATAGCAAGTTGAAATTGTTAATCTTTTTCAAGATTATCATGACTAAGCTTGCCCTTTGGCATTTCCATTTATATTTTAAAATCAGTTGGTCAATCTCCACAAAAATTTTACTTGAAACCAACATTTTATTGAGCTCTCTCTCCTTCTCGGAAATCTGTGCCAGCAGATTTTCTCTTTGACGTGAACATCACAGACAGGGAGGTTATGACCAGCATTCCGCTTGTTGCCCTCCTTATAACTGGTGCATGAGAGGAAGGCTCCTTCTCTGGAACAGGCCACCATAGAGTGGGCTCGGGTCAGGAGCAGAACAGGCCCAGCCAGGTTTTGTTGGAGCAGCTAACCAGTAACCGCCCCAGAGGTATCAAGAGTTTATTCTCTCACCAAAAAACAAGAAAGAACTAGTATGACCCCTCACTGGTGTCCCTCAGTAGTGACACTCAAGAGTTCAAATACAAGAAGAGGGTCAGAAAACAGTTAAAAAGGCAATGAAACTAATAGGCCTCCACTAGGGTGGTGACCGGGGGAGGAGCTAGCCCTGTCCTGTCCCCCTCCCTCGGCCCTAGCTGACCTGCTACACAGATACTGCAGGAGGTGGAACCCCCAGCCAAGCAGCAGCACCAGTGCTAGCTCCATGGGTAGTTGGTAGCACCAACTCTCACCGTGGTTGGGGATACCCTGTCCCTGAGGGTCAGAAGCTCCAGAACCTCATGTTCTCCCTGGGGTTGGAGAGCATCCATAAAACTTCTAAAGACATCCCTCAGGTCTGTCTGGTTGCGGGTGAAGGCCAAGCTATGCATGGCCATCATGGGGAGCTCAGCAATGGGAGATAGCATCAATTTCAATTCCATCTCATCCCTTCGAAGATCAGCCACAGAGCCAAGTTGCTGGGTTGTCACTATGAAAGGAGGGTTTTTGATGGATGTAGTCCTTGAGATTGATCATTCTGAGACCTCCCCAGGTTCTAGGACATGTTCATACAGAGAAGCATCCCAAAAGAGCCCTCCCACCCCCCAAAGAGCAGTCTTCCTTGAGACATTTCTTCTCTTGCATTGGTGTTACCTGCATTGATGGTGGCAGTGTTCAGAGCACTGGAACCAGGAGGCTTACTATCCATCTCTACTTACGTTTTACTGAAGTTACACTGGATCTGTAGGTGAACTGGGGAGAATTTACATTTTAACACTATTTAGTCTTCAAATCCATAAACATGGTATACCTTTGCATTTATTTTGGCTTTCTTTAAATTCTCTCAGGGAATGTTTTGTGATTTTCAGTGCAGTGTTCTTGCACATCTTTTGTTGGTTTTGTCTTTATTATTGTTGGTTTTTGATGCTTTTAGAAATGAGACTGTTTTCTATTTGTGTTCCAACTTATTTGCTGCAAGTATATAGAAATACAATTTATTTTTGCATATTGATCTTCAGTCCAATTGCCTTGTTCAATTACGAATGAATTCCAAAATTTGTCCATAATTTCTTTAGATTTTCTAAGCACACAATCAATTGTAAATAATAGTGGTTCTATTTCTTCCCTATTAGGTTTATTTTTAAAAAATAGATTTTTCTCACCTTATTGCATTGGCTAAAATTTCCAGTTAATGTTAAATAGAAATGGTGATAGTGCACATTTTCTCTTATTCTCAAATTGAGTGGGAAAGTACTTAATATTTTACCTTTCAGTATGATGTCAAATGTTGGTTTTCAGCTTTTTGGTGTTTTTTTTTTTTTTTTTTTGGTGTATACCCTTTATTAGATTAAGAAAGTTACTTTTTTCTTTAGTTTTCTGAGTGTTAAAAAAATGAAGAGATGTTGAATTTTATCAAGTGCTTTTTCTGGGTCTATGGTTTTCTCCTTCAATTTATCAATGTGATGGTACACATTCCTTAAATTTTAAATGTTAAAGAATTCTTGCATTTTCACACTAAACCCTGGCTAGTCATGATGTATTATCCTTTTTTTTTTTTAAAGATTTTATTTATTTATTTGACAGACAGAGATCACAAGTAGGCAAAGAGGCAGGCAGAGAGAGAGAGGAGGAAGCAGGCTCCCTGCTGAGCAGAGAGCCCGATGTGGGGCTGGATCCCAGGACCCTGGGATCATGACCTGAGCCGAAGGCAGAGGCTTTAACCCACTGAGCCACCCAGGCACCCCTGTATTATCCTTTTTATCTATCACTGGAATTGATTTGCTAATGGTCTGTAGGAACATATTTTTCCTTCTGCGTCTATAAGAGATAGTGACCTGTGCTTTCATTTTTGTAGTGTCCCTGTCAGGTTTTTTGTATCAAGTTACGCTGTCCTACACTAGCAAGTTGGACCGTGTCCCTGTTTTCTTTACTCCCTGACAGAATCTGTGTAAGATAGGTAATAGCCTTCCTTAAATGTATGTTTTAAATAATTCACAAGGGAAGTGTCTGGGCCTAGACCTTTCTGTTTGCTTGCTTCCCCCCCCCCCCCATTTATAGAACTTTGTTTATTTTTATTTTATTTTATTTTATTTTTTTATTGTGTTATGTTAGTCACCATAAAATACATCATTAGTTTTTGTTTGTTTGTGTTTTGTTTGGTTTTGATTTGTTTGGTTTTGTTGGGTGGGAAGGGCATCTTGCCATCTTGATGTTCATTCTGTCATTGTATTTTTTTCCTTAGGATGTTTTCAATAGTTAAGAACAAGGAGATTTCCCATGAGGCTCTTTTGAATCTCTTCAAGCAAAATAAGGTGGAGATAGCAAATGCAATAACAAAGCCATTTCCTTTCCTTGAAAGCCTCAGAGACCGCTCCTTTATCACGGAAAAAATCTATAAAGTACGTTAAGTCTATTATATCACCCATGATAACCCAGCCCCACGCTAATTGTGTGTGGCAACCTGGATTCAAAATTTAGTGTATCATTAACTGGTTGATGGCCTTTTCATACTCTTCACTCTTCACGGAAAGACCTTTTTGAGTGAGTTAATCCTCTAAAAGTTTGGGGGTGACAGAATAGGCAGTCCTCGCTAACAAGGCTTCTGTTCTGATTGAAGCTCCTGTCTCCTGTGGGACGTGTTGCAGTGAGGTGAATGGGAACGGTGATACGGCTGAATGGAAATTGATAGCTTTTTATACAAATCCTATAGCAATTTATACAAAAATGACAAAATTAAATACAATTAAAATAATTAAGAGAATTGGGGCAGTATTCCATTATAAAATCCACTACATCAAATGAAACCCCCAGGGATTTTCTGCTATTATAAATCAATTTGTTCTGCTTTGTTGTTGTGTCCTTTAAGGTATGTTTTGTAAGGTGATTCTGGAGTCTTGGTACTCAGGTGAATTTGATCAGTGGGTCCTCCTGGGGAAATAGAGGAGGAGCCCTGTACCTTGTGACTGTGCTCCTTACAGCCACAGCAGGACCCTCTCCTCCTTCCCAAAACCCTTGCCAGACTCCTCACACCTGGAGGGTGGGCAATGGTTATTGAGTAGCCAGCAGAATTGCTCTAAGTTCCACTCATGAAACAACCTACGCAGGATGAAAGTTCAAAAGTCAAGAAGAAGGGTTCATTTGTTATTTTAAGCAGGTGATAAAATATTTAAGAAGTTCTAAGATACTATATGAAAAATAGTAGTCTATCTCCACGGGGAAAGTGGAATGAATGTTCTATGCAATCACTTCCCAGTGATTAACTTTGAAACTATTTTAACTTTGAAACTATTTCATATTCTTTTCCTGTTGTACTTTTTTAAAGAAAGGATTCTCAAGAAGCCCATAAAAACTTGGTTCCTGTAGAGAGAGTGGTGTATAATATTCTCTGCTACCTCGAGAAGACCTTTGATAGGTCACTTCTACAAGTCCTGTTCAGCAGGGTTCATCTGAAGGAGTATCCTGATTTAATTCATGTTCATAGAATCTTCGAAAATGGTAAGTGATATCCTCCCTTCCCTTTCGGGGTCCAGGTCTACTTGTCATTCATTCATTCACTCATTTGCTGGTTTAATAAGTATTCATGAAATGTTTACTCTGTCCCAGGACCAGTGCTTGTCAGTGTGAATGAGTCACCGTTAATAATAACAAACATGTTCTCTGGTCTCATCATCAAAATCATCAGTCATGATTACTCTGCTAGGGTCTCTTGTAGGTTTAATTACAGCCCCTTTTCTTCTTCTGGGAATGTGTGATTTATTCTGTGTCATAGGTGCTTGATAAAGAGGAAATGTTCCTGGACAAGTTGTGACATTTTTCTAAGGTGACCAGACTGTCACCGATTCCCACAGAAAACCTTATTTGAGACCATCTGACAAAAAGTTAGCTCCCCAGACAGAGAATCGAGAGGTCAGAAGAGCCCACCCCGCCCAGAAGGAGGGCCAGCGTGTGGAAAGGTGTGGGAATAAGGAAGGCTCTGATTCTGACATGACGGTTACAGGCAGATTGTGCATTTCAGACACCCTAACTGAGGAACTGGAATTTTATTTTCATAAAAACAGGGAAGTCACACCAATTCTTAAGCAAGGGATAAAGTCAAAAGAAGCGAAAATAAAGTAGGGAGTGTATTACTTTGTGAAAATAGTACACTGATTAAAATAAGAACAATATAATTTCTTTTTTTTTTAAATATTTATTTATTTTAGAGAGAAAAAGAGAGAGTGTGCAGAGAGAAAGAGAGAGGAGCAGAGGGAGGGAGAAACTCAAGGAGACTCTGTGCTGAGTGAGGAGCCCACTGCCGGGCTTGATCCTGTCACCCCAAGATCATGACCAGAGTGGAAACCCAGAGTGGGACGCTCAACCCACTGTGCCATCCAGGCGTTCCTGAGCAATATAATTTCTATACTAATACCCAAATAAGAGAAAGGAATAGAGAAAATCAAATATCTGCACACAAATTTCAAGTGAATGATTTTTAAAGCTTTATTGAGATAAATTTTTTATACCTTAGGTCAATATTATATTTGTAACCAGCATGTCCTGGGCCATGCGAACAGAGAGAATGGTGGATACCTGTACTGCCCACATCTCAGGGGCTCTGATTCTCTTCATGGACTGCAGGGACCCCCCCCCCTTTCCAGGTTCAGTGTGCACATCACCTGTGTTAGGTTCTGGGGCTCCCTGAGCTGGGGTGCCCTTCATCTACACTTGTTCCCACCCACCTGCCCCTGGGAGATGGCAGTGGTCGCCTCCCACACACTGTTGTCCACGGGAGCTGTGCATCAGCGACCCAAAGCCCAGAATCTGGGGGCTGTGGCCTGGGGTGCAGCACACTCTCCTGCTGCTCAGTCCCACCTTCATCCCATGCTCAGAACCCCCTGAGCCCCCAGGGGACCACCTACACGCACACAGACCCCTTCACCTTTCCCTTTGTTCTCCTCGAATCTTCTACCTGGTTTTGCCAGGGTCTGAGGCCAGGTCCTGGGGCGACAAAGCATCCGTGGCTCCCACTGTTCCATGCAACTCACCCCTGCAGGTCCTGCCCCAGGAGGAGCTCCTGCCATGGGCCCTGGAGCAGCAGGTTCCCTGACTCTGTGGGGTCCCCTCCTCCCTGAACTCCCCACAGACATCCCCCCAACCTCCCTTCAGGCTTCCTGGTTTATTTTCTTCCTCCTATGTGTGCTGGGTCTCACCTAAAGGCAGGAGTGCTGGGCTGGTGTCCCTCCCTCCCCTGATTGGCGACCTCCCCAGCCCTGGGCAGGCCTGTGGGGAGCTCCTCCAGTGTGGCTATCCGTGCTCCCTGCTCAGAGCTACAGAGTGTCCATCCTCTTTTCCTGGTATCTGGGCCCCTGGGAGGTCTGTCTTGTTCCTCAAGGTGTCCTCTGCTTTGTGTCTTTGGGAAGCACTCACCCTCCCTGCCCCAACCCTCTTCTTGTCTAGCAGCATCTTTAGAGCAGCTGGGCTTTCTCCATGGGTATGGATCTGAGAGCCTAGCTCTTCTCCCAAAGAATTCCCTCTGTTCCTTGTACGGTTCACAGAGACATTCCACTTAACAGAATTTATAATGAGATAAGTTTTCACTTCTCTCTGGCCATCTTGCTGGGTGATTAGTTACTGTTTATAACTTTCCCACTGCTCCATAATCCTAGAACCCGACAGGCTCACAGCCTGTAAGGTTTGCGTGAGTGTGTTTTTCTCTTTGATGTGGCAGGAAAAGGAACAAATGACACCAAGTTAGGAGCCACTGAGATGAACTGACCCAGGGTCCAGAAGTCCCCACCAAGTACCTGGATTCTTGGGTGGTCCAGATTGTGATTATGAGGTGGTGTCCCTGTTTATTTGCTTGCAACCACTAATCAATTTTTTCTCTGTTCAGTAAGTGAAGACAAATATTTTCCCCAGAAAAATGATAGTGAAGAGACACAAAACCTGCCCAACACTGGGCCAAACTCTGAACAAGGTAATTATGATAGAATACAAACTTTGTTTCCTGGTTACAAACAGGCCAGAACTCAGGAAGGGCAACTGTGATGTTGGAGAGGGAATCCAGAGGGACATGGGGCAGATGGACATGCGTGACTTTGTATCAATTCCAAAATGACATGACTCTACTTGAATCCAAGACAAAAGGTGGCAATGACAGAATTTCTGCCCAATAACCTGGAAGGTGGAGTAAGAATCTAAATGTGAATTTTGAGTTTCCAGAGGTGATCTTCAGTGTGGAGCTCTTAAGGGCTAAGAACTTCAGGCCCAGGGTCAACATCAAAGAGGGGACTTTTGATGATGGCAGAAGGGACTGATTTCAATGTTTTCAAGAGCCTAGATATTTAAGGAGAAAACCAGTCACACAGAAACAGAAAAGAGGAAGTGGTAGAAAGATGGAAGGGAGGGTGTGGGTGCTTTGAGTGAGAGAAGAAGGGAAATGAAAGACAAGGAAGAAAGGGTTAGAAGACACACTAGAAATAGCTGTATTATTAACATCTCACTGGTTGAACATTTGAGGGGGCAGTTGTAAGTTTAGTGCTCAAACTGCCATTGGAGGTTAGCATTGCTTATGAGCCCATTTTGCAGATAAGGAAACTGAAATCTGGAGACGGCATGTGTGTGGTTGGCCTGGGGTCAGATGAGTAATCATGTGTGTGTGTCTTAATGGAGGTAAAATTCATGTAACATAAAATTAACCACTTTAAACTGTTTAGTGATATTTAGTGATATACACAACATTGTGCAACTATTCCCCATCTACTTTCAAAGTATATCAGTCGCCTCAAAAGGCAACCCCATTTCACTCCCCATTCCCCTTCTCCCACGGCCAGGAGCCACTGGTATAACTAAAAGGTGTATCTTTTCATTTCTGTGTGTTGAGTGGAGGAAATCAAAAGTCGGAGAGAACAACAATGGAGCCTGACGTGGAAGATGGGAAGATGTAGAGGAAGAGAGCTGGGCAAGAAGGTGGAGGCAGGAGAATGGCTGGAGGGAAGAGAGATGGAAACACAAGGTCATGGAAGGCAAAGGAATCCGGGATGCAGAAATATTTTCCTAGTTTAGAAGCAGCAATGCCTGGAAGTTGGATCCTAGTGGAAAATGGCAGGAGAGAGGAAGGGAATGAGGTCTAATATGATGGAAAGAGGCAGAGAAGGGCTTGGTTGCATTTTGGGTGGAGTCTTGGAGCAGGAGGAGTATTTCTGCCCAAGGAGCAGCTCACCTTCGTCTCCAACCTCAGAGCTCAGTGTCTACAAACTACTCCTCAGTTTGTTCCCTGGTCACTGGCTCTGGTCTTTCCTTTTCTCTCTCTTTAGCACTCGATGAATTTACACTTTTAAGAATGAAAGAGAGGAAGTCAGAGATGGTGTGTATCCCGCTGAATGATGGGCAAGGTAACTATGACTGAATCCCATGTTTTAAATGACCAGTTCCCTGGGTAGCTCATTATGTGGAGGGAGGAGAGTCCATAGACTTGAGCTCTGCCTCTAGCTCCTCTCCAAGGTGTGGGGGAGGCATGCATGCGGGGTGAGACCAGCAGGGCCTAGGGGATGAAATTTAAAGAGAACCCAAAGATAGGTGCCTCCTTAAATTAAGTTCCTTGGGCCTCTTGCCTGTCACACCCTAGCCCTGTCCTGGAGGCAAGAGAGAAAGAGGAGCAGAAGTCTTTAGTAGAGGACGAGGATAGACAGGTAGATGGACCGGACCATCCAGTGGGAGTTACAGGGCAAGCATGGTTTTTCCTAAATGGACATGAGATTGAAAATTTTCGCATTTGGTGGAGGTTTTGACAGGGAGATAGTTTTATCCTACTCTCCAGAAATTGTCACAGGAACATGGAAATAATATGCATGATGGTCAGATTGGCCAGTAAGTGGGATCCCTGAGAAGACCCTAGAGGTAGAGTTGGGGAAGGGGCCCTGTGGATGGGTCAAAGCCCAATGAGAGACCTGGAGTGATGAAGGATGCAACCTTTGAGATGAGGGCAACACACAAGAAAAGGCTGGGAGCCTAGAGGCAGGCAGAGGGTCCAGGTAAGCCTGAGAGAAACAGAGACAGAAGGAAGACAATTTATACCAGGGATAGTGACAAAGATCATATGGAGAGAGAAACATAAGGGACAAAGCAAATGCTGGTAAAAGAGAAAGTAGGGGAGGGGCAAAATGAAACCGTGAAGACAGTGTTCAGTGGGAGTGAATGGAATTTTGCTAGAGGTCAGTGTAGGAGAGAGGAAACATGGTGGGATATTTAGCATCAGGGGGAGTCAACACACAGAAGCTTCTGCCGCAGGGGGTCGTCCCCACCAATAGTGAGTTTTCAGAACCTTGAATCCTGGATGTATGTGTTGGCAAACATTACATTACTGATGTATTTGTATGGAAGGTTCTACAGAAACAGTCCTAAAGAAGTGTGTTTATGTAGACATGTAGTAAGCCACCCTTGAAAAGGACACAAGAATAAACACAAAATTCAGCCAAGATAATTTCCAGCGAGTGAATGAGAATAGCAGGATAAGAGAAAATAGCAACAACAAAAAGGTAGATTTTGGGGTAAAAAGGAAAACCCTGGAGAGATGGGAAGAGAAGGACACAGAGGTCCTGACACAGAGCGAAGCAGGAGGGGAGCAGGCGAGAGGCAACATGGGGGTGGGCAACCCTCTCAGGTGGAATCAGGAGAGAGGGGAACAGGAGGCTGATGATGGAGATAGGTGAGGGTTCTTTCTGGATCATTATGTATTTCAGGGGCAGAGCTCGTCAGATAAGAACATCTAGTACAATCTTGTGCTGGGGGTCTGGTGGATATACAGAAGACAATTGTATCTTGTCACCTCAAAATTAACCAAGAAGGCCAGCCAGCAGGGACAGCATATGTCCAATCACCTGAAATAATTAGTAAGGCTGGCCAAGGAAGTCTGATGTGATACACTGTGTGTCCCAGTGAAGGTGTCAGGAGGTGGCCCAGGGAGGACAGGATGGATGCAGGAGAGGGAGACCCTGGTGCTCAGTGAAGGAACTCTTGCCTAACAGAGGAGAGCTGGGAGTGAAGTGGAAAAGCACTGAAAAGGGGATGCTAAAGAGGTGGGTAGAGCAAGATGGAAAGAGGAGATGAAGGTACAAAAGGTGCATCAGGTCAGAAGAGTCAGAGACAGAGAGTGCTGAAAAGAATGTGCTAAGCTGAGAGGAGAAGGAGGACATATGAAACCAGAAAGAGAAGCAGAGGCAGAGAAATAGGGGGAGAGAGAGACAGCTGCAAGGGGAAGAAGAGAGGGAGTGGTCAGCAAATGGGGAGCACCGCGTCCAGTGAGCGTGCCTGGAACACCATTAACCTGCAGGCCCCTGGGTCCCGTGAGAATATGGCACCATCTGGAGCAGGGACATTCCTGCCTAGAACTGATCCCATCAGGCATGTCTTTCCTGCTGTCCCCTTAAGATGGGGTTTCCTGGGGGCACCTGGGTGGCTCAGTGGGTTAAAGCCTCTGCTTTTGGCTCAGGTCATGATCCCAGGGTGCTGGAATCAAGTCCCACGTGGGGCTCTCTGCTCAGCGGGGTGTCTGCTCCCGTCCCCCCGCCCCCGGCCTGCCTCTCTGCCTACTGGTGGTCTCTCTGTCAAATAAATAAATAAAATCTTTAAAAAAAAAAGATGGGGTTTCCTGCTGGTTCCTTGGCCCCACATTGAGATCCCTAAGGGGTTTTGTTTCTCTGCGCAGGTTTCAGCGGTGAATCCAGTGAGGAGGAAGGGCCCCCTGAAGCTCTGAGCTCTGCAGGATGCCAAGGGCCAGAGGAAGAGGGTGAGGACGAGGAGGGTGAAGACGACCACTTTGGGCTATAGACCCTTAGGCGTCTGCATTCAGAGCTCCTGCTTCCTGACGTGCCCTCCTTTCAGTGCGCTCTACAGCCAATGGTCCTGTCAACACTCCCAACACATTTCCTGTATTTACCACTTGTGCCATTTTGGGAAATATGAAGACCAAATATGAAGACAGGGTCTTGGTCACTAAATATGTGTATTCAGATACAAACGTTACAGTAGAAATAAACTAGAATATTTCTGTTTGTTTATTTTTCCTTTCACGTGATCATGCCTATTGTGATAGAATAAAAAATAGGTATTTAGTCTTTATCCCTAGTTGCTGGCACAGAGCTCCTCAAACCCTTGGAATTTCCCCAGTGGTAAGAGTGTCTCCATGACAATTAAAGGGTTAGAACTTTCAGTTCCACCCATCGACCTCAGGGGAGAAAAGAGAAGTGGGAGATTACATTCAATCACCAATGACCTATGATTTAACCAGTCATGCTTATATCATAAAAACCTTGATAAAAACCCCTGAATAATGGGGTCAGGAACCCCTAACTTGGTAAATAATGTTGATGTGCTGGGAGGGTTGCATGCTAGAGAGGGTGTGGAAACCCTGGCATGCCCCACCCCCATACCTCAACTGATACATTTCTTCCATTTGGCTGTTCTTGAGTTGTATTCTTTATAATAAAACTATATCATAAGCAGAGTACTTTCCTGAGTTCTGTGAGTCATCCTAGCAAATTATTGGACCTAGGTGGGCATCATGGGAGCCCTCAAATTTACAATTGGCTGGGCAGAAACATGGGTAGCTTGGAGAGCCCATTTGTAGCTGGTGCCTGAAGTGGGGTCAGTCATATGGGACTGAGCCCTTGCCCTGTGTGGTCTGTGCTAACTCTGGGCAGTTAGTGCCAGAACTGAACTGAACTGAATTGTTCAACACCCAGTTGATACTGAAGAGCTGGAGAATTGATTGGTGTTGGAATGACCTATTTATTGTTGGAAAAGACACCACATGGTTGGTGTCGAAGCCCACATACATAACCATACTGATGTCTTCAGTGTAGGTATTGATTTCTGCCTTAACCAACTTCTGCCATCTGTGTCATCTGATCACAAAAAAAGTTAGATAATTTTTTATTGCCTTGATGCATATATTGTTACTGGAAACTTGGGAAGACACAAAAAGCCCAAATAAGTCTTTTTGACAGGTGTTCTCTATCATGCCATTAGCTTATATGCAAGCTTTTCCAAAAATAATTTGGGAAATAATGCCTCAGAATTCTAAAACATCAGTGAGGAGTAGACAGAATAACTATTATTTTTATCCTTGTTTTGTAGATGAGAAAATTCTAGCATGTAACTGTTTAAGAATCTTTTCCCAAATCATATAGAGAATTAAAGGCAGAGCCAGGACCATTGTCTTGGATGCTTAGATCTCAGTTAATCAGATGTGTTTCCTTCAGAAGGAATAAAGGGGAGAAAAACTAATCAGACACATCTGCCAGTGTTAGTTGTTACAGGATTTATAACTTTTATCAAGTACTTATTATTTGTCTTCCATGGATTTTATGAACAAAACAAATTTGGAAATATGCCCTGGTGTAATAGCAAATAAGATAACTTAACATCAAAATGCACATTGTTTTCCAACAAAAGACCCATTTTTATTGTTTGCTGTATTTTTCGTGAGTAATAAAACTAAATTATCTTTTAGGGAATTCCCATCATCTGTTTTTAACCAACGTGTAATGTCTTGAGCCCTAGAAGTCTACTTACTATTCATGGAAACAATTCCAACAGGTTTTGGGTTGGTGAGGGGGTTGAGTGAGACTTGGGCAAGTGGGGAGGAGAAGTGAGGGCTCTGATCCACAGTCATTCTAGGATCCATCTTCCAATGTTGCCCTGGGCAAGCAATAGAGGCAGAGGAAGTGTGTAGGGATTAGTTGGAAGGATAGCAAGTAGAAAAGAAAGGTGTTAGGAAAGCCAGAGCAAGATAGAACAAAACTGCCCAAATGCCCAATTTTCTCAGCTCCTGGCAACTAAAAACAGTGTTAACCAAGGGAATGTGTTGAATTCAAAGAACAGACTGGAGTGCTTGAAGTTTCATGATCTTCCCTGGTCTTTGATAGTTTTCTTAAGGAATTTCCTTCTCTGTTGGCTTCTTGGCCACACACTAGCCATCTGATTGCTCTGTAGAGAGAGCAGCACCGTGTGGAAGGGAAGGCTGCAGAGGAGATCAGGAGCCTCCAGGTCACCACCTGGAATTATGAGTAGGATTTGAAGGGACTCTGGAGCATTAAGCAACAGAGAATCATATAGCTGGGAAAAATGAATGTCCAACTAAGATTGCTAAATTAGATATACAACTTGTTAACTTTTATAGAAGAGTAAAGGAATACCACCTTTGCAGTTAACTTCTCTACCAGTCTAGAAAGTTCTAATAGCGTATTAGTTCTGCAGTTTACCTCTACTCTTCCCAGCCTATTCATTGCCTAAGCCTCTATAAGTTGTAAGTTGTTAATCATATGTATTGTAATATTCTCCCTGAGTGGCAGATTAAGGTGTATCAGGCAATGAACAAAAATTATTCACACTTGGCAATAAGGCAATAAAGCAAAAGGATACATGTCCCAATTGTTATTTACTACTAATTAGGGCCTGACTTTATGAGCTTACATGTTAACTTATAGATTTTTGTCCAGTAGAGATGCACATTACTTGTTTGGTAGAAAAGATAATGCCAAAGATTGTGGGCTTATTGCCTTATTAACCAATTAGGGCTCCAATTTAAGAAACTTGTTTCAGTTAGCATGCCTTCCCTGGCCAACTTTATAAACCTCTGTTCCTTGAATTCTATGTTGGTGGACCACACATACTGCAATTAACAAGGAAACTCATTTATTTATTTAGAGAACACCAGGGACAACTAATTGAAAACAAATTTGGAAAAGAGAAACAGGAAGCTTCTAGCTCACCACCAAAAGTTGTGTCAGATATGGTGTGCAAGTCTTGGGTTTGAGGATTTTAGGAATCTGAATTCAGAGCTACTTTTACCTGATGCATTTTACTCTGAGCACCAAACACATGAAAATGAATCAGTGATATTAAAATCCCATTCACTGCATTTTCTTTTCCTATTTTGTGTGCGAAGACATAAGTAATCCTTATAAATTCATATTTAATAGTACGAGCACTGTTGATTGAATAGATGTGCTCATTTTTGATGTTGTAGAAATATGTTCATAAAATGAGCGCTTTTTGATTAGCTCTTCATGCCTATCTAATACTGAAGTCTTGAATTTATGTGGTGTTTCCCACCCATTCTCTTCCACCTCTTTATCTTTTATGGAGCACAGAATGCTAAATACTCTTCTCCTGGATAATAATATTGTTATCATTTGGTCAAAAATCTTGAAAAGCTCAGAAGTCTTACTGTCTAATTACCCTTGAAAAGAAAAAAAAAAAAAAGACAAAGAAAGAAAGAAGGAATCACACAAACACTGGCAAAGTCAAGTTTTAGATTTTGATGGACGTCTTCCAGCAAGTTGTCCTGATTCAATCAGTTTAAGATTCCCAGGGACAAAACAAGCCTGTATTCCAACAGATTTATTGACTCATTAACAATTTGGGAGAGGACCATACACTAGAGAACCATGGACATTGCACCAAACGAAGACATAGATAAAGTTATTATACAGTTTTTGAAAGGGTGGAGTTGAAGTATAATTTATAGGATGCAGTGATTTGATAGGTTCAAACCAACCCAGAGTTGCATGAAGATCAGGCCTGGATTGTGAAGTGAACCCAGGGTCCTTCCTATTGCTGGAAAACCACAAAGTTATGAAAATGTGGAATATTGTCTTCAGAAATCCCATATTGGAAGCTGTGCCCCTGGATTAGATATCAAGATTCCATCTCTTTACCAAAATAACTTAGACCCTCTAAACAAGGGTGAGATGCTTTATCCTTGCTGATACCATTTCAACAGCAAGTTTCTGATAGTTTGTCAATTGTGACAACAAAGTTCCTCTGTGAGTGAGGAAGCTCTAGTTATTCAAAGAAAGGTTAAGACATTTCACAGCTGCAGCAAGTTCTTAGGAGAATGTTTTGCATTAAACTTGCAGCTGGCCTTCTCTGTATCTGTTATTCCAGTCTCATGAATGACAGGGCAGATTTTTATCTCAGACTGAGCTAATTTCTACTTTTTCAACGCCATTGAGTAAGTAGTGGTTTATCAAAAGACTTTGCAAAAAGAATCTTATTTTAACTTCACCACAGTCATGAGGTGTAAGGCAAAACAAATGTTGATAGCCCTGTTTTATACGTGATGAAACCAAAGCACACATGTTTAAGTTTCTCCCCTCTTTCTCATTCCATAAAGCCAAATAGTGAATTAAAAGAACAACTAGAATTACCATCCTTGATTTCTAGAAGTCAATCCCATAGTTCTTTCTTTTCTTTAGAAAGGTAGAAAGAAATGATAATCAAAATGTCTTAATCCTGACTGTGAAATGTCAAGATTTACCACTTTTCAATGTATAAATTACTGTTTTCCTCTCATTCTTTATAGACCCCATAGATATTGGAACTATTTTTACTCTGGACATACATGGTAGAAGAGAGATATGTGCAAATGAGAATTCTTAGTGTGCAAATGAATCTTTAACAACATTTCTACAAAACATGTGGAGAGTTGTTTGCTGGATCATTCAAAAGTAGGTAATAAATTCCAAAGAATCCAGATTCATCTTTTTTATTAAAGAGGCTTTCTATTATATGAGATAGAAACTGAACATTCATAATTGCCAAAAGAGAAGTTTCTTTTTCCTCCTCCTCCTCCTCCTCTTTCTTCTTCTCCTCCTTCTCCTTCTTTTCCTCCTCCTTCTTCTCCTTCTTCTCCTCCTCCTCCTCCACCTCATTCTTCTTCTTCTTCTTCTTCCTTCCTTCCTTCCTTCCTTTCTTTCTTTCTTTTTTTTTTTTTAAAGTAGGCGCCACACACAGCAGGAAAGCCCAACTTGGGGCTTGAACTCACAGCCCCGAGACCCTGACATGAAGACCCGAGCTGAAATCAAGAGTCAGACATTTAACCAACTGAGCCACCCAGATGCCCCAAGAGAAGTTGTTTCTTGCTTGCAGGTATGATCTCTGTGGTCTTCCAGGCCATGACTAGAAGGAGGGGTATGGGGGAGATTGGGTGTGGATCAGTGTCCACTCTGGTTTACAAGGATAGGCAAAAGTGGGTCCTCAAAGCTGCCGGCACTTCTACAGAATGTTCTTCTTACTGGTTTTGTAAAGGGAATGCCCGCTGGGCTTATCTGGATTACAAGTCATACAGCATGTCTCAGGCATGTCTTCATGTGATATATCCGTGTGAACATTCCTACCTCTCTGAGCCTTCTGTTTCCTTCTTTGGTACTATGCCAAGGCTTTTGGGGGCATCTCCACCTTCTTTGCTAAAGGCTATCCTTTTGTCCAAGCTTCAAGGAGCCAGTTCAGTCACAGACAGGACCAGGCCCAGATGCCCTTGCCAGTGCCTTATGCTCTGATCAGAGGGGATGGCTTCCGTATCAATGGAATCTCCATTCTCTAGTCTTATATTCTACCCTTCCTAGTCCTACATCCTTAAAACCCACTCCTACAAGTGTTTCTTTCTTGTTTTCAATATACATTAGCCAGTTCTTGGTGGGCTATGCTTATGGGCAATACATAACCCTCAAGTTTAAATGGCTTAGACAACAAAGTCTTCTTCTTGCTTACTCAAAGCCACAGTAGATCTGGGAGCCCTCCTGGTGTAGTAGTGAATACACGGACCAAGCAGGGTCAATCTCTAGGCTCTGTCATCTCAAAACAAGACCTCTGTAATCAACATGGCAGGAGAGGTTACACAGGGAATTCTCACTGCCCTTCTGCGAATCAACTTGCAAATGACATATACCACTTCTGATCGTAGTCCATTGGTCAGTGTCTCAGTCATTTAGCCATGCTTACTGCATGTGGCTGGAAAGTAACGAGTAAGTTCTGTGTGGAGAGGGGAAGAGAAGAAAAAACCTTAAGGACCTAATAAAGGAGTCATATAAATGGAAGCACATCAGGGACGCCTGGGTGGCTCAGTTGGTTAAGCAGCTGCCTTCGGCTCAGGTCATGATCCCAGCGTCCTGGGATCGAGTCCCACATCGGGCTCCTTGCTCGTCAGGGAGCCTGCCTCTGCCTCTGCCTGCCATTCTGTCTGCCTGTGCTCTCTCTCTCTCTGACAAATAAATAAATAAAATTAAAAAAAAAAAAATGGAAGCACATCATACTATCCCTTATAGGAAGACCCAATATTTTCTATTGTAAATTTCATTCCAAATTATTCAATAAGAGAACTTGACACGATAATTTTTTATTTTATTTAGAAAAACAAATGAACAAAAATGGCAACAAAAAAAGTTCGAAAAAGCTGTCTGCACAGCAACAGGCAGAACTGTTAGTGGGAGGGACCACAGTCCCTTATCATGTAGCTGCTGAAGACTGTTT
This sequence comes from Enhydra lutris kenyoni, assembly GCF_002288905.1. Lineage (NCBI taxonomy): Eukaryota > Metazoa > Chordata > Mammalia > Carnivora > Mustelidae > Enhydra > Enhydra lutris. The sequence continues at coordinate 38,935,010 of NW_019154085.1, read as the reverse complement.
TGGGGGTTTGAGAAGTTCTTTATAGATCTTGCATATCAGCCCTTTGTCTGTAGTGTCATTAGCACATATCTTCTCCTATCCTGTGTGTTGCCTCTTGGTTTTGTTGACTGTTTCCTTTGTTGTGCAGAAGCCTTTTATCTTGATGAAGCCCCAAAGTTCATTTTTGCTTTTGTTCCCCTTACCTTTGGAGACGTGTCTTGAAAGAAGTGTCTGTGGCCCATGTCAGAGAGGTTACTGCCTATGGAGGACATTAGGAGAAGGAAGGGAAAAACAAAGGGATGGGGATGTGAGATCAGAGTGGGAGATGAACCATGTGAGACTATGGGCTCCAGGAAACAAATGGAGGGTTTTAGAGGAGAAGGGGGTGGAGGGATGGGTAAGCCTGGTGGTGGGTATTAAGGAGGGCACGGATCACACATATCAAGCACTGGGTGTGGTGCATAAACAATGAATCTTGGAACATTGAAAAAATAAAATAAAATAAAACAAAATACCTAATGATGTACTGTATGATGATTGACGTAACACAATAAAAAAATAAAGATCTCTGAGCATAAAAAAAAAAACTGTTGGGGGGTGAGGGGTGAGCTACTTTATGAAAGAGTGGGCTCCAACTGAAAACTATTCTCTCTTATTTCCTGAATTGCAAAAATGTTTCCAAAAGTATTCATAAATATGGCCTCTAGCTGAAGTCCAAACTTGATGAATTTCTGGTTGTCCTGAAAAAACAAAGACAAAAATGAGAATGGCCATAGCAACTGAGCTTGAGCTCTTCATATTTCATATAATCCAGAGCTTCATTTTAGACTACCCCAAATGTTAAGTGAGAATTAATACAGTTAGGAGTATTATGTTCCCAGATAGCTTGATCATTTCTCTTTATCTGGAAGACAGAGATACAAAAAAGAGTAGTGTATTATAGTCTAATTCTTCATCAGAAATTTATTGTTAATTTTTTAAAAATACCAGTGGCTGTAGTTTCAAATACAGCACTTATGACTTGCAGCACTACAATGGTACAGAAATGTTGAAGGCAAATTCATGGCGTCCCTCTTTCTCCCTCATCCCTTGAGATAATCCTTGTTAACTTTTGGATATAGTGTTAAGAAACTCGAAAGTAAAGAAATCCAAGATTTTGAAATTTGAGAAATTCGATTTGGTATCTTCCTTTAGAGAAGAGAAATATGAGTTGCCTTTAAAATGCCCTTGGTCCAGGGGCGTGATGTCGGAAGACCCGCTGCTACAGAGATGCCCCTCCCAGCACTATGGCCCCGTAGGCTCTGCCTGTAAGCAACCTCCCATGCTCTGCCTCCGAACTGCAACACTGGGAACCAGTGGAGATAGGGAGAGAGATGTCCAGGTGTGAGGCGGAGGCCCCTGCCCACCCATTGCTGAGATCCTGGACTCCAGGGAGCAGGTGCACAGCGGTACCAGCAAACAGCGCATGCGCACACTCTACGCCCAGGCATTCGGGGGGCGCCCATTGTCAGGGTGAGTTAGGATAGCCCTAAGGTAATGTCTGCAAGGAGACCTGATTTGTTACTATTTCCACACCTTGGCCCCTGGGGTTTTTAGAATACTTCCAGCATTTGCACGTGTGTTGGTTTGCCACACGTTGAGGGAAACGGTAACAGTTACCTGATAGAAGAGGATGAACGGCGAAGTGGCTTAATGGAAAGAAAAAAGGATGTAGAGGGAACCACTCACCTTGTAAAAAGCCCTGTAGTTTTGAAAGATGAGACACATGTCCTGCACGAACCCCTTCACTCGGAGGTACTGTTTCTTATTCAGCTTTTTCTTGATTTTGTTTAACCACATGTGTTTTGTTGGGCCATGAGATGCATTGTTACTCTGTTGACAGAGGTGCAGAAGGGCAGGCTGTGAGCACAGTTCAAGTCCACCCCCTGTTACAGACCGAGTGTTTGTGTCCTCCCCAAATTCCTATGCTGCGATCCTAACCCATAGTGTGATGGTATTAGGAGGCTGGGCCTTTGGGACATGATTAGACTGTGAGGATGAGCCTCATGAATGGGATTAGTACCCTTATAAAAATGACCCCACAGAGCTCTCTCCCTCTCTTTCCATCATGTAAAGACACAAAACGAAGTTGGCAGTCTGCAGGATTACACAGGCACCCCAATCTCAAGCTTCCAGCCTCCAGAGCTGGGAGAAATAAATATCTACTTTTTGAGCTGCCTTGTCCATGGTACTTTGTGGTAGCAGCTTAAGTGGCCAAGGACTAAGTAAGCTGACTCAGATGTCCATCAACAAGATGGAGATAATGATGAGTGGGCCCACTGGACCCATATCCCAAATTTGACAATGCCGGTTTCGGGCTTTGTTGCTGTTACTTACATAATGTGGTCTTGAGGCAAAAAAGGAGCTTTTTGAACAGCAGTAGACCTTCAAGAGGACAAATTCACATTTCTGCAAAAGAGAGAGGAGATTTAAGTGAGAAGCAGCTTGGAGAGAATAAAGTATACATATGCTCAGACAGAATGGATGGTTCCCAAACCTGTGGCCTATGAAACAAACATGGAATGGGAATTTTCTCTGGAATACAAAGTTTAGTATTAGGTCATGTGATCAAAGCACAGCAGGGGACAGCTGTTCACCCCTGGGCACCATCCCTCCAGCCCCTGCAAGACTGTGCTGCTTCTCTCAAGTCAACAGAAAGGAGGAGAGTTCAGGTTTGTATTTCAACTCACCAACTGTTCCTCAGGCACCATCCGCCTCTGTAAGACCTCAGATATCTGGTGACATTGTTGGCTTTGTGGGTAACTTGGTTGAAGAGCCTTTATCATGCAGAAGATGCAACTCCATGGGTCCCTGAGAAGTTGGGCATAAGGTCAGCAAAGGTAGATTTTCTGTGACTCAGCCACTGTTTCTACAGCTGCTAAAGTCCTCTGTTCAGGAATGACTGGTGGTTTCCACACTGTATCCAACTTCTCTCTGTGCTAGAGCCCCATTTGGGCATAGTTGGCAGACACCCCTCCCATTTATAGTGGTAGCAGGAATGACAGTTTGTCGAGTGAGCTGCCATGGTGGATGATGGTCTTTCATTCATCTCAAAACCTAAGAGTTCTTATCTGACCCACTATGGGCTCAGAAATGAGTCCTGCCATTTAAAATTGAGAATTGGAAATTGGTACCTTCAGCACTGGAGTCTTGGGCCTCAATGAGCCATCAGACCACAGTAAAAGGAAACCAGCTCTTGTTTCTCAACTTTGCTGAGTAAGCACAGAGTTATAGGCATCCTCTCCTCTGGCACTGCCATACCTAGGCCTAGAATCTGTGCTGCAGAAACTTCTTGGAAAGAAATCTATGAACAGAGTAGTGTCAGTCATCTGCCATTTGCCTCTACATTCAATGTCTCTGCCATTCTTCTCTGCTAGGCTCCCTGTGCTGAAGGGCTCTTGATAATCAAGAGGATACAGGGGCACCTGGGTGGCTCAGTCATTAGCGCCTGCCTTCAGCTCAGGTCATAATCCCAGGGTTCTGGGATTGAGCCCTGCATTGGGCTCCCTGCTCAGTGGGAAGCCTGCTTCTCCCTCTCCCAATCCCCTACTTATTTTCCCTCTCTCACTATCTCTCTCTGTCAAATAAATAAAATCTTTAAAAAAAAAATCGAGTGGATACAGTGATCCTTCCTAGATATGTCATTTGCCTCCTCTCTCCTTGGCTACTCCAGTGCTTGCTCAAGGGGCCCATTCCTGAGTACCCGTGGTGTGAAGATGGGGACTATACATGGGCACAGCAATAAATAAGACCTGTCTTCTGCCTCTGCAGCATGCCCAACTGCAGAGCTTTATGCAGAATCCCTAAGATGACACTATCCCTTGGGAACTACCTGGGAGCAGTTGGATTACATTAGACTCTCCCATTACCAAGAGTACAACTTTCTGTCTTCATAGGGACAGACACAATCCTGATGGAAATCATCCATCCTCCTTGGTCACAGCAATTCTGCCTACAGTATCACTTACAGAATGCCTTATCAGCCTTCATGCTATCCCTCATACCATCATCTCTGACCGAAAATACATTTTTTTAAAAGATTTTTATTTATTTATTTGACAGGCAGAGATCACAAGCAGAGAGAGGCAGGCAGAGAGAGAGAGGGGGGAAGCAGGCTCCCCGCTGAGCAGAGAGCCCGACGTGGGGCTTGATCCCAGGACCCTGGGATCATGACCCGAGCTGAAGGCAGAGGCTTAATCCACTGAACCACCCAGGACCCCCCCAAAAATACATTTTAAGGCAAAGGAAATATAGCATCCATGGTTATCTGAAGACTCATCACAGTCCCAAATTTTTCAGCTTTTTGATGTTCCCAGAGCAGGTGATATATGCTTTAAACCAGCACTCTATGTATGATGCCATCACGCCCTCAAAGTGCCTAGGTCTGGGAACCAAGTGGGAGATGTGGGGGTGACACTTGCAGAGTTTTTGCTTCCCATTAATCTATTGCTGCTAACACTGTTATACAATGGATATTGATACTGTAAGACTTGCTCCCTCTGCATCAGGACACATATAACCAGAGACAAACGCTGCAGGTTGAGTGCGCAGAGTGGGAGGAGCTGTGCCACAGGAAGGGAGGGCGAGAAGGGGCCAGGGCTCACTAACCTGTTAACATCTATATGGTGGATGTGGCATGTCTCATGAAAGGACTTTGGACAAGTATCACAGCAGAACAGCTTTCCAGGTCGACGGCACACCTCACATATATTTGAGTTTCCCGGCTAGAAGGGGAGGTAATGCAGACATCATTGGAATCAGTGAGATCCCAGAAGGTTGATACATTGAGACTCTAGAATCCATGGTCTTTGCTTGTGCCCGGAGGACACTTGTAGATTTCTCTTCTCAAAATATTAAGGAATAACACTGAGTGAAGATTTTGGAAGAAGACATTCTGGTCTGCAGTGAAGTTTGGGAGGAAGTGGATATTAGACCATTAAAGTTCTCTTTACGAAGACAAAGATTCTGACACAGACTAGCAACAACCACAAAAGAAGATGAATTAAAGATAATCTGAGAAATTTATTATTTTGCTGGCAAAACTTGGCTTAGGAATATAATACAGTGTCTTATCTAGTTATCTACATTGCATCATCTAATTGACTCACTGAAGAGGGATTTACCTACGATTTAATGTAAGAGATTACACTTCTGACATATCACTGCATCCTATTTTCTTGGCCATAAGTTTCCCATGATTTGAAGGGCCTGGGGACGAGTTCCTGCACTATGGGTTATGTGCCTGGAGGACCTCTGGGCCTGTGACATAACTCTGGTTTGGAAAGACGTAGATACAGATTACCAGGTGGATGCCAGGGAGGACAGAGCTCTCTGGCTTTGGGAGCCTGGGGTAAGAGGTCCCATGATTTAGCTCGGCATGTAAGGTATGGAGGTGCCATCCCCAAATGGCCATGGATTGTGGTAACAGTGACCACCACAACTGAAGGCCTAGGACATACCCTCATTTTCTGAGCACATGGAAGACCTATACTATACTATATATAGTAAAAGAGCCACAAAATTGGTTAATGCTAGATTTTTCACCAATCACAATATGTGGGACCTTAAGCCAGATTTAATTTTCTTTTTATTTTATTTTATTTTATTTTATTTTATTTTATTTTATTTGACAGACAGAGATCACAAGTAGGCAGAGAGGCAGGTAGAGAGAGAGGGAAGCAGGCTCCCTGCCAAGCAGAGAGCCCGATGCGGGGCTCGATCCCAGGACCCTGGGATCATGACCCGAGCCGAAGGCAAAGGCTTTAACCCACTGAGCCACCCAGGTGCCCCCAGATTTAATTTTCTTCAGTGAAGTTAAACATTTGATAGTGTTTGTATCTAAGTATTGTGGAGAAACAAATACATGTTAAAAACAATGGAATTAATAGACCAAAATAAGATTTGGTCAAGGAATGAGCCCATTGGTAGGTAAAGAAATCACATTGTTTTCCTGGTGTGTGTGTGTGTGTGTGTGTGTGTGTGTGTGTGTGTGTGTGATAATCTATGCGAATAACATGTGAATCCTGACATACTACAATTTCTATGTAAGAAGGTTGTGTGCCTGTGCTGCAGAAATGCCCAGAAGGATGAGCACCTGGCTCTTCTCCTGGGACCACCTGAACAGCAAGAGAGCCAACTGAAGAAGACTATGTGGTAGGGAAACATTTCATCCAATGGGTGGCAGCTCTACACTTAGATGAAAATATCCTGTCTACACCATGGATTGGAAGAAGGGTTTACATCCTCTTGTGACAATCTAGGTAGAGAATAATGCACAGATTGGGGGGGTTGCTGGCCAACCCAGCTATGGGGGGTTGGGACTCTTGGTGGTGATGAGGAAGTGAGGAGGTGACAGGGAGCACCATTCCACCTCTTCCTTCTAGAAACACTCTTTATGCTTTGTTCCATGATATTATACTCTGTTGGATTTTTTTCTAAGCCTCTGCTTCTTTTTTTCAGATATCCAATTCATCACCAGTCCTGCCAATCCTGCCAATCCCATCCTGCCAATCCCATCTCCTTCTCAATGCTTCTATGAGGTCTATGACCACGAGGATGCAGATGTCCTACTTACAACACTGTCTTATTAGCCAAAGCACAGCAGCCTTTTTTCAGATTCTAAATCATAACAATCAGAATATCATCCATGTACCCAGTGAGCTGATGTGAATTGGGATATATCTCAATTTATAAATTCTTTCCATCTATAAATTCAATATAAGAAGAGAAACAAAAATCACACATAAGAGGAAATTCTAGGGTCTGTATCTTGCCCATGCACTTTGAAAGGGAAAATGTATGGAATATCCTGTCAGGGACATCCCTGTATACAACCCCACATGGGCCTGGCATGGGCCATGTAAATATTTTTCTTTTTTGTCATAACAGATGACACCCATGGATGCTGACCACTGCTGGGTGGAGGTTTCTGGACTATTATCTTATGAAGTGCACTATAAGTAGGCCCTGAGAAAGAATTAATAAACATGCCAATTTTGTGTTGGAAGGTCTATAATCCGAAGCCCACAAACTCAACATATATCTTTTTAATCTTTTTAGCAAGAAATTTGTCCTTTTGCTTGGCAGTGTGGTTCTCAACCTGCTGTACAATAGAATCACTTGGGGAGCTTTAAAAAATTCTGATGCCTGAGGCCACATCCTCAGAGATTCAATTAGTTGCATGTGATTTTGATTGTTTGTGTCACCAGGGTGGGGAGGATATTGGTGGTTTGTTTTAAAAATGAAAACCTAGATGGTTTTCAGGTACAGTCCTTAGTGGAGACCTCTGGCTTCTAAAGCAGTGGTTTCTGGATCAGCAGAAGCAGTATCCACTGAATCATGCTGGAAGTATAAATTCTCAGGCAGCATCCCTCACTCAATGAATCAGAAGCCCAGGAAATTCAGATGGACACTGCAGACTGAACAGCCCTGGCCCACCATGGCTCACAACTTTGGCCATGTATTAAAACCACCAGAGGAGCTTTGGAAAATCTTGACCCTTAGAACACTAGCATCAGAACCTCTGTGGGTGGGACCTCCAGTTGATTGCCATGTGCAGCCAAGGTTGGGAGCCCAAGGTCTGGTGGGATTTCTTCTGGCAAAGTGTGGGAGCTATGAGTAGAGTCATTATCAGTCTACAAAATCTGCCACAGAAAGGCTATGAAAAGGAGTGTGGACTTCTTATTAGGAGACTCTGGGAAACAAACTGAGGGTTTTAGAAGGGAGGAGGGTCGGGGGATGGATGTGTGTGGTGATGGGTATTAAGGAGGGTATGGATTGCATGGAGCACTGAGGTTTATACACAAACAATGAATCATGGAACACAACACCAAAAACTAATGATGTACTCTATGGTGACTAACATAACATAATTAAAAAAAAAAGAAGAAGAAGAAGAGTTGCCTTTTTATCTTCATAGAGGGCTTGGCTGTGAGCTGTGGGAATAACCCTACATGTCCATTCCAGTTATCAGAAAGGCTGTGCAGACCTCAGAGATGAGAGCTATTCCATTATACAAGGGTCCCACCTCCAGCAGAGGAATCGAAGTCATTTGGTTGCATCTAGATCATGCTGGGCAATGCTAGAGGACCAGGGGGCATGGCAACCCTTTTCTAATCCCCTCTCCATAAGCATCCCTTATCAATACAGCTGCACATCATTCTACAGTGAGAGCCCTCCTGGAGTGGTGCAAAAAGGTGATTTGGCCCCAAATTCCCATCTTGTTGCAATGAAAGCAACTGAAGTGTGATTTGGCTTAGAGGGAGGGGCCCTCTGTGATGTTGGCAGACTTTAATGCAGGCAGCCGTAGTAAGCAGGGTCTTTGGATCACAAGGGTCTGTATATAGTCAAGCGCTAGCCAAGCAGTTTGAGTAAAAATGTCTGCGATTTGCTACGTGTTGATAATTTCCATCTTAGCCAGTTCAGGTTCCTGATAGCTTCCTTGAGATGGGCTCCAGGTCTCCATAAAGGACCCTGTGATATTTATCTGCATCACCCACTTGCCCTATGTACATTTTTCTGCAGGCCTGGGGACAGGGTCTGCCCCTGAACTTGCCAGCTTGGCCCAGCCTGTTCCTACTGGTGGATGTTTCAAACCTTCTTAGCTCTGCCTCTATCTAAGAGTGGATGTTGGTGATCTTCCTTTCCTTCCTTATTACCTTCTTTAAAATACTGTTCTTCTGGGGCGCCTGGGTGGCTCAGTGGATTAAAGCCTCTGCCTTCGGCTCAGGTCATGATCCCAGGGTCCTGGGATCGAGCCCCGCATCAGGCTCTCTGCTCGGCAGGGAGCCTGCTTCCTCCTCTCTCTCTCTCTCTCTGCCTGCCTCTCTGCCTACCTGTGATCTCTATCTGTCAAATAAAATAAATAAAATCTTTAAAAAAAAAAATAAATAAATAAATAAAAAAAATAAAAAAAAAATAAAATAAAATACTGTTCTTCTCTCAGATTCGCTCCTTATCTGTCATGGGCAGGCCAGCCTTGGCTATTACCACTTAAAGTCCTGGCTCTAGAGACCCCAGTGGTCTAGCGCTCTGCCTCCCATACCTACTCTCAAGGGGGAAATAAGGAAACAGGGAACTTTTCCTGAACAAATGGAAAGCAAGTTTCATGCAGAGACACCAACTCCAAAATCATCTCCCTGGGGTGGATGATACATTTGTTCTCTGCTTGTCACATACAAGGACACACTCCAACTGAGTATGAGCACGCTTCAGGAAAACGCAGCAATGACACAGGTAATATATGGAGGGACAAGGCCTGGGTTATTCTGAGGTCACAGGTGGGGGAGTCAGTACTTACATAAGGGTCAAAAAAGTCACTCCTGCTAGGCTCTGGTACTGTCTGCTGAAAAGGGAGAAAGACTGAGTGACAATATTGAATATGATTTTTCATTAACCATGCATTTGAGTGAACTTCTTTATGCAAAGGATTCATGCCACAGCCCTCCCTTTGCTTTATATCTCTGTTTATGGGTCTGTATGTCTAACTGGAGAATAAAAAATCATGAAATTTTATGTCACTGACAGTTTGGCCCAATGCAAGCTCCATTCTCTGACTGCTCTTCCCAAAGCAGGCCTTTGTGAAGCCACGCAGGGAGCCTGGTCCTGGATTCCGCAGCTGGAGTTGGAGCTGCAATGAGGGAATCAAGCTAAGGACTGACTATCCATGGCCCCCAGAACCACAGCACCCAGAGTCCTGGACACCGTGCATGTGTCCCAAAGAACCCCACTGTCTTCTGCAGCTCACCCAGGGCCTAGTCCTGAAAATAAAATGGATCTAAGGTCCTCAGTCCTGTTTGTCTTCTTCCTAAAGCTAAGCACCTCTGCATTTTCTCCTGAATCCCAAAAGGATGCATTGACCTTGGATATCTGTGGAATGACTTGACCTCCTTCAGTTTGGAAGAATGGCTGCCTAGCTTCTACCTCCTGCCCGAGGCAGTGAGGCCACAGATAAGCCACTCGGTGTGATCCAGAGTGCAATGACCTGGGAGGCAGCCATGCCACTACTAGACCACTAGAGTGGTGTAGTACCCCCCACCCCACCCCAACAGTTATTGTTCCACGTTAGACAACAAAGTTGAAACAGTCCCTTGGGTCTGTCACTTTGGCCTCCTGTGCCCTGCCACTGACCAAGCATATGCTTAGTGCTTAATGTTTGTGCCACAGGTGTTTGTTGAATGGGTACAGAAGGGCGCAAACAAATGAACACAGCTGTCACTCAGGAGATGAGGTTTCTTAGCAACTGGTAAACGATTAGCGTGGATGGGGTGCCTGGATGGCTCAGTGGGTTAAGCCTCTGCCTTTGGCTCAGGTCATGATCTCAGGGTCCTGGGATCGAGCCCTACATCAGGCTCTCTGCTCAGCAGGGAGCCTGATTTCCCCCTTCTCTCTGCCTCCCTCTCTGCCTACTTGTGATCTCTCTGTCAAAAAAATAAATAAAATTAAAAAAAAAAAGATTAGCGTGGACTTTTCTGTCTTACTTTATTGGAACACCTCAGCTACCACCATCAGGTTTAACAGGAATTTTATGAGCAGGGAAACTGCCAATAGCACCACCTGTCATTTGATGGTGCAAGGGACAGAAGCCTAGGGACTGGGGAAGGAAAAGGCCCTCTGCAGAGATGCTCTGAGAATGGAGGTAGTGATACCTTAAGAGTTGTAAGCCCAGACGGAGATGGCATCTGTGATAAAGGGATGGGAGATGGCCAACTCAATTGACAAACCCGGACTGAGTCACCCTTGACTCCCTAGCACTGGGTAGAGATGTTTGCTCTTTTTTTTTTTTCTTCAAGATTTATTTATTTATTTGTCAGAGAGAGAGCGCAAGCAGGCAGAGTGGCAGGCAGAGGAAGAGGGAGAAGCAGGCTCCCTGCTGAGAAAGAAGCCCGATGGAGGATTCGATCCCAGAATCCTGGGATCATGACCTGAGCTGAAGGCAGCCACTTAACCAACTGAACCACCCAGGCGTCCTGAAATGTTTGCTCTTAATGAAAGAGCAAATAACGTGTCTTTCTTCAGAAAACCCAGTGGGTGCAGGCCCTTGTGACAGGGTTGCTAGCATAAAGTCAGTGGAGCAGGTAGCCCCAGAAACCAACTTTGTGAAGACTGTGACTTTTTGTACAGCAGAGATGGACCAAGGGGACCTCTGTTGGAGGTTAAGAAAATGGAAGCTCTTCCATCTCCTTTTTTTGCACCACCCAGGTTCTTTCTTGCACTTGCTCTTGGAGAGGACACGGAAAACACCAACTATCCTACCTCCTTCCTTGGAATTCATGCACCATGGAAACCACTAGTCCATGAACTCCACATGTGACTTTGAGGGAAAGAGAATTTCACCTCCATAGATGGAACTGAGGTTTACAAAGCCCCTCTGGTGAGCCCTGATGCTTTCATGCAGACACCCAGCACCAAAACTATCTCTCTGGTGTAGTCTCTCCACAAAGCAGAAGAACTTCTGGGTTAGCAGTGTCTCACCCCTAGCACATCAGCCTTCCAATCTCTCTATTCTCTAAGGTGGTATCTCCATAAAGGGAGTGAACGTTCCCTTAAAGAAGGATCCCTTGGAGAAGGACTCACTGTGGAAATGCATGTGTGCATGTGAAACAGAGGAAAGATACAAAAGAAAGGGAGAGAACGTGATCTGGGTTGTTAGCTTCGCCACGCGACACATGGCTATTATCCATCCCAAGGGGGCAAAGACACTGGCAGAAAGTCATGTGATAATTACTTTTCTTCTTTTTCTTCTTGGTGGCTCTGGTAGATATTCTTTCTGAAAGAGAAATGAGATTAATGCTATAATGGGTCTTTGTTTCTACTCTGAGAGCTTGGCATTCCACCTGCCCTCCAGATAGGTCCCACAGTCAACCCAAATTCAAGGTGTCTTCATGGAAAATAATGTCCCTCTCCAAACCTGTAACACACTGTTCTTTCTTACCCAGACTTGACTTTAAGGTAAGCTTTAAAAATTGCATCCTCTCTTGCTTTCCTCATAGCCTCGCCAGGCTTTCCTCACCATGTCTTCTGCACCCACTGCCTCCTTTCCATCCTCCAGGACCCGTCTAGCTTGTGTGTCTATACCTCACATGCTACAACTACTCCACGGCCACATACCTGGGGAGGGACGGACAAGGGGTAGGCCCCATCAGTGACCCTGGGCACACAAAGGTGTCTAGGCCTTTGGGGAGACAAGTAGGATGAGTCTTACAGAATGGGTGCAGATGATGAAGAGTAAACCATGCTTTGACAGAGTGTTTTGGGATCCAGAGATGGGTGAGTACAGTAGGCTGAATAATGGCCCCCAAAGTTGGTCAGATCCTAAACCCCAGACCTCTGAATATGTTAACTTCAGTGGTAAAAAGGACTTTATGGATGTATTAAATTAAGGATCCTGCAATGGGGAGATCATTCTGGTTATCTGTGCAGGGCCAATGTAATGACCAGCATCCTGTTGCCAGGGAGACAGGAGGGTTAGAGTGAGGAGTAGGAGATGTAATGATAGAACACGATGTTGCAGTGATGCCAGGAAGGGCCTCAAGCCAAGGAACACAGACAACTTCCAGAAGCTGAAAAAGGCAAGGAACAAATTCTCCCTGGAAGGCTCCAGAAAGAACCAGCCCTGACAACACTTTGACTTGAGCCCAGTGAAACCAATTTCACACTTCCAGCCTCCCGACCTGTTAAGATAATGGATTTGTATGGTTTTAAGCCACCCAAGTTGTAAAGGGTTGTTAGAGCAGCCTCAGGAAACCAGTGTAGTAAGGGTGTGCTGTTTGAGTTGGGCCTTGAAGGCTGAAAAGGGGTGGCTCAGGCCCAGCGGTGGTAAAGGTCAGGTGAGGTCTTCATGGCTGCCCGCACTCCATCCTCCAACCCACCCTGCATTCTCTGATCAGACTAATACTTCTAAAGCAGTGTTCTACCTGTGTTAGTCAGTCCCAAAACTCCCCGTGATTCCTCCATGATTAAAGGAAGGGTCCAGACTCCTTCCTCCAGCCTCCAAAGTCTAAGAAACCCCCCAATTTAAATTACTTTCCTGTGACCCCATTACACAGTGGTGATTATTTATGGCCCCATCAGGGCCACAATTTACTGTTCCACCTTCAAAAGGATAAGAGCTCATGCATTTAGAGGATTAAGCTATAATATAAAGCAGCCAAGATGCTTCTGAGTACAATGTTAGTAGGTAACACACGCCCTGTGGGCATCGTGACAGTTTTCTGGACACTGAGAAATTCTGATAATGCTTGGAGCTGGTGAACGATGACACTAAACCCTGGACATAAGCCACTTGTCATTGGGATACCTTAATCAGATCTTTCAGGGGAAATCCACCACATCTCACACTCATCTTCCAGTTCTTGGATCGTGAGTGGTTTCCTTCAACTTCAAATTCCCTGAGGGTGAACCACCTTCCATCCACACTCTTTATACACTTCTCTGAGGTTCCTGTGAGACCAAAACAAGGAGTTGCCAGGGAGTAACCCCTGCCCCCGACTGCAGAACCTCCAGGATGTAGTCTCCGCTGTGGACCTGGGCCACTTGTCTTGGGCTCTGAATCTACAGCAGGAGAACTGACCCTTTCAGTTGCCCACAAGCAGCCTGGAAGGCAAGGGTGGAAGAAAGCTCCTGGTCCTGTGCACCCATGTCTTTGACGTTTGTGCAACAAGGACAATAATTAGCACCAACATTTATTTTTAAAAAGTATCTCAGTCTATTCAAAAGAGGAAAATCTGAATGGCTCTGAAGATGAATGAGGAGGATTCTTTTCCTCCCCTTCTCTGAGAGCCAGGCTGAGTTTCAGAGGGGGCAGACGAGGTCCCATGGGTGACCATGTGGCAGCTATCATCACACATCTTCTTCCTCTTGCACAATATTGACCATCCAACTAATGGAAATTAGTTATTTCTCATATTTTGGGGGCACCTGCATGGCTCAGTAGATTGAGCATCTGACTCCTGATTTTGGCTCAGGTCAAGATCTCAGGGTCGTGAGATTGAGTCCCGCGTTGGGCTCCACACTGGGAATGGAGTCTGCTTGGGATTCTCTCTCTCCCTCTCCCTCTCTCCCTCCTCCTCTCTTACTCTCAAAAAAATTATTTCTCATATTTTGGACTCATAGGTACTTTATGGGAAAAGTGATTATGGAAATGTCAAGTGGGAAAAGTTAAATTACACATCTGCAATATGGTCACAGGGCTAACATTGATACTTGTTGGTGCCTAAGAACTATATTTGGGGAGGAGGGGAATCAATTATGGCAGATGAACATTTGTACTGTACTTTAACAGTTATGATTTGTGAAGTAATTTATATCTGTCATCTCATTTTCCCCCTTCATAATAACATGGTGAGGCAAGTTTTATTATTATTCCCATTTTGTATGGGAGGAAGTTCAGGGTAAGAGAGACTAGTAATTTGGCCCAGATAGAACAGACACTTGTGGTATCTGAAACTTGGATCTGGGTCCTCTAATTCTAAATTCTGTGCTCCTCCCCAATGGCACAAGGCTGTACATATGTTAAGGGGAATGGGGCTGTGAAGACTGTCGCCAGATTTTTCAATGTGTACATATTCCACCCTGATATTGAAGTATTTGATCTTGCATTGGGTGCTAGATGGGCATCCTGGGGACAATCTCCATGGGGAAAGGAGAGATGTCCTGTTATATTTATTAACTACAAGTGTGGAAATGCCATCTTTCCTCCAGCCTATCTGGGATGTTGTACAGAAAAGAGCTAATGGGTTAGACTGGAGGCTGCCATCTTTAGAAAGTTCTGCTTGCAAGGTTGGATCTTGGCTGGCATTGGGGAACTTGCAATTGGGGGGGGTGGGTATCACCATTCCCAGACCTTAAAAGAGTGTCTCACTGTCCTAAACTGTTTATATGAACAATATAAATGGTTTATGCCAAAAACCTGCTTTCCTTCTGAGAGTCTGGAATTTTGGCATGTGCTAGGCAGAGGACACCTATGTGACTAACCCCTGATAAAAACCTGGACTCCAAGGCTGGGGGCAGCTTCTCTGGTAGATGGCATTTCACATGTTACTACAATTCATTGCTAGAGAATTAAGTGTGTACTGTGTGACTCTATTGGGAGAGACTCTTGGACACTGGCACCTGGTTTCCTTTGGACTTTGTCCTGTGTGTTTTTTCCTTCCTTGATTTTGCTTTGTACCCTTCCAGTCTAATAAAATATCACCATAAGTTCACTATATGCTGAGTCCTATAAGTCCTCCTAGTGAATCACCAAACCTAGGGATGGTCTTGGGAGACCCCCAACACAGGCATCTACCCCCTGAATAATATATTATTCACATGGGTATTTTCCAGTTAAAAAGCACAGAAGATCATGAAACCCACCTTGTATCATTTTCTCCTTATATAAAGTCCCCTTTGCCTCTCCACAGGTCACAGGAAGTTCCATAAGGTAAAAATTTATACGTGTATCTCTGGGAATTCTTGGACCTGAAAAGAAGCATTATTTTTTTCATTCCATCTTTCTGAACAACTGTGCACTGTTTTGATCACACCCATCTTGAGATCTTTCTTTTATAATTTAAAATGTATGGGAGGGCTTTCCCCCACGAACTCATTACCTTTCTAGGTCTTTCTTTTATGGCAGATTAGGAGCACAAAGATAATGTCATTCTCCGAAACCCTACATTAAAAGCTTTGTGCGGAGGTGTCTGAATCTCCAAATTTGTTGACCACAACTCCCCATTGTGCCATGATTTTCCTCCTGTTGTATTATTGCTTTGAAGTTATGTAGCTGGAGATAAAATTCTCAACTTTTAGTTTTGTCTTGAGGAATCAGCTCAGGGACAGAAAGCAAGATAGCAATGGGGCACCTAGCTGGGGCAGTGTCTCTCTTCTCTACTTGCTCTTTGCTTGCTTCACTTCTCCTTCATGTGAGCTTTCTCTGTGGCTAAAAAGGAAACTCAGAGTAGAGTGTGCTAGAAGTGCAAATTACTCAGGGAGGGGACCTCTACACATACCTTGGGTGAGGGCACTGGGATCTGATTCTGCTGAAGCAGGCATTGCAAGTCTTAAAATGAAGGAGCACCTTCAGAGGCAGGTGCTCCTGCCTTTCTGAGCAGAACTGAGGGGGATTCATCAAAAACACAAACTGGGGTTTCTCTATGGAATGGGAAGTATGGGTGGCCATGGTCCTTCCAGAGTTAGTTCTGTTAGAGCTGGAGTGGGCCTAGAAGGTCACTCAGTCTAATTCACCTGCCACCCACCCATTTACAGAGAAGGAAATTGAGGCCAAAAAACAAAAACAAAAACAAAAACCCACAAATGATAATCCAAAGTCACACAACCAAAAGAAGTTTGGAAATTAGGACACAAGTCTTGTATTACCACCTAGGGTCCTCCTTGATGGGCAACCTGTGGCTCTTTATGTGGGCAAGAAGAGGGTCAGTTAAATATCATGAAAGTCATACCTTTTATATTTTTTTCTTTATATTTTCTTCCTCAAAAGTTATCAGTGTAGTAATAGAAGCCCTCTACAGGTCCAAGAAGGCCTGGGGTCTCTCAGATCAACTGGCTAATCATTGGAATGGGTATTATATCATCTTGTCTTGTTGTTGAAGTTAACCAAGGCCAATGATTATCCTAACATTTGTTACTTATTCAAAAAGGCAATTAAGTAAACTGATTGATTACTCAAAACACAGAGTATAAAATAAGAATTTAGATACTTAATTATTAAAAGTATATTATTTACTTCCTTTTACCTCTTTTTCTGCCTCTTCTCAAAGACCTGGTGATGACTGGTTTTCTCCCTGAGAAAGTAAAAAAATAACACAAATGTCTCTTGTTTATAACATTACATTGCAAGTGGTAGTGTTTTACAAAAATACCATTCAAATGTAACTTTTCAGAAGCCTGTCTAGTACTTGAAGAAATGTAGCAAATGTGTGAATGAATCAGGAATCAGGAACTTTTTCCTGTAAACTAAGAGATAGTAAATACTTAAGGTACCTAATTGCTGTTGTGACTATTCAAATCTGCTGTTGTATTATGAAAGCATCTGTAGATAATATGTAAATGAAAGATGTGGCTGTATTCCAATAAAACTTTACTTACAAACAGCCAATTGGCCGGATTTGTCCTATGGGCCATAGTTTGCTGAACCCTGGCCTAGACTTAGTTACAAAGATGATACTTAACTGAGATTCATCCTATATTTATTTTACTATTATCTCCAAATAAATTTGAAACAGTGTTTTGTAGATTTCTGAAGCAACTTGGTGAGAAAAATAGCGAAATTAGACATCTACTAGGTGCTTCTTTTCTGTCAAGAACTATCCTTAGACCTTGCCTCTATTAACTTACTTCATCCTTAGAACAAATTATCAAACAGGAACTAATACTATCCCCACTTTACAGATGAGAAAATCAATGCTCACAGAAAAGAAATACAGATTAAATGAAGATGCTGAAGATTTCCTTTAGTAAAGAGACAGAGATAAAAGGCAGTAATACAAGGTTTCAAGGGAGATTTCATGGGGGATTCTACAGGTCAGATAGCTTCCCAAAACCCTAAACCTGAAAGAAGATATTTGTGCTGAAAGTGGTGGCAAAAACGAGCAAGGAGGTCAAAACTAACTCAATGAAGGGGAACTTATAGAAACTGATGTCCAAGTTCTAAAAGGCACAGGGTTAGAGATAGCCCAAAGGGTTGACTTTAAATACATCCCAGAAGAATATAGTATCTGATTTATGTTTTGATTGTGTCCAAAGAAAGAGTGAGTCATGTCCATGTGCATGTTTGGGTCTGTCATTATTCCAATGTTCTTGAATGTTGGGGTCAGAGACACACACTTGATGCTTTTTCTATCTAAAGGTCTGTGCCCATGGCTGGCATCCTGGGGTACTAATTTGGATAGTTCAGATCCCAGGAGAAAAATCTCCAGATACTCAACTATAACTCATCTTTCCTTTAAATAGATTATGATCAGATGAGGCTGGAAAGGTTTTTTTTCTTCAACCAATCACAAAAAGCCTTCATTTGTGGGGCCTTTGCTATAACAATTAGCCAAAGGGTTTTTAAAATCTCATCAAGATAAAAATGGACCCATGAGATGTTTATTGATGAGTCCTATTCTGAGAGGAATCACATCCCAAGGTCAAGCATGTTCTACCCTAAAAAGTATTACCTTAGGAAGTTTATCAAGATATTATGAAGGTATACTGAGAGAAGGGTTTCCCAAACCTGCATAAAAGAATCACCAGCATGGCTATTAGTACTAAAGACTTAAGACATGTAAAATAGGGAACATGTAGACTACAAATAAATAGATGAAGCTTTTTAAAAAAATTGTTCTGCACTGATGAGTTCCAAAGAACATGACTGTGCCAAGTAGGGTAGTTAGTATGATTGCCAGCTGTAAAAAGTCATCCATGTAAGTGTGGCTTTCTGTGGAACACCCCTCTCCTGTCACTCATGGTGCTGAAGTGATAGGTATACCCAGGAAAACTAGCCAGTCCTGGTTCACTCTCCCACCTTTCCTCCCTCCTTACTGCCACCCCTCTCTTTTCCTGCAAGGGTCAAGGCCCACTGTCCCATGAGAAGATACCTGTGCCCTCTCTGCTTTCTCCTTGCTTACTCTGTCCTCTCCTTTCTCATGAGGTGGCTAAACTTATACCCCAGCTAGCCCTGGTCATAATCTGAGTCTGTTAAGCAGTAGCCATTATTGGCAAACATACATTCTCTTGCTCTCAGTTTCTCTCTGTTTAAATCCTCTTGGGACTAGTGTGTGAGCTAGATTCTCCTTTCATCAAAACCACAGGATACGAAGCTCTATATGAGGCTGAGATGGGCCGTGGAGGACAGTCAAGATATTTTTATTTATCTTACTTTATAGATGAGTAAACTGAGGCAGAAGAGGTAAATTGACACCCTCCAGTCCACATGATTACCTCGAGGTCATGGGACATGAGGAAGGACAGGTACATCACCTATGAATTACATGGTGTTTCATGTCTATTTCCAGTCCTGAAAGTTATCCATTCAGTGGAGGGAGCACTGCATTGTCACCAAGGGCCGTAGGTTCTGGTTGCAGATTCATGACAGAATTATTTTTTTGTGGTATTATCATCTTTCTCTCCTTGTCACCTTTTGGAAATTGACTAAATCTGATATATTTCTCAACAGTACAGCTACATAAAGCAATAGGGAAGTAGGTTTGTTACTAAAAGCATAGAATAAAGCATGAGAATTTAGATGTTTAGTTACTGAAAATGGAAAATGTATGCTTTTTTTAAGTTAATTTTTTTTCTTTTTACCTTTTCGTTTGCCTCTGTTCCATAGGGCTCTGTTAATCAGAGTTTGGATTCTATGTCTGCCTCTCCTTCTCACTGAGAAGACAAAAAAATAAAAATGATGCTGCTGACATGTTAATAAACAGCCAATGAGCCAATGAGGAACTCAAAGGAGAAATAAAAAGAAAACATATAGAAACAAATGAAAATGAAAACACAACAGTCAGAATCCTTGGGACACAGCAAAAGCAATTTTAAGAGGGAAATTTATAGTGATACAAGAATACCTCAGGAAACAAGAAATATCTCAAATACATGATCTAACCTTACACCTAATGGAACTAGAAAAAGAATAAATAAAGCCCAAGTTTAGTAGAAGGAAAGAAATATAAAGACCAGACCAAAATTAAATGAAATAGAAACCAAAAGAAAAGAAAAGAAAATACCAATGAAGTAAAGAGCTAGTTCCTTGAAAAGATAAACAAAATTAATAAATCTTTAGCCAGACTCATCAAGAAAAAAGGAGAGAGGAAACAAAATCAGGAATGAAAGAGAGGGAAAATAAGAACCAACACCATAGAAGTGCAAAGGATTATAGAGACTGCTATGAAAAATATATGCTATCACATTGGACAACTTACAAGAAATGGATAAATTCCTAGAAACATACAATCATCCAAAATTGAATTAGGAAGAAATAGAAAATCCAAACAGACCAATTATTAGTAATGGAATTAAATTGACAATCAAAAAATTCCCAACAACCAACAAAAATCCAGGACTAGGTGGAATCGCAGGGGAATTCTACCAAACATTTGGAGAAGAGTTAATGCCTGTTCTTCTCAAACTATTTAAAAAAAATAGAAGAGGAAGGAAAGCTTCCAGAGCCATTGTATAAAACCAGCATTACCCTAATACCAAACCATTCAAAGACAAAGACAAAGATGAAGAAGAAGAAGGAGGAGGAGGAGAAGGAAGAGGAGGAGGGGAAGGAGGAGAAGGAGGAGAAGAAAGAAAAGAAGGAGAAGAAGAAGAAAAAAAAAAGAAAAGGAAAGAAAGACAACTACAGGCCAGTATCCCTGATTAACAAAGATGCAAAAATCCTTAACAAAATACTAGCAAACTGCATTCAACAATACATTAAAAGGATCACTCACCATGACCAAGTGGAATTTATTTTAGAAATGCAAGGATGATTCAGCATTTGCCAATCAATCAGTGTGATATACCACATCAACAGAATGAAGGATAAAAATCAATCTCTATGAAAATACCAACAACACTTTTCATAGAACTGGAACAAATAATACTAGAATTTATATGGAACCACAAAAGACCCCAAATAGCCAAAGCAATCTTGCAAAACAACAACAGAGTTGGAGACATCACATGCCCGGGTTTCAAAATCTATTACAAAGCTATAATAATTGCAAACAGTGTGATATTGGCAAAGAAACAGACAACACAGATCAATGGAACAGAATAGAGAGTCCAGAAATAAACTCACACTTATGCTAAATTAACTTATGACAAAGAAGGAAAGAATATACAATGAGTAAAAGTCTCTTCAAGACATGATGCTGGGAAAACTGGACAGCTACGTGCAAAGGAATGGAACTGGACCACTTTCTTACAGTATTTTCAAAAGTAAACTCAAAATGGATTAAAGACCTAAATGTGAGACCTGAAAGCATAAAATTCCTAGAAGAAAAGACAGGCACTAATATCTTTGCCACCAGCCTCAGGAACATTTTTTCGGGACCTGGCTCCTCAGGCAGGGGAAATAAAAGCAAAATAAGCTATTGGGTCTACACCAAAATAGAAACTTTTGCACAATGAAGGAGAAACATCAACAAAATAAAAAGGCAACCTACTGAATGAGAGAAGATATTCACAAATGATATATCCAATAAGGGGCAAACATCCAAAATATATAAAGAACTTATACAACTCAATGTTTAAAAAATTGGTTGAAAATGGGTAGAGGATGTGAACATTTTTTCTAAAGAAAACCTACAAATAGCCAACAGACACATGGAAAGATGTTCAACATCACTAATCATCAGGGAAATTCAAATCCAAACCAAAAGGACAAGAAATAAAAAGTGTTGGTGAGGATGTGGAGAAAAAAGCAACCCTTGCGCACTGTTGGTGGGAATGTAAACAGTGCAGCCACTGTGGAAAATAATATGGAGCTTCCTCAAAAAGTTAAAAATAGAAATACCATACAATCCAATAAATCTACTACTGGGTATTCACCCAAAGAAAACAAAATACTAATTCAAAAAGATTTATGTTCCTATGTTTATTGCAGTATTATTTGCAATAGCCAAAATATGGAAGCAATTGAAGTGTTCATTGATAGATGAATGGATAAAGAAGATGTGGGGTGTGTGTGTGTGTGTGCATGTGTGTGTGTGTGTGCACACATGCGTGCTCACGCATGATGGAATATTACTCAACCATAAAAAGGATAAGTTCTTGCCATTTGTGACAACCTCGATGGACTTAGAAGGTGTTATGCTAAATGAAATAAGTCAGATAGAGAAAGACAAACACTATTTAATTCCACTTATATGTGAAATGTAAGATACTGCACAGATGAATAAACAAACAAACAAAAAGCAGAAAGAGGTCAGTAAATACAGAGAACAAACTGATACCAGAGAAGAGGAGGTGGGAAATGAGCAAAACGGGTGAAGGAGAGTGGGAGATACAGGCTTCCAGTTATGGAATGGATAAGTCACAGGCACAAAAATTACAGCATAGCAAATGCAGTCAAATCTAGAGATGGTGACAGTTTGGGGAACCAGCTATACACCCACTGGGATCATGAGAAGACATGATTCTCATGGGCTTCTCTGGGGAAGGGAGGAGCTCAGTTAGCTTTTCTTGAAAGATATTCTGTAAAGAAAGATGATTTGAATGGACGACATGACCCTGGCAGGTATGTGGACCTCCCCTAAGGGGGAAGTGGTAGGCAATCAGCTGGAACTCCTGTGTTAGAGGAACTTCAGTGGAGAGATTCTTTCTAAAGAGGGGTTCTTTAAAGAGCCCACAAACATGGCTCATGCATTCTCCATATGTTGGAGACATGAAGGACATAGCCCTTAAGAGGGCTATTCCTGCTCCTTATGCCCTTCTCTCCCTCTTCCACAACTTGAACTAGCTAAAAGCACTGATACTGAGGAGGGTTAGACAAGAGTGTGGATAAGAGAAGAGGCTGGTCTCACCCAACTTCCTTACTGCGTATCAGCTCAGGCTTCTTAATATTGAATGAGAATATCACTGCTGTCAAAAAGGGATTAGCACAGCTCCAGGGCTTACCTAAGACTTCATCTTGGGGCAGAAAGAGAACTATTTCAGAGAACAGTTTTGAAAAGGAGTTAGAAGGAACAAAATCAATTTGTGCTTAAACTACCAATTTCAACATTTTAACAAAACAGGTAAGATAGGTTTCACAAAAACTCAGAGGAACAAAATCTTGGACCTGGGTAAGTATAAGCTAAGAAATAACTAAGATGATACAGGCAAATATGAAGATAAAGTGATAGAGATGCTAGAAATATATGTGTGTATTTATTTATACAATATGTTTAAATTTTATTTATGTTATTTACAGAAATATATGTAATACACATATGTAAAATGGGAGGAGCTCAGTTGTGTGTGTGTGTGTGTGTGTGTGTGTGTGTGAGCATGTATATAAATGATAAAATGACAGAAATAATCTGAAGAAATGGAAAGGAAACAAAATACATCCCCATATATATTTTGACTCCACAAGAAAAAGCCCAGCCAACTCTGAGTGTCTCATAAACTTAGTAACAGTATTTCATATGATGTGATGTTAAAGAATGAACAAAAAGAAAGAAAGTCTATAAGAAGAACAAGTAGAATGGGAGAAGGAAGGGGAAAAGAAAGGAGGCAAAGAGGATGAAGGAAAGAAGGAACACAATGGAAATAACAATTGCAGAACCAGGTGCAGAGAATTTAGCATCACTGATCTTTTTCATTGTCTACTGCACAGACACAGTATGCTCTGCCTGAGTTTAGTTTAAATAACTGTGTCCCAGGCTTAGATCTGAGGTGACACCAGGACTCTAGCTTCTGCTTAATTAATTCGAGTTCCCTCTGTTTCTCCTTGTTCTGTTGAGGGCTGTGTTCATTAGTTACAACAAACCTTTCTAACATTTTCTCCTGGTCCCTCATTTCCCATTCAGGGTTAGCTTGTCTCTGGGCATGTAGCTTCGTGCTTTATCCAGGTTCCAGCTCCTATTCTTGCCAAGGGTCTTAGGTGATAAGAGGCCAGGTTTGAGCCAATATGAGTCAGAGTTTTCCTCCAAATATGAAGAAGTCAGTGACTTTGGATAAAAACATGTAAGGCAAGTAGGCAGATTGCTATTTGTCCCCCACAATCACTCTTTCTTCCATAGGAATAGAGTTACAGCTAAACCCATGGCTGCCTCACTACAGTTTATAGTTCCTGGCCTCAATGGCAGCTAGCTCTGGACATAATATCAAGCTTTGGGCAACAGGATGTGAGCAAAAGACCTTGGATCTTTCCATTAAAAGAAATCAATAGGTGATTTCCCTGCCCATTTTTCTCATTCCCACTGGCTGGGAGACAATGGCAACCACACTAGCTCTTCTGGACCCAGAGACGGAAACCATGTGTTGAGGAAGGCAGTCTCTTCCTTCCATTTCTGGATTGTTTGATGAAAGAGAAGTAAATGATATGGTTTAAAGCACTGTATTTCGGGCTCTCATTGTTACAACAACTTAGCCTGTACTTTAAACAATCATTATTTATGAAGTCCATTGGAGATTTCTGGGGTACAGGAAAGATGGGTTTGGCAGGAAAACCAGGGTTGCAGTAAGTACACAGATGTGAATTCTCAGAATTTTACCTTTTTGGAGATTGCTTTTTTTATGTATATGTCTTCTCTTTCTTCCTTCAAACAGAAAAGAAAATAAGCTTAACATGTCAGTAAGCTTCAAATATTTTAAAGTCTTTATTCTACCTTTGTAGTGCTAAATCTCTGGCTACCAACACATCACCACACTGAAACAAAAATAGCAACAAAAACAACCTACACTTATGCTAGTCATTTACAGTAAATTTTTACCTACTTACGTGAGGTTTTCTCATTCACAATAAAGAAAACACAAAAGGTAGCTGAAATCAGATAGGAGCTGACAGAGAAGAGGGGGAGTGTCACAAGGGTCAAGGAAAAGTAGATTTCAGAAATCACAAGTGTATGTCCAGGAATTTAGGGGTTTGCCTTGAAAAGCTGAAGCTATAACCCATGTTTATAACAGCCAGAACTTAAGTATGAAATAGAAAAAAAAAAACCCATTAGAAAAATGATGACAAATTTAGACGGGATAAAAGAGATTATTTAAGGGCGATTTATAAAAGATGAACCAGGAAGTTTAGAAAAATTAAGAAAAATTAGAAAGAAAATAATCAATGGAAGATAGTCAACAAGTCAGCATATTTCTTAAAGAAGAAAATCGAAATAATAGAAGCGCTTTGATATAAATTCAAGAAAAAAAGTTTCTGAAATAGAACAAAAAACTGACTATACTTAAGTACATATATTTCTGCCCTACGGCAGAAAAAATTGACTCCAAACTGTCAACCCTGATATATATTCCAACAAATTTACTGGACTTTAAAGATAAAGAAAAAATGGAATGGGCAACCTAGATAAAAAATGTTAAGTCATTTTCAAGGGAGGGGGATCTTGCTATAGAATTTTCTTTAGTAACAAACACCTAATGTTACAAGAAAATGGAGAAAAATCTACAAGATGCTTCTAGAAATAGCGAGTAAATTATTTTTCACATATAAAAAATAAAACCAAATACTTTTGAACAGGAAAATTCTGGGACTGTTGTTCCTATGAATAATTATTGAGAAAACCACTTGAGGATCCACCTCAGCAAACCAAGATAAGACTGGAAAAATTTTGGCAAAAAGGATTAAAATAAAAGTGGGGATGAGGTCACAGAGCGGGATATTAAACATACATGTGCTGACAATATAGAAATGGTATAATAAAAAAATGTGTGAGGAAGGGGGAAATATGGGTGGTAGAGCAAGATCATTGTCTGTTGGGCTCACGGCATGTTATTTGGACAAATCAAGGAGGGATATCAAGCACATTTAAGAGCTGAAAGATACATATAAAGGTAACATCATGATGGATCTAGAGAGTATAATGCTCAGTGAAATAAATCAAAGACAAGGGCACCTGGGTGGCTCAGTGGGTTAAGCCTCTACCTTCGGCTCAAGTCATGGTCTCAAGGTCCTTGGATCAAGCCCCACATCGGGCTCTCTGCTCAGCAGGGAGACTGCTTCCTCCCTCTCTCTGCCTGCCTCTCTGCCTACTTGTGATCTCTGTCCATCAAATAAATAAATAAAATATTTTTTAAAAAATCGAAGACAAATGCCATATGATTTCACTCATTTGTGGAATTTAAACAAAACAAATGAGCAAAGAAAAAAAGAGACAAATCAAAAACTGACTCTTAAAAACAGAGAACAAACTGATAGTTAACAAAGAGGAGGTGCGTGGGGGAGATGGGTAAATTAGGTGAAGGGGATTACAAGTACATGTATCATGATGAGCACTGAATAATGTATGGAATTGTTGAATCACTATATTGTACACCTGATACTAATGTAACAGTGTATGTTAACTATCCTGGAATTAAAATAAAAAAAAAACCTATTGGACACCAAAAATAAAAAAAATAACATTATGATCTAAACTTGGGTGTGAAAGGAAAGAGTGGACAAGAGATAGGACACATGCTAAATTTATCAATTTGGGGGGTAAGAAATTAATGGGTACTATCTAAAGAGGGAGTATATAAAAGTAATTCTAAGAGTAATCACTAGATCAAAAATAAAAACATTTCTAAATATCAGAAGTACACACTTACTCCTAACCAGTGAAAATATGAGAAATGAGTACAAATCAACCATTCATTTCTTTTAAAAGGGAAAGACCCAGAAGTGGCTCACATTTCTTCAGCTCTGAGGCCATTGTCGAGAACTTCATCACAAGGCTAGCCCCAGGGAAGACTGAGAGGTTTAGTCTAGCTAGGTAGTCATGTACCCAAATATAACCACTGGAACAGAAATGCAAACCATCCTATTAGAAGTACATACATGCACATAAATGCATAGAAGTCAGAATACAGAGTGTTGACATTTTCAATATCCAAGACATACTAGAATATGTAATAAAAATTAGTATGACACAAACAAGACCATGCATTTTGGTCCTATCTATAAAAGTAAATGGACATAACTCACTTATTAAAATAAAGATTTTGAGATTGAATTACAGAGTAAACTCCAACTTTTTTTTAGATCTCCTAATTTATTTGTCAGAGAGAGAGAGACCATAAGCAGGGGGAGGAACAGGCAGAGGAAGAAGCAGGCTCCCCGCTGAGCAAGGAACCCAATGTGAGGCTCCATCCCAGGACCCTGGGATCGTGACCTGAGCCAAAGGCAGATGCCCAAAAGACTGAGCCAGCCAAGTGCCCCTAAACTCCAACTTTTAATCCTATACAGAAGACTTATGGAAAAAGATACTTTACAAATATTGAAAATAAATGTATAGGTAAAAGTATATTCAGCATACATCAACAAAAAGAAACCAGGGAGTCATGGTCTGAATTTCAAAAGAAATGTAATTCAGACCAAAAAGTTTTAAGCCAGTAGTAATTATGGGAGATACAATGGAAAATAGATAGCAACCACTTCTAGTAGCAACTTTATTTTTACCACCTCAGTCTATGAGAGGTCAAGTGCACAAAACGAGGAGGCCCAATTAATACATTTAACAAGGTGGATATGATTAATTCATATTCAACTCCATGTCCAAAAAATAGAGAATGTACATTTCTTCCCACTTGGGGCAAAGAGGAAATATAAATCCAAATGGTAGACTAGCAAATAATGATAAATTATTTCCTATGAGAAACTATGCATTATCTAATTTTAAAAAGCACTAATTTTAAAAAGAATGAAAAAAATACATACATAGTCTTCATTATTCATGGAGTCCATATCTGTGAACTCACCCACTTGCTAAAAGTTATCTTTTTAACCCCCAAATCGATACTCATGGCACTTTCACGGTCACTTATAGACATGGACAGAGCAGTGGATCATTCAAGTCACTGATGGGACATTTATTCAGTGCTTCCATTGGTGATTGTGTTGTTTAAAATAGTAGTAGTGCTGATGTGCTATGTCATGTTCCTAAGCACAACAAGGTTGTGATGTGCTCTATGGAGAAAATCTGTGTGTTAGATAAGCTTTATTCAGGCATGCGTTCTAGTGCTGTTGGCTATGAGTTCAACATTTATGAATTAATGTATACATTAAGATCTCTTTAAATAGAAGCATTCACAAAAATACTCACAAAAAAGGGTATGTATTGATTAGTATGTTGCGGCCAGAGGTTCACAGGAACATAACCCTATACTTCCTCTAGAACCAATGGTTCAAAGTTAGCAAATTCTGTGTTTGGGGTGACTTTATAGAACGTATCTACTTTGAATAGTGAAAATTGGCTGTATATGTACATATATATGGATATGTATAGATGAGTACACAAGCAATGTGTTTTCAGCGGCCATCCACTTTTTTTCATTGTTTTTTTATTTTAAATATTGTACTTTTCTCTTTTTTTTTCTTCAAATATTATGCTTTTTATTCTCAGAATTTATATTTGGTCCTTTTTAAATAATTTCTATTTATTTGTTGATATTTGCTATTTGGTGAGAAATCTTTTCTAACGTCTTATGCGGCTTTGTTAAACACGTTTAAAATAGCTGATTTAGGGGCCCCTGGGTGGCTCAGTGGGTTAAGCCTCTGCCTTTGGCTCAGGTCATGATCCCAGGGTCCTGGGATCGAGCCCCATGTTGGGCTCTCTGCTCAGCAGCGAGCCTGCTTCCTCCTCTCTCCCTGCCTGTCTCTCTGCCTACTTGTGATCTCTGTCTGTCAAATAAATAAATAAAATCTTTAAAAAAAATAGCTGATTTAAAGTCTTTTGTCTAGTAATTCCAGTGTCTGGTCTTCCTCACGTATAGTTTCTATGTTTCCTGAGTACGGAGCCATACTTTGTTGCTTGTTTTGCATGTCAAGTAATTTTTTCTTAAAAACCTAATACCTTAAATAATATGTGATAACTCTGGAGATCAGATTATCAGATTATTTTCCCAAAATTTGTTGTCATTGCTCTTTGTTGTTATTCCTGTTGGTCTTTGTTGTTTATTTAGTACTTTTTTTCTGAACTAATTCTGTAAAGTCTGTGTATTTTGCTGTGTGACCTCTGAAGTTTCAGCTCAGTTTAGTGGTGAATTAATGACTGGAAAGAGATTTCCCTAAAGAGCTGGAAGTGATAAGTCTCCCAGTATTTGCCAAGGGGCTAGAAATGCCTGTGTTGATGCATGCCTTCAATGCACAACTAGACAGTTGACAATTGCATCCTCGCTGTCACTTCCTGCTTGCACAGAGCCTCTTGGTTAGGCAGAGGTGACAGGTGAGGGCTATCTTATGTCTTTCCTGAGCCTGTGCCCAGCCCTGGGTATCCTAGACCTGTGTGTGGCCTTCCAAATGGCCAGGAATATTGGGGAGCTCTAGATATACATATATATGTATCTATATTTATATACTATATATAACATATTACATACTTATATGTATAAAACTATATATTATACTACAATGTTATATATGAAATACTACATATTTATGTATAATAAATAAGCTATATATGTATGTTTATATGTATAAAATACAGTTTTATAACTTTATGTGTTATTTTTACATAATTATGTATTATATAAATATAATATTTTAAAAGTTTATACATTTACATATTACATATTATATAATTTATAGAAATGTAGAAAAGACTCTCGCCCCCTGCTCCCATTCTCTTGCAGCTGACTTGTTTATACCTCATTTTTCTCCTATACATGTCAGGAGGCGGCAAGGGGTGTTAAAGACCTGATAACGGTAAGACACAGAAACTGGTTTTTCTAGGCAGGCAGAGAGAAAACAACTATTTGCATTTTATTATCAAGAAGAGACCAAAAATTGAGAATACTTTGTCTTTTGAACAGAGTGAAAACCGACTTTTTATTTTATACCAGTGTCTTTAAAATTTATTTATTTTAATTTTAGTTTATCCTGACCACACCTAAAATTTGTTTTCAAAGATTTTTCTTTACAAACTTTTTACAACTTTTTTTTGCATTTAGATTTTATCCTAAGCCATTTTTTTTAATACAACCACCTCATTTAGGACAAAATTACCTTTTTTACCTTTAACAAAAATGTATTTCCATTTTTCATTTTTTTATATATCTCCTACTTTTTTACATAGAGAGTTGTGTCCCTTATTTCCATCAGACTTACAGTTAGTAGAATTTTTCACTCTTTAGAAATTTTAATTTTCAGTGAAGACCAAGGAGTAACCAATTGTGAACTGTTACACCAGAATTCTTGAATGGCAAATTTGTGATTCAGTTAAGCACAAAACATGTTTACCAATAGACTTAAATATCCTTAGTTCTTTGTAGTAAGTTAAAAGCATAA
The DNA here is from genome assembly GCF_002288905.1 of Enhydra lutris kenyoni. NCBI lineage: Eukaryota > Metazoa > Chordata > Mammalia > Carnivora > Mustelidae > Enhydra > Enhydra lutris. The sequence continues at coordinate 38,905,099 of NW_019154085.1, read as the reverse complement.
ACAGGTGGTGGGTATTAGAGAGGGCACGGATTACATGGAGCACTGGGTGCGGTACAAAAACAATGAATATTGTTATGCTGAAAATATATTTTAAAAAATGATTTAAAAAAAAAGAATGCTTTTGATATCATACTGCCTTACCCAAGAATCACTTAATTTATACAGAAGTATGCAACTTTGTTTGACCTGCTATTACTACTGATTAAAGCACAGACTCTGTGACATTAAAAAAAAAAAAAAAAGCATAAACCTATGTCCAGTAATCAATGTTTTAGCACTTTATCCCATTTGGAAAAGACCTAGATGTTCAACAAATTTTATTTCATTTATTATTTAAGCAAAACTTTAAAGTTTCGAGTTACCAAAGATTTTGAAAGTTATCTCAACAATTACCCATGAAAACTTTGAGACAAATAATTAACTATCAGTTTAGTCATCTTTTTGTTAACACATTTCAACAGAGATAATATGATTTATTGACCTTCAGCAAACCTCAGTAGAATAAGTTTTACATTTAATGCTGACAACTTTAAAGACATGTCTATCTTAATTAAACCAACAAACTTAACTTAGTTTAAATACTGATTGATGTTCCACTTGGGCCCACCCTGTTTTCAATTTTTACCTGAGACACTGGGGTTTGTAAAAGTTACAGAACAGAGCGAATAAGAGTCCAAGTAGACCATACAGCAATGGGAATTGGTTTTTCTTTAGCAGGCAAAAGTTTTAACTCCTGTCCTATTTTTCTCCATGTCTGTAAATCTAAAGTCCCTAATATAGGGAATTAGGAGCAATGTTCTTTAATTACCTTTAAAAGCTCCAAAAGTTTGCCCTCGCTGACTTTTGCTCCTCCCACCTTAGGAGCCATTTCAACCAACATACTTAAGGGTGATAGTCCTTTGTGCTCTTTATATTACTGGTACCCTGCGATATATTACCCATACCCACAACTCAGCAGCGGGAAAAAGGCATGTCCGTGCAAAACTCACGTTGGGGCTTCTTCTCCTGCTTCATTTCTCTTCTCTCATGTCCCCGTTTGGGCGCCAGTTGCCGCCTCCTGACGGCAGTCCCTGATTTAGGCATGTACTTTAAAGCGTCTAAGGTTTTAACAGACTTCCCCAATACTTAAATCATGAACAAAGTCTTGTTGACTAATTAGGCTTACTTGTTTGGTATATAACACTCTAGTTCTAACTGTTAAAATGTTATGTATCACAAAATAACTTAGTTTCCTTGTCTAATCGTATCATAGTACTCTCCTATCAAATCATTAACAATGTCCATTTCTAAGTTTTTTTTGTCATTTATAATCATTTTTATTCTCTTGTAAAATAAGTTATATTTTAAGCAGTACATTATTCTAAGGGATGGTTATATCATATTTAATTATATGTAATTGTCATATTCTGTATATTTTTTATTTATAATTTTTATGTATTTGCACATATGACACATTCATATTTATATATTATATATTCTGTTTATTTATATAAATACATTTCTATGTTATATATTTTTTATATTATATATATGTATGTAATTTAAATTACATACATATTTATTTATATGTAAATATAATATACTTTAATAATAAACTATAAATAAAATAATAAACTATAATATACAACATATACTTATTTATTTGTAAATAAGCAAAACACATGAAATATACACTTACATACATGTTGGTGTGTTATATGTGTGTTTCCAGAATCTGCCGATTTCTGAACACCTGCACTGCTACCAGCTTAGTCCAGTCTAGCAACACCCTTGCCTGGGTCATTACAACAGCCTCCTTACTGATCTCTCATCCCACCTCCTGAAGTCTACTCTCCATGTGGCTTACAGAGCAATCCTTTAAAAACTTAACTGAGATTATATCATTCCCCAGCTCAAAACTCTCCAGTGTCTTTTCCTCTTACTGAGACAAGAATCTAAAATTTTTATCATGGCCTATGAGGTCTTCATGACCTTAAAAATCACTTTCCACTTGCCTTCTTTAGCTCCCCAGCCAGTAGTCCCCTTGCCATTCCTTGAAAGATCCCACACATCCTGCCTCAGCCTTTGGCCTGAGGTCTTCTCAGCCTAAGCACCATGGATTATTCCTTCACCTCATGTGACATCTACTTATGTTTCAGCTTGTCAATGAGGCTCTCACTGGCCACCCCATATAAGATGGCATATTTCTGCTCATGCTAGGTTGTTGCTCAGTAAGCATATTTGCTGCAAGCATTTTCACTACAAACATTTTGCAGCTTGACTAACTGACCATGCATAAGGCAACTCTGCCATGAAAGATAAAATCATGAAAAATAAAAGAGGGATATTCATTAAAAAGGACATAATGAAACATGAAAAATGAATAGCAAAATTCAAAGGACTTTATCAGGCAATTCAAAAATATTTGAATACATTCAAAATGTGTAGTGCAGATTTATGGCAATACTCTACAAGTAACTGATTTTATTTTGTGAATTATACCCAAGCACTTGTCTTCAAAGTCTTTTGCTCATAGTATTATACATTTTATTTTTACTTGTTGATTTTTCTCCTTGATCAGCATGGCATTTTTTTCTTTTTCCACTAGAATTTCCTCCATCATTAAGAGAAGTATCAGTTTTCAAATACTGGGATGCATATCTGTAACTGAGCTTTGTACTGCATTGTGAAAGTTTCCTACAGTGTTGTTTATTCTGCACATATTGTCACATGCCCATTGACAGACATTCCAAAATTCTGTGGGAAATGTAGGTTCAAAGTGTACCACTGTATAAACCATTATGAAGGCAACAATTTCATGTAATAGAAAAATGTGAGTACTGAGTCAATGAAGAAATGAAACCAAACTGTCAACGAGTTATTTCTGAATTTTTTATGACCTTACAGCCAATTAGTTATGTGGGAAAAAATGTAGCAAAAATACCTATGGCAAAGATGCTTACAGTGAAAATGCCAGATATAGTTTCTGTTGCTCTAAACCTCCATTACCCTATTTTTTCCTCACTTGAGCTGAGATGAAGGGAAAAGCATCTGATGTGATATCAAATCAAGTGCCAAGGTCCTGAAGCAGAAGATTATTTAGTTTGTTCGAGGAGGTCAGAATGGTATGTGAAGAAAAGGATGGAAAGAAATGAGATTTTAAGAGGTAATCAGGGGCATCTAAAATAATATATATTTATTTGTGTATTGTCTATATTACCCTAGCCAGAATGTAAGTTCAATGAGATTTTGTTCACTTCTTTACCCCTAATTGGCAGTTTTGGCAATAGATACTTGTTGAATAAATAAATGAAGAATATAAAAAGAAAACAGAATGAATAGGTAGTGAGATATGTCATGTTCATGAATTGGAAGACTCAATATTTTAGATATGTCAATTTTTTCCAAATTAATCCTAAGCAATTTCTATAAAAATTCAATCAGATTTTCAAGGGAACTTGACAAGATATTACCAAAACTTATATGAAAGAGAAAATGTCCAGAATAGCTAAGATGATTTTGAAAAACAAATTGAAAGAAACTTGCACAACTAGATATCAAGATCTTACAAAGTTATAGTACTAGAATGTGCTATGTATTGATGCAGAATTAGATAGTGCAATGGCTCAGACTAGAAAACCCCCCAACAAAACCAGATAGACATATGGTAGCATGGTGCATGCCCTTTGCGACATTATTTTTTGAGTAATTGGAGAAGCTGGGACAATTGGTTATCCATGTTGGAAGAAAACTAGACCTCTACCTCATATCACACCAAAAAAGTCAATTCCAAAAGGATTAAAGGTCTAAATGAGAAGAGAAATAGGAGTGTCTTAGCCTGGTATTCCCAAAAGCAGATTTTGAGATAAGGGTTTGTGTTCAGGAAGTTTACTTGTGAAACTGTGTCAAGGATCTGGGGTGGGGAACTGGGAAGAAGCAAAGAGTAGGAGAGAAAGCCAATTGGGATGGTTGCCACTGTGGTTAACTGGGTCCTGATCCTGGTGGGGATCCTTTGAAGAACTATTTTAAAAAATTGTTAATCTTAGAAATGGAAGAGACTATTTATTCACTGGATCCTGTCTTTCTTTGGTTAAGAAATGGAAAAAAGCTCAAAATGGATAAAAGACCTCAATGTGAGGCAGAAATCTATCAAAATCCTAGAGGAAAACATAGAAATAACCTCTTTGACATCAGGCACAGCAACTTCTTTCAAGACATGTCTCCAAGGGCAAAGGAAACAAAATTTCCAAAATGAACTTTTGGGACTTCATCAAGATCAAAATCTTCTGCACAGCAAAAGAAACAGTCAACAAAACAAAAAGGCAACCCACAGAATAGGAGAAGATATTCGCAAATGACTCTACAGACAAAGGGCTGATATCCAAGATCTATAAAGAACTCCTCAAACTCAACATTCAAAAAACAGATACTCACATAAAAAAAATGGGCAGAAGACATGAACAGACACTTCTCCAAAGAAGACATACAAATGGCTAACAGACACATGAAAACATGTTCATCATGATTAGCCATCAGGGAGATTCAAATCAAAACCACATTGAAATACCACCTTACACCAGTTAGAATGGCCAAAATTAACAAGACAGTAAACAACATGTGTTGGAGTGGATGTGGAGAAAGGGGGAACCCTCTTATACTGTCGGTGGGAATGCAAGTTGGTGCAGCCACTTTGGAAAACAGTGTGGAGATTCCTTAAGAAATTAAAAATAGAGCTACCCTATGACCCTGCAATTGCACTACTGGGTATTTACCCCAAAGATACAGATGTAGTAAAAAGAAGGGCCATCTGTACCCCAATGTTCATAGCATCAATGGCCCCAGTCACCAAACTGTGGAAAGAGCAAAGATGCCCTTCAACAGATGAATGGATAAAGAAGATGTGGTCCATTTATACAATGGAATATTATGCATCCATCAGAGAGGATGAATACCCAACTTTTATATCAGCATGGATGGGACTGGAGGAGATTATGCTGAGTGAAATAAGTCAAGCAGAGAGAGTCAATCATCCTATGGTTTCACTTATTTGTGGAGCATAAGGAATAACACAGAGGACATTGGGAGAAGGAGAGGAGAAGTGAGTTGGGAGAAATTAGAGGGGGAGATGAACCATGAGAGACTGTGGACTCTGAGAAACAAACTGAAGATCCCAGAGGGGAGAGGGCTGGGGGTAGGATGAGACTGGTGGTGGATATTAAGGAGGGCACGGATTGCATGGAGCACTGAGTGTGGTGCATAAACAATGAATCTTGGAACACTGGAAAAACGAAAAAAAGTTAAAAAAAAAAAAAGAAAGGCCATTGTCAGGTGATCACTGCAGGCCACCCTCAGACAAGCCACACAAGCTCCATCCTCTTTTGGCTAGAGAAACCAGTTTGTCAGGGACAGATTCCTTCACAACCCTTCAGGCCCAGGCTCCTGGGAAGAGGTCTGCCTCCCCTTCCACCACTGCTTTCCACACATGCTGCCTCCCCCTGCCTCTCCTGTGAGGCCAGGAGGTTCACCCAGCTATGGTCAATCTTTATAGTCCTCCTGAGAACATGTAGTCCAGAGGTAGCCTCACCTTCATAATGGGATCTACAGAGAACCCTCATTAACCAACAACATTGATTACAACATTTCTATCCATAACAAAGAGTCAATAATCAAAAATCACAAAACTTCAAAGAAAGGGACTAGGGTGCCTGTGTGGCTCAGTCAGTTAAGCCTCCAACTCTTGATTTTGGCTCAGGTCATGATATCAGGGTTGTGAGATCAAGCAAGCTCAGCATGGAACCTGCTTAAGATTCCCTCTCTTCTGGGGCACCTGGGTGGCTCAGTGGGTTAAAGTCTCTGTCTTTGGCTCAGGTCATGATCCCGGGGTCCTGGCTCAGGTCATGATCCCAGGGTCCTGCTTCTCAGCCCCCACCCCCCCGCTGCCTTCTCTCTCTGCCTGCCTCTCTGCCTACTTGTGATCTCTGTCTGTCAAATAAGTAAATAAAATCTAAAAAAAAAAGATTCTCTCTCTTCCCCTCCCTCTGCCCCTCCCCCAACTCATGCACGTGTGTGTGCTTTCTCTCTCTTAAAAAAAAAAAAAATAATCCACACGCCAATTTGTAATTTGTAGTTTTCTGATATTTCTTTATCCCTCCCTTTATTTTATTGTGCTTTCTTTTTTTTTTTGCTTTAAGTACGTATTTTGTACAATTATATACGTGGATTCCATTTTTCACAAAAAGAATTAATTTATTCATTTAAATTACTCACCCAAAATATTCTTGGATGCATCAATATGTAAAGGCTTAACTATTTCTAATGCACAGTTTTTTCTCACCTGCCATGTAGCAGGAAGAAGGAATTTCTGTGACGCTAGTACATTGGACCTGGGGCAAGGACAGCTAAAGGAGGAAAACATGCTAAATATTTGGGGTACAACAATGGCCTAACCTTGCAGAATTAGCCCTTCTCTGTTTCATTATCATAGGCAAATATGGAGCCTCTCACCTTGCATTTAAAACTCAAGATTTCTGCATTGTGGGGCTATCTGAATAAGACAAGTGTCACTGGGAACGAGTGTTGTGATTCTACCTTAAGCCATGCTGCAAATGAGATCCTTGACTCTGCTTCCTGGTGAAACTTTGAGCTTAAAAAAGAAAGGGAGCTCTGGATTCATCAGAGCTCTGACCCCATCAGTAGGGGTCACTGTGAATTGTCTGCTGTATACCTCAGGCTGAGCTATGGGGAATTCATAAGGTTCTACCCAGTCTTTAGCATGAGCATGAGCTTGTCCAGTCTTTCAAAATCTCGACCGCTCTACTGAAGCCTTCCACACCCATTTAGGGGGATATTCCTATCACCCCCAAATCTGGCTCTTTCTTCCATTCTGCCGAACTCCTCATGCTAGTCCAATCAGCAATCATAGACAGTTTTGAAGGCTGTGCATCTTCACCCAAAATCAGTACTTTGAAGGGAGACTGAATTTTGGTGGTTGTCAATGTAGATGTGGTCTGATTTAAAAGGAAAGAGAAGTTGTGGACGAGTTGGGAGGTACAGTGGGTAAACAGAGCAAAGAAAAAGGGAAGTATGATGAAGCTCATGAGGATGAGTTCTGGTAAATGGAACGTGGATAAAGAAGGGTTGTCAGTATTTGGAGATAAAAGAAAAAATATAGAAAGTATCTTAATGATGCCAGTAATAATACTTAGCTTATATGTAATAATGTGTATGTAATATTATTAAGATGTATTCTTTTAAGAAAAGGTATCATTGGAGGGCCTGGGTGGCCCAGTAGGTTAAACCTCTGCCTTCTGCTCAGGTCAGGATCCCAGGATCCTGAGATCCAGCTCCGCCTTGGGCTCCCTGCTTAGCAGGGAGCCTGCTCCTCCCTCTCCACCTGCCCTTCCCCCACTTGTGTTCTCTCTCTCTCTCTCTCTAAAATAAATAGATATTAAAAAGGTATCATAAACATCATCAGCTAAATACTGAACAAATCATTCACATCATGTATTTAGGTGAAGACAAGAAAGGAAATCTGAAAATAAAAAACACAGGGGATCTCAAGCTGATTCTGGTTTAAGAAATAAGAGAAGAAACCATAGGAGAAAAAAAATCTCTATGTACCTGTATTACTGTTTTTAGGTGAAATCCTTTTCATGCCTCTCTATTTTCTGCCAAGTAACTATTTCTGAACTCTATGGGCTTGCATTTCTTATATGGTTATCTAACAAAATCCAGTAGTCAGATTTGAAAAATATAAGTCTTTATAACTAACAAGTACAGGTGCCTGTGTGGCTCGGTCGGTTAAGCATCTGCTTTCCGCTCAGGTCATGATCCTGGGGTCCTGGGATGGAGCCCTGAGTCAGGCTTCCTGCTCAGCAGGGAGTCTGCTTCTCCCTCTCTCTCTCCCTCTCCCTCACTTGTGCTCTTTCTCAGGCTCTCTCTCTCAAATAAATAAATAAAAGCCTTTATTACAGAAAGAGATGGAGGGAAATTTCTCCTCAGCCTATAGCTACGGAAGGAGAGAGAGCATTGTGCACCATAAACTAATATGAAGAATATGATTTGACAAAGCATTAAATTGAGAAATTTCATTAAAAAGTAAGTCTTATTCTCCAGTAAAATATGGAGATATGTCTATTCATAATCATTACCAATTTGTTCTTTTCTCTGCTAATAAAAATTTGTCCTTGGGAGAGTTAATTTGAATGGGTCTTGTAATATTTGCCCAAATTAGAAATTACCACTTCTCATCAAACCATTTCCAAAGAAACCTTAATTCCGATTGGCTGTCTTGATAATTCTTGGGCCTGGCCATCAGAATTTTTAAAATTTTAATTCCCATGTAGTTAACATACAGTGTTATACCAATTTCAGGTGTACAAAATAGTGATTCAATAATTCCATACTGGCTATCATATTTTAACTGATATCTGGATCCCTAAACTATATAAATGCTTTTAAGAATTTATATTAAATTAGAAAAAAATCCTTGGCATTCTGAGTTCCTCACATGCAAGTAGGTAATAAAATGACCACATATTTCCTACTTAAATAAAGACTTTGAGAGCCTTGTCTCATTTAAATTCAGGTATTATGTAAAGGGGAAAAAAGGATATTCATAATAATAAATTTGTACACCATGTAAGAATTTTTTAAAAGTGTAAGAAAATTCTTATTGGAAGAACATTAAATAAGATGTGAAAAAGTGGTTAAAAGTCTCTGTTCTCCCAAAATCAATCTGCATTTTCAATGCATTTCTTCCTTTTTTTTTTTTTTGAGTTTTTGTTTAAATTCTAGTTAGTTATCACATATGGTAAAACTGGTTTCAGGTGTAGAATTCAGTGGCTCATCACTTACATATAACATTCAGTGCGTATCTAATTAGGGATTCCAGTGGATTTGGGAAGGAGATGAAGAGGGGGTCTTTTGAATTTGATTCTAATATTCACCCCCAGTGAGTCATCAGGATTGTGCTACCTTTGAGATCTTTCTTCTTTTCTGCAGCCCCTTTGCTTGCAAGAGAAAATCTAGTATATAGACAGGCAAAGGCATTGTGTGATTAAAGTGGCGGTTCAATAACAATGTAGTAGTGTGGGTAATATTTTTGAAATTCCAACCTCACATAAAAACAAAGAGGCAAAACCCATGGAATTATAGACGTAAACATTAAAAATGACCAGGTGCTTCAAACATTTGATTCTAGAATCAAAGATGAGATTTTTTTTAAGTCTTCAGCTAGAAATGGCTATTATAAAAATGATGGGAAACCCGAGAGCCAGAGAGAAAAAAGCTGACAAATTTGAGTACCTAAAAATTTATAATGTCTCTAGGACAAAAGAGTCTATTAACAAAACCCAAGAGGAAAACAACAGAGACACCTGGGTGGCTCAGTCAGTTAAGCACCTGACTCACGATTTCGGCATGGCTCATGATCTTAGGGTGGTAAGATCGAACCCCCAGTAGGGCTCCATGCTCAGCAAGGAGTCTGCTTGGGATTCTCTCTCTCCCTCTTCCTCTGCCCCCCACACCCACTCATGCTTTCTCTGTCTCTAAAATAAAGAAATAATCTTAAATTAAAATAAATAAATAAATAAATAAAATAAAAGGAAAACAAATGGGGCAATGTATTAGCAACACATATGACAAAGATTTAATGTATATATCAGATAAGCTTTTCTATATATTCATTCAGCAATGTAAGAAAAAGACAAATACCACAACAGGAAACTGACACAGCACTCTATGACAGATACTTCAATAAAGAGGAAAAATGAATGACCAATAACAAATGAAAAATGCTCTACCACCCTCAAAATGAAGGCTAGTACATGTGAAAGCACCAAGTAAGACTTTTTATAGTTCAATTAAAATGTTGAATGTTTTTACTGCTTAGGTATGATATATTAATTTTAAAAAGTAAGAAAAGGAAAAGTATGTATAGAATTACCACATGAAGATATATAAAAATATATTGCAAACAGTTAATATATGCATAGAAAAATTCTGGGAAGACATAGACCAATGCTTATAAGAAACATATTTTAAAATCAGAATAAAATGCAACATGAAGATATAACCATTTTGGAAAAAAAATTGTTACTTTAAAAGACATTCATTTTTTCTTATGAAAGGTATAAAAAATGATGATAAGCTTTAGCATTAAACACCACTTCATTTGTAACATAAAAATCAAGCAAATTCTTATTCATTCTTACTTATTTTCTCATTGTGTTTTCCCGAAGTAGAATTGTTTCCAATATCCACGGTATCTAAAAAGTAACAGGTGGTGGTCATATAACTGTAATTTATAAATAAAAGTTATAAATCTTATGACAATTTACACTGTGGAAGACTTGAGTTTATAATGATCTGAGTATCATTTCTCTGTCTTCCTTCTAAAGGAAACAGACAGGTACTGAATTGATGTCAAAAGTCTTCCTTTATTTCTCTGGGACTTTGAAAAGGCTCTTAAGTTCTTAAGGACATCAGTTTCCTTGTTCCTGAAATAGGGATAACAACTGTTATCCTGTTCAGGCTTTAAATTTGTTATGACAATTAAATAAGACCTTATTTATAAAAACTAATGAGAAATCACTGTATCAGTCAACATTCTGGAGGGCATCCTTCAAAACTATATGCTGTTTAAGAATAGTTATCTAGAGCCTTTGTTTCCTGACAGGTAAACAGGACCATTTGTCTTTTGAGGCTTTTTCACGGTTGTGACAAAGTGACACTATTATCTACCAGCTGAAGAACTCTTGGATTTTTTCATTCAATGGACAGGGGTGGATGTCCCTGTATAAATCCAATACTTTAGTATTGATTCACTAATATAGTAAATGAGATACTGCCATTTTTACCAGTGTATTTCTACCAGATCATCCATGTAAATCCACAAGGCCCACCTTGTTTAACATGACTTTATAAGGGTCTCTTGCCTCCCTGCCACTCCCAAAAGGCTCAGGTTAAGCAAATGCAGAGAATGGGATTCTGGTATGGATGTATCCCTTCCCTATCAAAGTGTGTGAGGAGTCCAGTGCAGCGGGAAACAAAAGCTCTGATTTCAGACTCTGACATCCTGCAGCCGAGGGCCCAGTGAACTTTCACTTCCATAACTGGCCATTCCATTGGTGAGGTGCCTGATGTCCTCGATCTCTGATTAACTACATACTCAGGGTCTGTGGTATCTGAAGAACCACCTCTACCCCAAGACCCTCAGGCAGCCTTACCCATTATGTCAGATGCTTGGCTACTCTCAGTCCTTGCTCCTTGGTCTCTTGAAATACCTTCTGAAAAACACATGACACAGGAACACTTTGCACTTCCAAGTCCTTGTGGCTCTGCTCCTAAATTATGATTTGTAAAAAGTCTTCATTTGCATCTCCTCTCTTACAAAGATCCTCCCTTCCCCCACCCCTCCACTAAAGGATATCTCCACCTCTGAAATCTCTTTCTTTGTTCCCCATTGTCTTTGACCCTTCCTTTCAATCTATTTTTTTCTCTTTTATCCTTTTCTTTTTGCCCAAATATGTATTTTTGTTCACCTATTTTCATTAATAACTTTTCCTATCCATCCATTTATGACATTTTTAACATACTTTTATATTTATTTTATGTGATTATTCTTTTCTAGAAATATTATTTTTATTTATGTATATGTATATATAGAATCAAAATAGATTCTGTAAATATTCTGTATAAATACTATAATAAGGTAACTTTTGCCAGACAAATTTCCAAATGTTGAGATACAGGAAGTGAACAGTATTTTTCACTTACTCAAGGAGTTTCCTAAGCCTCTTTCAGGTGCCAGGTGCTGAGATAATAAGATGGGTGCTGATAATAATTAAGACACAAGACTACTGAAGCATCAGTGCTTGTCAATCTTATGAGCCACCAGAGAATTGACACAGAAACAAATGACTGAATATATTGAAATATGAAGAAGCATGTGCAAGGGTCTAGATTCAGCAAAAACAAGTAACCACAAGGAGAAAGAATAAGGAGCATTGATGGGATGGAGAAAAGAGGAAAGAGCCCTGAGGTAAGTAGCTTTGGAGGTCACATGAAGGAGAACTGACTTATCCTAAAGGAAGTTAAAGGACATGGGATACAGTTTTGAGGGATCAATTTAGCTAAATCACTTAGAATACATTTGGTGGGAACAAGATTAGAAGGAGATTAGAAGGAGAACAGGAACTTGTATATCTAGTTCAAGTGAGCAATGATACAGATATGGACTAGAGTGTCAGCACTGGGAATGGAGAAGAAGAGACATGTTGGAGATTTAAAAAAGGAAGAATTGATAGAGTTAGGTGACAGATGTGGTATATCAATTGAGGAGATAGCGGTGTCATGCATGACTCCGTGAATTTCAGCCTGAAAGAATGGGAAAATTAATAGTGTGTTTTAGAAACGAAACACTGGAGGAGCAGATGCTGGTTTTAGGAAGACGATGTGTTCAGTTTTGGAAATGTCAAGTTTGAAGGTTTTGAAAGACACCTAAAGTGGTGAAGGCTAGGATCTTCAGAACCTCGGACAGAGATCATTCTGCCATTGGATGGATGACTTTAGCTGCATAAAGGATGAGCTTAGCTGCTCAGAGGACTGGGCTAGGCTGGATATGTTATGTTTAGGTACTATTAAGTTGTGGATGGTTATTGAAACCATAGGAGTGGATGAGATGCCAAGATGATGTTTCTTATAATCCGGGTGAGTTATAGGGGACACTGATACCTGGGAACACCTTGCCCTGAAAACTCACTGCTATTGTGAAGCACTCCTTGCACCAACATTGCTTTTGTCTCCTGACCATTTCAGAGCCCACAATTTCCCCATCTTGCTTCTCTTCCTTTTACACTCACCATTTTTCAATCATCTTTTAACTCTTTTTTTATATGGTCCTCGGTATGCCTCTTCATTCTCTTCTCCATTAATTAACCTAACATGTGTACTTTTTTCCATCTATTTTCCTATGCTTTTATCCCTGGATCTAGTTTTATTATTGAGGTAATCCTCTTTCTGCTGTCACTTTCTTTTCTATTTTCTTTTTGCTTCTCATCTGTTTCTCCTAATCTCTTGATCTTTTGGCTGTTTATACAATTACAATCTTTGTCTTTATATTTTATCTGTATTCAGCTTAATCTCACAGACTGCTACTGTCATTCATGAATCAAAGGCCTACTCTTTTGACACTGACCACACTGTTGGCCATTATTACTTTTGCCAGTTCTCTGTGGGCTTTTCTACATTGCAAGACTCAGCCAGTCATGGACTTTATTACCATGTTTCTGGTACAACTCTTGAGAGTTATCTTGAAAAATCATCACTCTTCCCCACAAAACTCCCCAATCTGGTGATATTTGGGTTCCATGTCCCCTTGAAAAAACTTGAAGTGTACTCAGTCAGATGTCTTTCCAATTGGAGACCGCAGCCTATCTTTTTCATTCTTCCTCCTCCATTATCCATTCAGTGTCACCTCCCTCTGTTCAGGAGCACAGCTCTTCTTTCTCTTTTGGCTCTCTCAAACCTGCTGAAAGCAGTCCAAATCTGGGCACAAGTCTATGTATGGGAGTGTGTGTGCATCTGTGTGTGTATGTACATGCTATGTTTTGGGGGAAGAGGTAAGTTAAAGAAAGAAGAGCTTTCCCTCTTTGCAGAGAGGAAAACAAAGATAATTAATATCATAACTGGCTTCTCCATCAGATTCTTAAATGTTGGCCTCTCTTCTAACTCTCTTCCTCTATTCATCCGAAGAGCTTTGAATTCACAAGAGGATACTGAAGAGAAATAAGAAAATGACAGACTACAGACAGGGACCACTTTGATGTGGTCAAGCCCATTTATATTCACTATTCAGATCAATTGAGAAAACACCCACTCCAATGACTACACGTTATATCCAACAAAGATGTGCTCTGTCACTTTTTCTATCTGGCCACAACTCATTCTCCTCCTTATTTCTCAGTTTTCTGGCCACTTCCCTGACTTGCCCATTTCTATCTCCATTACTTGATTCTGTGAACTTCTCTCCCTGATTTCCCTTGTCCTCTGTGTTGTTTTCTCTCTTTTCATCAGTGATGTTCTTAATCTCTGTGCCTTTTTATTTCTCTCTCTTTTAAAAAAAGACTTTATTTATTTGAGAGAGAGAGTATGAGAGGGGGGAGAGCTAAAGGGGAGAAGCAGACTCCCTGCTGAGCAGGGAGCCTGATGTGGGACTCGATCCTGGGACTCCAGGACCATGACCTGAGTCGAAGGCAGTTGCTTCCAACTGAGTCACCCAGGTGCCCACGTTTTTATTTCTCTATTCATTCTTTTGGTTCTGCCCTTCCACGTATTTTGTATACCTTGTAGCTGGCACCACTCCTACCATCTTATTTTTCTTCATGATTTTCATTTTTATCTGTCTATTTATCTATCTAATCATCTATATAGGTGTTAAATAAGTTTTATTGCATCAGGCACTGATACATTCTGCTGATACTATATCGTAGGTCCCTTGTACCTCCTTTTTGGACTTTGATCACTGGATACAGCTCTTATATTCCTGCCTGTTAATAAAACAGTCATACTTTTTGACCTTTGGTCAAATTGGGCAATTTGGTCAAATGTCTATTTCCTCATCCCAATATAGGGATAACAGAAATTAGCCTGCATAAGTCCTGAGGATATTGTGATGACAAAGTAAGATCTTATTTGCCAAAGTACTTTAAAATAACACAATATAATCAAGTTACAATGTGGTGGACATCTGTCAAGAACTATACTAAAGTTTGAAAGTTGTGGATCTGAAGCTTTTATTTCTGTCTATAATTACATAGCAGGACCAGTCGTCTTTTGAGAATTTTACAATTACAAATGACATTAGTACCAATCAATATATCACTATAGAAATCTAAGATCTTAGTGGTAATAGGCATGACAGTAGGTATTAAAAAGATACCACCGTTTTGCTATTCATTTCTTCCACAACAGCAGTATATAATTACATACATTTATTCGCTAGGACTCAGCCTGTTAAACATGAATTTATAATAATTTCCTGTCTCCTAGTTTCTAAAATGCTGAAAAGGAGTTCTCAGGATTAACTGGATACAGGTCTTCAAGGTGCTCAGAATAGAATGCATCAGGAAACAGTAGCTTTTAATTCCTGACATTCTGCAGAACAAGGCTTGGCATCCTAATCTTCTTTACCTGACCGACTTCTTAGGACTGAGCTAGAAGATTCCTGAGGTTCTTCTGCATCACTTAATTCTGAACAGTTAGCACTGCTGATCCCTGCAGAAAGAAACAAAATTCCTTAGCAGTCTCAGTCTGTGTCCTAGGAACAAATCTGGCACCAAATTCTTTAAAAGGAAAATTAGAAAAGGAAGTTCATGTAGGAGAAGCAGGAATATTCCTACTACCAGGCTGCCTTGTAGCTCCATCTGACCTGTTGGTCAAGGTTGCTCCAGGAACCACCCCCAGGGCTTGGCTGGGGGACAACGTTGCCATGGAAGGCACTCCCTTTTGTCATCACGTCTTACCCTCTTCACTTGTTGGAACACACTTCCTCTTCCAGTTCCCTTGCTTATCCAGGGAGTCTGTGGAAACAAAGTTTTCAAGATGTCAAGGCCTTTACCAGCTGGGGTCTTCAATAATCATACAGAGCAGAACAGCCCTCCACTCCTGCAGTTACTTTATCCTATTTAAGCAAGTGAAGAATATACTTATATTGCACTTGTACCATTGAACTTTTTGAGGCCTACACATTGTATCAATTAGTCCAGCCCACCCAATTCAAAACGTATAATGTGAATCCTTTAAATTACCAACAAATTAATTTTTTTATTTTAGGGGATATAACAAAATTTTTTGAACAAAGTTTTTGTAAAGAAAGTAAAGAAACATATCTGTTACATCAAGATTTTTAATTGCTCTTACATCTTTTCCTCTTGCGTATCCCCCAAATAGATTTGTCTCCAATATCCACAGGATCTAAAAAGTAATGGAAAACACAACCAGTAATCTACAACTAAGAGTTGTAAATCTTATGACTACTCACGCTGTAGATAGGATTTGGACTAGAAAGACACTATGATGATCATTTCTGTCTCTTCCCATCTAAAGGAGAACGATCACTACTAAATGGCACAGAGAACCATAATCATTTGGCCCCAACTGCAAAATCAAAGAAGTTTTGAAAATCCATATTTTTCCCATAGGTTTTCAGTTAACTACTTCGGCAGCGAATCTGGACTTGAGCTGACATGACTCCATGTAAAAACTTTATTTCTCACACTTGGTGTGAAATCACACAATTTGTTGCAGGAATATCAATATAGTATATTTGAGAATGGGATTCTGTCCCCGACCCTGTTGGATTTTTGGTGGTTGGGGGGTAATATGTAAGATATAAACCACATTGTCTCTCTAACAGATTGTTATTTTATGCCTGGCTTCAAAGGTTTTGAATAAAATACTATGGATGTTTGCTAAGAGTCCGGGCTGTTTTGTCTCTTCTAGTAACTTTCCACACAAGATGTGTGAAGATCCTTAAATGTTTATGTGCCAGAGTTTCCTCACCTGTGGAGTGGAGACAGTAACAGTTATCTGGCTACCTTTAAAGTTGTTATAAACATAAAAGGGTATCTTACTAGTGAAGATATTTTCAAATATTGTATAGACCAATGTCATATTGGGGTCATCTGTCAAAAGGTATAAATTAAATTTGATGATCATAACCAGAAGCTTTTCTTTCTGCCAATAATCAAAGTCTATGATCAGAATCTTCTGATTTTTGAACAAGTGTGCTACAAAGTCAAGCAACAGCAGATACCCATTTTCTCTGCTCTCTAGAAAATCAGAGTGGGCAGGGGTGGAAATCACTACAGAATTCAATACTTTGGGGTCAATAAATCTGAAAGCATGTCGTAAAAATGACACTACCATTCAACTAGAGCCATCTTGTTAAACCTGAATTTATAATGATTTCTCTCTTCACACTTTTCAGAATGGCCAGATGTGATAAATGCAGAGAATAGGATCCTAGGCTGTGGAGTGTGCTCGGAGTTAAATGCCCAGGAAACAAGAACTCTGAACTCAGATTCCTCATGTCTGGGAGTCCAGTGATGTCAGTACTTACCCTCCTCATCAGTATCACTTCTCAGTACTGAGCACGAGGCTCTTGGAGGCCCCTCATCCTCACTGGATTCCAAATACTCAACAAATCTTTTCGCTGTGGAAGAAGCAAGTGTCCCTTGAAAGTCTCAGTTTATGACAAAGGAACCAAGATGGTTAAAAAGCCATGGCAAGAATATCCCCAGGACATCTTGGGAGTCCGGTATCAAAGAAGGCAGATTTCCCACTTGGCTGCTTCCCTAAAGCCCACTTGAAACAGGGTCCCCCACCTCCCCCATCTAAAACTCCTTGGAAAGTTTACTTGAGAAAAAAATTTAATTCTATTGTGTTTGAGCCCTTGACTTTTTTGGGTTTGCTTGTTACAACCATTAGCCCAACTAATTAATACTAAAGTTAAAATACAAACCCCCCTAAATTAAAACAAATTTATATTCTACTTTGAAAGATATAACAAAGAATTAGAATGGATCTTTTGTAGAAAGCACTCTTCATTTGTAACCACCAAGAGTTTTTATTTTCCCTTATCTACTTTCCAAACTCTTTCTTTGGATATAGGCAATTTTCTGAAATCCGTGGGGTCTATAAAGTAAAAGGGAAGAAACAACTATTTGTATGCAACGATCTTACAAATTCTGTGACAGCTCAATGGGCTTGTAATCGTAACAATCCTTTGATGATCATTTTTCTCTCTTTCCTTCAACTGAATCCAGTTCTGATGGCCTGGAGTATAATGCTGGGTTCCTGATTGGCTCTTCTTTTGCTCTCCATGTAAATTTTTAAATGACTCTTCAACATTACTGGCCACAGTTGCCTTATCTATAAAGCAGGGATAACCTAGTTACCCTATCTCCCTGTTAAGGTTTTTTATGAAAATAAAATGAAGCTTTATTTATAAAAGCCCTTTAAAAAATCACAATGTGAGCCAATAGTTAAGTAATTTGGGTTTAAGAATAGCTGATCAGAAGTCATTCTCCCATCAATAATTAAATAGCACAAATTATTCTTTGAAGGCTTTTTGAGTTTGGAACTGAAGACAATACTGTCAACAAACAGAGGTGCACCATGCTTACTCTTTTGAATAGAATATAAAGCATACTGGTAGAGAATAGATACATTACTGCGACTCTTTTGCATTAATACATGATAGTGCATAGAAAAAAAGTTCGTCATTTTACCAGCATATTTTTGCTACATTATCTATATATCAGTCAAATGGGCCCATGCAGTTAAATAACAATCTATTATGCCTTCCTGCCTCCTTCCACTTCCCAACAGGGTGAGAGAAATTAAATGCAGAAAATAGTCCCTGGAAGTTATAGAATCAAGGCACATAGAGCATGCTCAAAACAAGGTTCATCAGAAAAACAGCTCTGGATTTAGACTCCAAGTATTTGTCCTCCAGGGCTGCAATCCTAATGCTCTTACCCAGTGTAATCTGAAGTCGTGAGCAGGTAGCTTCTTGGGAGTCTCCTCTCTCCCTTGATTCTAATGAGTCAAGATTATTGGTCACTGCACAAAGGAAGAGGGCTTTTTCGGGGTCTCAGCGTGTGACCAAGAAACTGAAATACTAGCAGGAAATATCCCCATAAGAAAAGCTAGAAAAATCTAGAAAACCCATGCAAATTGTGGTCTGCAACAGTGCCACCCTGGTCTGTCCTTCTAAGCTACCTGCCTTGAACAGTAGTCCCATTCCATTCCCTGTCCCCAGAGGCAAAGGGCAACTTTGCCCTGTTTGCTCTTCCCATACTATCTCTTTTCTACTTCTTACCCCTTCCACTGTCACTTCACACTTTCTTCATCTCTGCTGTTTCTAACCTTGGAAATCCTGTGTCAACAACCTCTTCTGGTCCCGCCCAACCCAGTGCATATGCAAGGCTGAGAAATAATCTCTTGTGTCTGACTCCTAGACATATTTGGGACTGCCTTTTAGAGCAGTTTGCTATACTAAGACAGAAGTTAAAATGTGTACCCTTTAAAACCTGAAGTGAATTTACATTTTACTTTGATGGATCTAGTAAGTAATAAGAATGATGTATCATTTAAAATACTGTTCTTTGGTAACATCAGGACCAGGTAATATTTTTACTTGTTTTTAGGTCTTTTCCAAGTATGTTTCCCTAAACAGGCATGTTTCTAATAACCTCTGGGTCAAGAAAGTAGAAAGGGGAAAAAATCACCCATGTGTGCACAAAAGATCTGCAGACTTTAGGACCACTCATGCTACCCACAAAACTGAGGAAACATTTTGATAATTTTGAAAATCATTTTTAGCTTCAATTTTAAAGAGCAAAAATGCAGAATCCAAGATGCTGTCTTGTCTGTCCCTTTAATTCTCCATGAGACTTTGTAGAAGACCTTTAAACACTGATGTGATTGTGTTTTCTCTACAATGTCTGGGGTACTTAAGATTTTTATAAATTAAAAAGTAAGGTATTATTTGCAAAAGCCCTTGGAAAAGTCATTATCGATGCCATGACTTGCTGAAGAACTCTCAAAAACAATACTTTGGGTTTCAGAGTGCTCTATCTGAATCTTTTTTCTGCTAACACCGGTTAGCTGAATGAGTTGTCTTTTGACACAATTCAGTTTGTGCTCAGATGATGATATGATCTTCTAATAAAGGAATATTTAGCTTTCTGTTCCCTACAAAAATCACTGTAAAAATCCAATACCATATAAGCATAGAAACTAGCTAGTTAAAAAAAAAATATCATCATTTTGGTAGCCCCTTTCTCCTATATAATCAATACATGGGTGCTTGTATTGAAAAATAGGACCTATCAATTAATAGGCCTCATCTTAAAAAAACTATATATACAATGATTTTTTAATCTTCCTGCATTTCCCAAAAAGGTAGAGTAAAATAAATGCAGAGACTGGGATTCCAGGATAAACTGAATCTATCATACAGAATAGGCACAGAATAAGGTGTATCAAACAGTAGATCTTAATTCAGCTTCTTGTAGCCAAAGCCTGCTTTCTCACTTCCTTACCGGGTCCACTTTCCAGTGTTGACATGGAGTCTTCTGGGGCCTTGTCTTCATCACTGGTTTCCTCTGAGTCACTGCTGATCACTGCACAGAGGAGCAAAGCCCTTTAGCTTCAGGGTGGGGCCAATGAGCCCACATAGCAGGCAATTCAGCAACAGGACCACTAGGGAAACCTAGAAGTTAAGTTAACTCAAGGCACCCTGGTCTGTGCTTGAATGTGTGTGACCTGCAGGTTGCTCCAGTCCTAAACTAAAAGTGATGGAATTCATGCACAGAGGGCAGTGTTGCCCACCCCTGCCAACACTCTTCTTCCCCCACCTTCATGTGACCTCCTACCCCTGCCCTCATGTGACCTCCTACCTCTGCCCTCATGTGATCTCCTACTCTTCCCCCCGGCACCTCCGGGCTCCCTATATCTTTTAGTCCCAATTTACTCCACTTTCTTCTTGGCTTTGCCTATTGCCCTTATTTATGCCTCTCTTTCTGGCAGTGGTATCCCTCTATACCTCTCTTTGTCTTCATGTGTTTCCTTCTTCATTCCCTCTCATGAATATCTTGGCTTTCTGAAGTTTTTTTCCTTTTCTTCAACTTCTACCGCAATACTTTCTTCTTTCGCTTTAGAAATCATCTTCCATATGTTAGTACTTAAATCTACTACTTCTGTCTTTTTCTGATTACTGGGATTTTCTCCTGTGGAGCTCACTGTGTATGATGCTGTTTCCTCCCCTCTTGCCTCCATCCAAGGTCAACTGGGCTGCTTCGATGGACCCTGATGACAAGTCTCAGCCCCTTGCCTGGAACTGGTGACTCAAATTACACACTCTTTCAGTCAGCCTTACCTATTACGGCAGATGCCTGGTTAAGTGTCGAGCTGGAAAATGGCTTTTCCTTCTTTATATCCACCAGATGCACAGAACAGGAATTGATTTGGATTCCATGGTTGGATAGCGGTGAGCCTAGATCAAATTGTAATGAATGAAGAATTTTCATTTGTCTCCCCCAAAGGGAGTACACACTGTTCACTACTATCGATAAGTCCTTCTCCCTGTAAATCCACTGCAGGGGTGAAGCTCCGCCCCCCCACCCCCTTCTTTCCTGCTGCTTAACTGTGTCCCTTTCTCTGTGCCTCCCTGGTTTGGGGGGTTTTTTGTTTGTTTTTATTTTCTCTTTTCATCCTTTGATGAATTATTTTTTGCTTTTTTGTTTTTAAAGATTTATTTATTTATTTTAGTGGGGGCAGAGGAAGAGAGCATCTCAGGCAAACTCTGTGCTGAGCATGGAGCCCGACGTGGGGCTCTGTCTCACATCCCTGAGATCATGACCTGAGCTGAAACCAAGAGTCAGATGCTTAACTGACTGAGCCACCCAGGAGCCCCACTTTTTGCTCTTTTTTAAAAATAAAAATTATATTCTCAGTAAAATGTGCATTGAAAAAAAATGGACAAATCATAAATTTTGAATCATCACAAAGTAAGCATATCTGGGTAACTGTTACTGTGGTCAAGAAATGGAAGATTACTCATACCCTGGGAGCCTCTTAGTAATGCCTCCCACTGACTGTCTCCAGCATGTAGCTCAAGTTAACAACATGCTCATCCCGACTTTTTTTTTTTTAAGATTTTTATTTATTTATTTGACAGACAGAGATCACAAGTAGGCAGAGAGGCAGGCAGAGAGAGAGGAGGAAGCAGGCTCCCCGTGGAGCAGAGAGTCCGTGGCAGGGCTGGATCCCAGGACCTTGGGATCATGACCTGAGCCTAAGGCAGAGGCTTTAACCCACTGAACCACCCAGGCGCCCCTCATCCTGACTTTTAATACTACTTATGATTAATTTTGCCCCTTCCAAAATATACATGTTTGTATAAATTGAATTATGTCCCTTCCCTCATTTGTTCTTTCTCTGTCTCTGTCACTTGGTGGGGGCAGGGAGACGATTTGGCTTCCTTTCTCAACATTATGTTTGTGAGAATCATCTGTATTTATTTTGCTTTTTAACTTCTGTATAGTATTCCATTGTAGAAATAAGCCATGAAAAAATAAAACCATAAAAAAAATTCTTTTTTTTTTTTTGATTATTGTGATCTTGCTGTTTTAAGATTTTGGCTATTATGAATAATACTGTTTTTCTGTGTGTTTCTTTTCTCTTTTTGAACATAGTGTGCATTTCTATTGGTTTCAGCTGAGGAATGTAATTGCCAAGTCACAAGCTATGTGTATTTTCAACTTTGGAACTATATACCAAACCGTATACAGTGCAAAGGCAGAGATATAATTGAGAAAGCTTGACAATTCAAGTAAACAAGCAGAATTTGGTATGGTGGGAATGTGGTGGAAGAGAGTGTCGGGGGAGATTATGCAACTGTATGGGAGGTACCCTTCAACACTCCACACCAAGTTATGTTGACCTCATGCTGAGGATCACAAGAGGGCACTAGGTTTAAATAGGAAAGCCATATGAACTGGTTGGCACTTTTGCAATGCTCATTGAGCTGAAGTATGGAGAACAGATCGAGGGGAGCAAGATAGGAGGGAGGAGGCCAGCAGGAAAGTTCCTCTACTTTGAAGTGAGAAGTGATAGGAATCTGAATTAGCGTAAGCATCCTGGACATGGAGAGAAATGGGCAGGTTGGACATATTTTGAAGTTGGAATTGACAGCAATGGCAAATAAAGTAATGGTTATTTTAATCCACTGAATTTCAGGACTGTTTTTTACACAACAACAGGTAACTAATATAGATTCTGAATAGAAATGAATTTCAGATCTTTGATTACAAGTCTTCAGGCACTTAAAGGAATGCATCTTGAAGACAGTTCTGGAGAAGAGGTGTGTGTAGGAATCCACAGATCACAGGTGGTGACTGAAGCCATGGAGACATGAGATGCTTGGGTACAGGCCCATTTTTTTTCTGAGGGAGTGAAAGGGTCATTTTGGTAATTGTAGACAGCTTAATGATGTCTTCTCAGTGGTATTAGGAAGAGCCCTCTGTGTCTTTTTTCTGGTGATCATCTTTTCAAATGGAACAATGTTCCATTTTTGTCTTCTCTCTCTTTATTTGGTCCACTCTCTTATCACTTTTTCACTCATGGTCCCTTCACCTATCCTCTACTCATTCTCTTTAGGCTTCCTCCCTATTTTTTCTATTTACTGGTATTAATTTCCTTCTGTCTATTTCTCTATTCATACTCTTTTTCTCAACATTCTTTATCACTATCTCCCAGGATCCAGCAGGTTCTAGGGTGAGTCAGAAGAGGTGCCAAGGGGACAAGAAAATACCAAAAATAAGATTTTCTTTCCATGTGTCCTAGGACCTCCTTGCCTCATCCTAGAACTAGCCCTGCTCTCCCCTACCAGATTTTTCAGTTTATCCATTCTTTGTTACATTTCCTACTTTCTCCTACTTGATCTCTATTTCTTAATTATTAGTGTGTCTTTCTGTATGCCTCTTCTATGTTGATTTTTGTCTTTCTATTCATTTTTCTCATCTCAAGCATTCCAGTTATCACCAAAGTTCTCCTCCTGTGTCACTGTCCCCCCACTCCAAGTCCCTCCAATTCCCACTTTTTTTCTAAAAGTCCTTCACCAGAGCTTCTGTACTTGCAAATCTGACCAGCAGTATCATGCATGGTTTCCATGTTTCTGTTACAACTTCTGAAAAGCAAGTTGCAACTTATTTCTTTTCACTAACTCCACAAAATGGTACTGTTTAGATTCTATGTCAATTTATCTAAAGCCCATGTTGTTCCTGTACTTTGTCATTTGGTGTTCTTTGATTCACTTTTTTAGTATTTTCTCTCTCTGTATTCTCTCCTCAGGGACATGCCCTTCATCAAAGAGCTCAGCTCTCTTTCCCCCTTGCATCTCACATGACTTAGAAGTAGCCAGAGGGTGTGCACAAGGCTGTGGGTCTTGGATATTGTTAGGGTCAGGGAGGTGGTTAGTATCAGAGAACAAAGGAAAGCTTTTGCTCTCATAGAAAAACAAAGAGAATTAGAAAATTGGTAAGATAAGTGATAATTACTTTTTTCATCACAGGGCAATGGGATGGGTGTGTCTTCTCTTGTGTCTCCGTTATTCACTTGGATGGGTTCTTGTTTACAGGACTCTGAGGATAAAAAAGACCACAGCTGAGATCCTGCAGAGCCCTCCCTGTTCTGCCTATTTGCATTTTGTTACACCACACTTGACTTCTCTTTTCTTCTCATGTTTCTCTTTACAGCTTGTCTGTAATATATTGCCACCTTAACCTTCACCCCATGAAAGTGCTGGTGCTTCAGTGATTCTGTGATCAAGCTCTCCCTGACTACTTTAAACTTTTCTTTCTGTCTCTCTTCCTTCATGGGGCACTGTAACATTTCACCCTTTGTCTCTTCATTTATCCTAACTTTTTCCTTTTTCCTTTCCTTTCCTTTCCTTTCCTTTCCTTTCCTTTCCTTTCCTTTCCTTTCCTTTCCT